>NW_020126822.1:0-335376 GCF_002994745.2 Rosa chinensis | reverse complement strand
CCATATTTCTGTAATGGGCCTTCAGTTCAAAGTAAACTCCAAAATCACTAAGTATGGGGACTAAAATCCATAAACATTTTTCTTTCTTTTAGCCGTACACATTTTTCTTTTTCACTTTCTTTTCCTCGGCTTTTTCACACATTTTTTTTTCTTTATGGATAAGTTACTACCCCACACTTGAACTTTCACCTCTTCTCAATTTTCATCCTTAGCACCAAACCCACATAGTATGTCTCAAAAGATAGCTCCACTAAGTTCTTAGAAAATGGGTAGGGTTGTAACTATACTAAGCTTCATGGTTAAGGATTTTAAGGTGATGAATGAAAAGGCTTAATGTAGGCTCAAAGGGGCTTATCTAGGGGGTCCCACGACGGGCACAATTAAGGACACAGGTTTATTTGACAATGGTGGTAATTCCTAGGGTGCTCTATCCTTTCCAGAATCAGGGCCATGAATTGATATAACGTTTCAACAAGCACAAGAGTGAATTCTAGCATTCTCTAGTCCATCAAACTTAATCTATGGCAAGTAGTCAATCAAGATGAAAGAATAATGAGATCATCAAAACATCGCCAAGAAAATAAGAATATATATTTTCGATTCACTCCAAGAAAAGGACATGGGCTCAATTATCTCACATGGGTTGATATGAATCAAAACTCATCTTAACATGCTCATATTCTGTACCAAGTCACGAAATCCATATCCACTACACATGCATACATTTTTCATATATCTCAATTAACCAAAGAATACCATTTTAGAAATCATCTCAATTTTGTGATCCTCTTTTAATCATGATTTCAGAGATATAAAATCATCCTAGACAGTTGAAAGGGCATCCTAAGACTCAAAACAAAAAAAAAGCAACGAAAATTTTTAAATTTTTAAATTTTTGACATTTTTCACTTTTTTTGTATTTTTCAATATATGACTCAAGATAAAAGTGTAAATCCCTTCCCCCACACTTAAATATTGCATTGTCCTCAATGTAATCAATCATAAGCATGCAATGAAACAATTAAGCATATAGGAATGGAATTTACGAAAAGACTACAAAATAAAGGAGAAAATTATAAAGTAAAAAAATAGCGAAAGAGAAAGCAAATCTGTGTTATTGAAGACTCCTTCACAGCTGCTTCTGAATTGGGTTGCTCCCAAGCAGCGCTTGAATTTAACGTCTTTCAGCCAGACGGTACCTCCATTAAATAAAGTTAGTGACTATAATTAACAAAGAAATACAAAAAAAAAAAAATATATAAACAAGTATAACAAGTTAGTGAATTACAAACTACATGTAATATTAACAAGTTAAGTACACAAGTTAACAAGTCAGTACATAAGACACAAGTTAAGTACACAAGTGAGTAAAAAAAAAACACGAAAAATATTTACACAAGTGTTTTTTTTTTTTTTCTTTTCTTTCTTTGTACGAAAATACTTACAAATATTTACATTCTTTCTTTCCTTTACAATTATTTTCAACACTTAGGTACGGGAACAGGGAGTCTCGATGTGCAATGGGACTGAAACAGCTACCCTTTTCAAGACTATGTTTAATCCAATATACCTTAGTGAATCACAATATTTTCGTTTGTTATATATATCATTGATATCAAATTAAATTCCAAGCGGTAAATCAAGAGGACGTGCGGCCCAAGTATAGTCGTCTAGACACAAGTCTCTCCTACATCCTTTGGGCAACCTTACTGAAATGGCCAGGTAGGGGAGGGCGACCGCGAGAGGTAGAATCCATTTTGGCATGAGCTACTCCCACATTGTGGTTTAGGCCCATTTGTAAGCACTTCTGGATTCAAGAACCAGTCATGAGCGTTGTCCCCTTCCTAGACACCATCCCACATAGGCTATACTTACTTGGATGAAAAAGATCTAAGTGTGAAGACAGTTCAATGAATGTTAATAAAGGCCGCCCTCAACCTTAAGGGACCTGGACTAGGTACCAATAAGGGGTTTAGGCCAATATTAATAAACAAGACTTCACCTATTCCTTCTTTAATTTACAACTCACAATTAAAATTCGTATTCAATAATATAAATAACAACCTAAGTAATTAATTCACTAATTAACTAATTAACTAACAAATTAGAGAATTACAAACAATTAACAAGAGATTTTTTTTTTTTTTTTTTTTTCGAAGACACATATAAACAAAAAAATTCACATATTTAACAAGTGATTTTTCAATCCCCGGCAACGGCGCCAAAAATTGATGTGCCCAAAGCAAGCGCATAATTTAACCCTGAAATGTCATCGTAGTATATAGTAAATAGGGATCGTTCTATTCCGGGGATTGAGGGTACACCTGTCATTGGCAACAATTAAACAATTAAAATTAAAACAAAGTATAATATTCAAAAGATATCAAAATATAAACATATTTACGAAAAGGGGGGATTTTTGTTTGGTTTTTCGAAAATAAAACTAAGTTAACAAAAAATTAAAATGCAAAAACATAAAAATACAAATGGAATGAGAGAACAAAGATCAAAACCGAAACATATGATTAAAATTGACTCAAACCCTAATATTGTTCATCTAAGTCATGAGAAGAGGAGTTGATCATGTGAAACGTTCGAAAGCAAAATTTCCCATTTTTACTTTTCAATGCTAATTAACCTAAGCGAAAGCACCTAGATTAATCCTATCAAACATGCAATCAAACCCTAGAAAGCTAGTCAATCATGTCATGTTTAACGCATTACACATAGAGAAAGGCTATAACTCAAGTGTACAACTAAGTATGGAAAAGTCCACCTAATTGCAATCCTCGTAATTAAATTCATCTTTGTACAAAACCTTTACTACTTGATACGCTCAAAGCAAGCATATAATTTAACTCTAGAAATATCATTAGTAGTATAAGCAAGTAGGGATCGTTCTATTCCGGGGATTGAGGGTACACCTGTCAATGTAAGACAATATAAACAATTAAAATAAAACAAAGTATAATATTACACATATAAACACTATTCACGAATTTAGGGGGTTTTAGGTTTTTTTTTTTTTTCGAAAATTAAAAGAATTAAAACTAAGTATAAACAAAAACACAAATACAAGAATGAAATGTAAGAAACAAAGATTAAAACCAACTTCACAATTGAATTCGAATTAACTCTACATTGTTCTTCCAAGTCATGTGAAAGGAGTTGATCATGTGAAACATTCGAAAGCAAACAATTTCCCATATTTTACTTTTCAATGCTAATTAATCTAAGTGAAAGCACCAAGACTAATCCTATCAAACATGTAATCAAGCCCTAGAAAGCTAGTCAATCATGACATGTTTAACGCATGAAACACATAGAAAGGCTATCAACTCAAGTGCACAACTTAGTATGAATAAGTTCACCTAATTGCAATCCTCTTCAATTGAATTCGATTTTTGTCCAAAACCTTTACTACTTTTGATTTAAGTTCATAACACAAAAAGTTGAATCATGTTCTTAAATCTAGCACCAATTACATGCATATATCCTAAGTTGGCCACCAAAGAACATAAACATATAAAAGTTTTCTGTAAAGCAAATTCAATCGAACGATCACACATAAGCAACTTTGGAATCACAACATAGAAATCGAAAATCCTTAATCAATCATAAAATTTCAGAATTAAAACTTTGTTCAAACATCAATGTTAACTAGAACAATTCCAACGAAATCAAACAAGGTTACAAAGAAAGAGGTTGAATTACACCGTGAGATGAGATGGGGATGAAGGATAAAACGCTATGGATTCTTGAATCTCGAAACCAAGCTTCAAGGTGGAGGATGGATGATGATGCTCACGGCTCCTTCTTCTTCTTCTTCTTCTTCCTTGCTTGAAACGTTGAATGCACTAGAGGATGGAGAGAGCTTTCGCGTAGAGAGAATTTTCTGAATTATGGGGTGGTGACTTTGAGACGTCTAGGGTGTAATATATATAGGGACGGCTATGCTTGGTCTCCAAGCCGTGAGTTTTCTGATTTTCTTCCAAGAATTAAATTAATAATTCCACATAGCTTCCACCAATGAGAAATTGCCAAATAAGCCCTAGTGTGTCATCCAACCAATCACAAAACTCCAAGAAGATTCCCTAATATATTCTTGCCGAAATACCTTGAATATTTTCTGATTTTCTTCTTGTATTTTCGTCCAAAATATACTTAGGGTTTCTAGGAATGAATCTAGACGCCATTTGGTGCTTTTTCTTGATTTCTTTCCATAAATTCCACCCTAGAAAATCTCTTGCGTAATCTTTTATTTCTTCTTGATATTTCACGCCACTTTTCTCTCCTCTCTTTGGTTTTCACGGCAACACCTCCCTAGGGTTAGGGTTTTGCGTCACAAACCCTAATGTCATGGGCTTTGATGGGCCTTGATCCAATTTGCAGAAAATCCAAAGAGTTCTTGGGCCTCGTTGCTTCTTCTTTAAGCCTTCTCATCTTCCAACGCGAAACACATTATTTTTCCATTTCTTTTTCATGGTTGCATTGGAAACTTGCTAAGGAAGCCTTCCTCCATTTCGTAGGATTTCCTGGTTGGATTAGGAAAGCTTGTTTCTTCATTTCTGCTCATTTCTGTGACCCGATTTCTCTCATATTCGTTCGTCTTGATGTTCGCAAGCTCCTCTTTCCATTCGTGCGTTCATTTCCACTTTTTAGCTCGGAGGTCCTGAAAATAGAAACTAGTATGAAAAATGGAAACTTACCTAATTTGAAAAATAGAAACTTTCTAAAAATGAAAAATAGAAACTTACTAAAAATGAGAAATGAGAAATGAGAAATGAGAAATGAAAACTACAAAAATGGAAACTTTCTACAATAAGGAACTTTCCCAATCAAAGAATGGAAACTTTCCCAAACAGGGATTTTTCAAAATTGGCGCAGAAAAATGTAGGGAAATGCAGTTAAAACGTCGCATTAAAATGCTCCTATCACTACTTTGATTCAAGTTTACACAAAACGAAAAGTCGATTTCATGTTCTTAAACCTAGCAACAATTATATCGAAACCCTAAGTGTTTGCAACCACATAAGATTAAAATACAAAAGTTATCTATAACACAAATTTAATTAAACAAACCCACATAAGCAACTCTCGAAGAACAATAATATGAATATGAAAATTCTCAATTAATCATAAAAATTCCAGAAATTAATATTTGTTCAAACACATACGTCAACTAGTTCATAACCAACGAAATTCAAAGCAAAGGTTACAAAGGAGAATCGGATTACACCGTGAGGGGGAGATGGTGATGAACGATTGATGTGGTGGTCTCTTGAATCTCGAAAGCAAGCTTCAAGGTTGGAGATGGATGATGGATGC
This sequence comes from Rosa chinensis, assembly GCF_002994745.2. Classification (NCBI taxonomy): domain Eukaryota; kingdom Viridiplantae; phylum Streptophyta; class Magnoliopsida; order Rosales; family Rosaceae; genus Rosa; species Rosa chinensis. The sequence goes on along the minus strand of NW_020126822.1, from coordinate 330,048 downwards.
TCACGGCTATGCTTCTTCTCCCTTGGCCTTGCTTGAACTCGTGGAGATGACTAGAGGATGGAGAAACTCACGGCTATGCTAAGAAGATTTCTGATTTTTTCTAAAGTGTAAATTGTATGGGGGAGAGGAACCCCTCTCAACGTCAAAGAGGTGGGTATATATAGGAGCACGGCTAGGGTTCACAAAGCAACATAGCTTCAACCAATGATAATTCGCCAAGTAAGCTTGTGATGTGGTCCAACCAATCATAGAATGCCAAGTAAGCCTTGTGATGTGTTCCAACCAATCAAAATTCTCTAAAATAACTCCCTAATATTTAATTGCCTAATTTCCTTGAAATTATTCTGATTTTCTTCATGAATTTCGGCTAACATTCCTTTAGGGAATTTAGGGATGAATCTAGACGCCTTTTTAGCTTTTCCTTGGTACACACATATTTTCCTTCCATAAATATCTCCCTTGAATCTCTCTTGGCGTCATCTCCTTGATTATTTCTGATTTTCACATTGGCAATCACACCAAATTATTCCTCCAACAATATGTCTTTCCATAAAAGTTTCCCAAGAAAATCTCTCTTTGAAATCCTCAATCAATCATCTTCAATTCCCACGTTGTCACCTTGTTTTTCCTTAAGTATTACACGGCAAATTTAATCCCCAAGGAAAATATATTTCCCTTTTTTTAAAAAAAAACTCTTCCTTGATTCTCTCCTTGCCATGTCATCTTCATGAAACTTCTCGTTCCATTTATGAACTCAATTCTGCTTATTTATTCCAAAAACCTGAAAATAGAAGCTTTCTAAAATAAGAAATGGAAACTTTCTTAAACTAAAATGGAAACTTTCTAAAAATGGAAAATAGAAACTACAAAACGGAAACTTTCTACAATTAGGAACTTTCCCATTCGAAGAATGGAAACTTTTCTAAACAGAGTTTTATTAAGGAAATAACGCAGAAAATATAGGGAAATAACAGTTAAAATGTCACATTAAAATGCTCCTATCAAATTGCTGCAAAACACCACCACAGACGTGACCTGGGTGAGGAGGCGAGCCAGCTGATGTCCAGATTCCATCGTGGGTGGCCGGAGGAGGAAGAAATCGGAGGAGGAAGAATCGGGCCGAAGAGGAAGAAAAGGTCGGGAGAAGAGAGAAAAACTGGGTAAGTTTCCAAAAATGGCAACTTACCACAGTAACTCAGCTATTTATAGAAACTTACTACATGAACAGTAACTTTCGTCTTTCACTTATAACTTTCGTATACGAACTCCGATTTTTACATACCACATATCCACACGCTCGGTTTAATGTCCCCTAAAACTTTCATGAAGAACATTTTCTCAAATTTTGACCCGAATAAAAAGTCAACTTTTAGGGCCACTAAAAGTACTAAAACGACAGTAAAAGTGAAAGTAAGGGTCGTTTACCGTCCAAATGACTAGTAAATTGGTATATTCAGGTTCGGGACGTTATACCTACAACTTGCATCCATAGGATACTTCTTGAGGAGGGGACGAAACCCACTAGAGAGGCTCAACGTCCTCTCAACCCTCCAGTGATAGAAGTTGTGAAGAAGGAGGTCATCAAACTCCTAGATTGTGGCGTAATCAACCCCATTTCAGATTCCAAATGGGTGTCCCCAGTTCAAGTTGTACTTAAGAAGTCAGGGGTGACTGTTGTGAAGAATGCCGAGAACGAACTGGTGCCCTAAAGGATAGTTACAGGCCAAAGAGTTTGCATTGACTACATGAAGCTCAATTCAACCACAAGGAAAGATCACTTTCCTCTTCCATTCATTGATCAGATGCTTGAGCGACTAGCTGGACATGATTACTACTGCTTCTTGGATGGCTACTTAGGCTACAATCAGATTGCCATAGCCAATGAAGATCAAGAGAAGATGACATTCACTTGCCCCTTTGGAACGTTTGCTAATCGTCGCATGCCTTTTGGACTTTGCAACGCTCCAGGTACTTTTCAGAGGTGTATGGTAAGTATTTTTCATATTATGTTGAGAAAATCATAGAGGTATTCATGGATGATTTTCTGTTTTCGGAAAAAGTATTGATGATTGTCTTAATAATCTTGAAATTATCTTAAAACGTTGCGTGGAAACTAACCTTGTGTTGAATTGGAAAAAATGCCATTTTATGGTTAGAGAAGGTATAGTTCTAGGGCATATTGTCTCTTCTAGGGGTATAGAGGTGGACAAAGCTAAAGTAGACCTTGTGCGTTACTTACCCTCTCCCACTTCTGTGAGAGAGGTTCGATCTTTTCTTGGCATGCAGGTTTTACAAGAGGTTTATCAAGGATTTCTCCAAGATTTCGAGACCTCTATGCCAATTACTCCAAAAGGATGTGACGTTTACTTTTGACAAGGACTGTCAAGAAGCTTTGACAAGCTTAAGGAGTTGTTGACGTCTGCCCCCAATCATGTTACCTCCAGATTGGTCCTTGCCCTTTGAGTGATGTGTGATGCCTCTGACTATGCAGTTGGACCTGTTTTGGGGCAAAGGAAGGACAAATGACCTTATGCCATCTACTACGCCTCAAGGACTCTTAATGATGCACAACTGAACTATTCCACTACTGAAAAAGAGCTCCTTGCAGTCGTCTTTGCACTTGAGAAATTTCGTTCTACTACTTGGTACCAAAGTTATTATCTATACTGACCATGCAGCTTCGAAGTACTTGATGACCAAGAAGGAGGCGAAACCAAGGCTTATTAGATGGATTATGCAAGAGATTTTCTAGGGTGAAGTTTATGGAAAGAAATCAAGAAAAAGCACCAAATGCGTCTAGATTCATTCCTAGAAACCCTAAGTAATTTTGGCCGAAAATACAAGAAAATCAGAAAATATTCAAGGATTTCGCAAGAATATATTAGGGAATCTTCTTGGAGTTTGTGATTGGTTGGATGACACACTAGCTTATTTGGCGATTTCTCATTGGTGGAAGGCATGTGGAATTATTAATTTAATTCCTTGGTAAATAAATCAGAAAACTCACGGCTTGGAAGCCAAGACATGCCGTTCCATATAATACAATCACCCTAGACGTCTCAAGACCACTTTACAATTCAGAAAATTCTCTCTACGCGCGGAAGCTCTCTCCATTCTCTAGTTCAACTTTTGGCGTTTTCAAGCAAGGAAGGAAGAAGCAAGCTTAGGCCATGAGCATCATCATCCATTCCACCTTGAAGCCATGCACTTTGAAGCTTGCTTTCAAGTTTCCTTAGTTCATCATTCGACTCATTCATCCATCTCTCCATTCACGGTGTAATTCAACCTTCTTTCTTGTAATCACTTTTGATTCTCCTTGTTTGATTTTGTTGGATGTTGTTCTAGTTAACATTGATGTTTGAACAAGGTTTATAATCTGAATTTTTATGATTGAATAAAGGATTTTCTATTTCTATGTTGTGATTCCATAGTTGCTTATGTGTGATTGTTCGATTGAATTTGCTTTATAGATATCTCTTGTATGTTAATCTTAATTGGTTCGAAACTTTTAGGGTTTATGTATGAGTGGTGCTAGATTTAAGAACATGATTCAACTTTTTGTGTTATGAACTTAAATCAAAAGTAGTAAAGGTTTTGGACAAAAATCGAATTCAATTGAAAAGGATTGCAATTAGATGAACTTATTCATACTAAGTTGTACACTTGAGTTGATAGCCTTTCCTTGAACTTCTTACATTGAACATGTATGATTGACTAGCTTTCTAGGGCTTGATTACATGTTTGATAGGATTAGTCTTTGTGCTTTCACTTAGATTAATTAGCGTTGAAAGTAAAATATGGGAAATCGTTTGCTTTCTAATGTTTCACATGATCAACTCCTTTCACATGACTTGGAAGAACAATGTAGGGTTTTATTCAAATTCAATGATAAAATCAATTTCAATCTTTGTTCTTACATTTCATTCTTATATTTGTGTTTTGTTTATACTTAGTTTTAATTTTCGAAAAACCAAAACCTAAAACCCCCCTAATTTTGTGAATAGTGTTTATATTGTGTAGATATTATACTTTGTTTTATTTTAATTGTTTAAATTGTCCTACATTGACAGGTGTACCCTCAATCCCCGGAATAGAACGATCCCTATTTGCTTATACTACTAATGATGTTTAAAGGGTTAAATTATATGCTTGCTTTGAGCGTATCATGGAGCCCGAGGTAGGGGCAGGATTCCTCCACCTGTTGAGGAGATATTCGAGGATGAGGTCGAGGCATCGAATGTTGAGTTGCCTGTTCCACCTGTTGTGGAGGTTGCGAATGCTGCTGATCCCACTCGTTTGTCGAAGTTGGCAAAGGAGATTTCGAGGTTGGGAGGAGTTCCATTCCAGGGAGGAACGGATCACATGTTGGCAGATCAATGGATCGAGAACATGCAGACCTACTTCGAGATGGTCGTCTGCGATGACATTGAGAAGAGAAGATTGCGGCGTTTAAAATGTCATTAGTAGTACGTAATAAATAGGGATCGTTCTATTCCGGGGATTGAGGGTACACCTGTCAATGTAGGACAAACAAACAATCAAAATTAAAATAAAGTATAATATTCACAAAGGTATTCACAAGTATAAACATTATTTACGAAAAAGGGGGATTTTGTTTTTGGGTTTTTCGAAAATTAAACTAAGTTAACAAAACAATTAAAATGCAAAAACATAAAAACAAAGATGGAATCAGAGAACAAAGATCAAAAACCGAAACATATGATTAAAATCGATTCAAACCCTAATATTGTTCATCTAAGTCATGAGAAAGGAGTTGATCATGTGAAACATTCGAAAGCAAATGAATTCCCATTTTTTACTTTTCAATGCTAATTAACCTAAGTGAAAGCACCTAGATTAATCCTATCAAACATGCAATCAAACCCTAGAAAGCTAGTCAATCATGTCATGTTTAACGCATTACACATAGAGAAAGGCTATCAACTCAAGTGTACAACTTAGTATGGAAAAGTCCACCTAATTGCAATCCTCGTTAATTAAATTCGATCTTTGTACAAAACCTTTACTACTTTGATTCAAGTTTACACAAAACGAAAAGTCGATTTCATGTTCTTAAACCTAGCACCAATTATATCGAAACCCTAAGTGTTTGCAACCACATAAGATTAAAATACAAAAGTTATCTATAACGCAAATTTAATTAAACAAACTCACATAAGCAACTCTCGAATCACAATAATATGAATCTGAAAATTCTCAATTAATCATAAAAATTCCAGAAATTAATATTTGTTCAAACACATATGTCAACTAGGTCATAACCAACGAAATTCAAAGCAAAGGTTACAAAGGAGAAGCGGATTACACCGTGAGATGGGGATGGTGATGAACGATTGATGTGGTGGTCTCTTGAATCTCGAAAGCAAGCTTCAAGGTTGGAGATGGATGATGGATGCTCACGGCTATGCTTCTTCTCCCTTGGCCTTGCTTGAACTCGTGGAGATGACTAGAGGATGGAGAAACTCACAGCTATGCTAAGAAGATTTTCTGATTTTTTTCTAAAGTGTAAATTGTATGGGGGAGAGGAACCCCTGACGTTGAGAAAAGGGGAGAATATATAGGGGCCCGGCTAGGGTTCTCCAAGCAATCAGAAATTTCCACATCACTTCAACCAATGGTATGATGCCAAGTAAGCCTTGTGATGTGGTCCAACCAATCGTAGAATGCCAAGTAAGCCTTGGTGTGTCATCTAACCAATCAAAACTCTCCAAATTAATTCCCTAAATTCCTTTAATATATATCCTTGCCGAAATTATATAAGGATTTTCTGATTTTCTTCATTAATTTCGGCCAAGAATATCTTAGGAGAGAGTAATTGCCGAAATTCCATAAATAAATTCTGATTTGCTTCACCAATTTCGGCCACAAATATCCTTGGGAAAGTAATTGCCGAAATTCCATAAATTAATGCTGATTTGCTTCACCATTTTCGGCCAAAAATCACATTTAAATCTTCCAAGAATATCTCTTTGCCCTTAAAAATCTCCCTTGAATTACTCCAATCAAAATCTTCAATTATATTTTCAGATTTTCATGTTGCCTCCTCCTTTTCCTCTTTGTATTTTACGGCAAACACATATATATTCTCCAAAAATATCTCTCATGTGTCACAAACCCTAATTTCCATGGGCCTTTATCCATTTGCCGAAATCCATAACCTCTTGAGAGTTCTTGGGCCTTTGTGCGTCACATTCAAGCCATGTCATCTTCTAATGTCTTCAAGAAACTTCTTTCAATGCCCTGACACTTCATTTTTCTGCTTTCCTTTCTTGGTTGACTCAAGAGTCTTGTTTTGGCAGGGTTTCCTCTTCTGGACAAGGTTTCCTGGTTGAACCAGGAAAACTTCATTTCATCTTTTCAGCTTATTTATGCAGCCCTTTGTATCTCATTTTGTCTCCTTCCAACATTGGCGAGCTCCTCTTTCCATTTGTGAGTTCATTTCCACTTTTTAGCTCTGAGGGTCCTGAAAATAGAAACTAGTAAGAAAAATAGAAACTTTCCAAAATGAAAAATAGAAACTACAAATAGAAACTTTCTACAATAGGAACTTTCCCAATCGAAGAATGGAACTTTCCTAAACAGAGTTTTATTAAGGAAATAACGCAGAAAAATGTAGGGAAATGCAGTTAAACGTCGCATTAAAATGCTCCTATCACGTTTATGCTCCAAGGCGATGCAAGGGTATGGTGGAGAGCGCAGACACAAGAGTTATGGATGTGGCCACCGGTGACCTGGGATGGTTTTGTTGAACTGTTCAGGAAGAAGTACTTTCTGCTTCTGTGAGGAGCAATTGGAAAGGGAATTCGTTTCGTTAGTCCAAGGGACTAAGAGCGTGAGGGAGTACGAGGCTGAGTTCTCAAGGTTGTATCGCTTTGTGAGACAGATGGATGCTGAGAGCTTAGCTTCGAAGTTTCAGTGGGGACTAAATGTTCGGTCCGGCGCGATGTCGCTGTTCTGGAATTGAAGACGGTGGAGCTCATTTTCGCTAAGGCATGACCATTGAGCAGGAGAACCTGAACTTCCAGGAGCAGGAGTCGGCTGAGAAGGACTCCCGAAGGAAGGGAAAGGGAATTGTTGAGAGCAGTGAAGGACTGATAATCAAGGTGGGTCCTGGAAGAGGCGAAGGACTCATCAGCAGGCGCCAGCTAGGGAAGTAGCTGCACCTGTCGGGCAGGTGGTACCCTCAAGATGCATCAATTACAAGTGGTAGCCATGCAATTAGATTTTGCACGAAGCCGAGAATTTGTCATGTTACAAATGTGGTCAGATAGGGCATTTCTCCAGAGATTGTACCCAGGCACAAGGCAGGGACAAGGAACAGCAGAGACAGTACCTCAGGGAAATGCAAGGGTGTTCGCTGTTGTTCAGCGAGGTGCTAGGGAGGAAGGTACTTTATCTAATTTTGCTTACATTGGTAGTATTGTGTGAGTGATAGAGTACTCGTTCCGTGGTGTTGTTTTGTTTGTTTTGTTTTGTTGTGTTGTGCTGAGTTTGCTTCAGTCTTTAGTTAGACTTGTCTTATGACTTCTTTTTGGGCGGGGTAGTATGTGCGTGATGCATCTTTCTTCATTATGGCTCGATTGTGCGATGTACGATAATGCCATGTGAGGAGTTATTTGGGTGATCAAGGCTAGACCTTATGGTGATTTTGTGTTCTAAGATGGTAGACGACTATTGAGCTGTGATGCAGATACTATTGTGAGGTGAGGTGCCTGTATCCATTATGATCAAGGTAAGTTGGCTTCGAGATGAGGGCCTTATGCTTAGAATGAAAAATGGACTTGAGCTTGGTTATGCGTACTGTGGGTGTGGTCCGTGTAAATTTCGGGACGAAATTTCTTTAAGGGGGTAGAATGTGATGCCCCGGAATTCGTAATTATTTCCGAGGATTTTCCGGAATCTAATTTAGGGTTGTTGGACGGTTTCGTGGCTCAAGGATGGAGTGGAAGTATTCGGACGAATTCTATTTGAAAGGTATGACTTTAGGGGGGGGGCTCAAGTTGACTTTTTATAAGTTGGGATTCTCTGAAAACTTCCTTCATGAAAGTTGTAGAGCGCGTCGATACGAGTTTGTGGACATGTGGAATGCGAGAATCGGAGTTTGTATGAGAAAGTTATGAGCGTTTGAAGTTTGGGAAAGTTCTATAAATAAGAGTTTCCATTTCGGAAACTTACTATTCCATTTTTGCATTTTCCTTTTCCGGAAAGTCAGAATCCTCCGTTCTCTCTCATCACCCGCGCTCGACCCACCCGAAACAGGTGATCCGACCCGGCTTTCCAGCGAGCTCCGGCCATCTCCAGCGACGAGACTTTCCAGATCAGCTCTACTCCTCCGTGCGCTCCTCCCTGTGGTGTCCTCTAGTGCGATTCTCGGTGTGGCGGCGGTAGAAAGCGGTGCAGGTTGGTGTTTTCGGACCGGCCGGAAAACACAACTCCGGCGACTTCTGGCTTCGTGCTTCCTTGGTTGAGTTCAGAATAGGCTTCCTGATCGATCTATGTGTTTGTTTTGATCGGTTACGTGGAAATCAGTTCAACTCAGTTGGATTACTGTTCACGGCTTGTGAGGTAGTTTTCGATCCCTTAAGCTTGTTTTCTGACTTCAAGCTAGTTATGGAGTTTACAAGCATGCTTAGATGAAAAACTTTGATGTGGAGTTTTGTGAAATATTGAGTTTTGGGCCGGCGGCGGTGCGCCACCATCTGTGGTGGCGTTCTGGCAGTTGTTCCGGCCACTTAAGGAACTGTTTTTGGAATTATATATGTTCTACTCGTTGATACGAGCGTTTCGATATATAATATGCAAATTTTGGAGTTCGTATGGAATTGTTATTGATTTTTGCAGTTTCATACCGACCGATTATTCTGTCCGTGAGGATTTGAGCGTCCGATCGACTTATGGTTTGGTCACATCGATCGTGGACGTATTCCAGAGACTTTCGGAGGTCTCGGATGTGGTTTTGCCTCCATTGGCGCCACTTGGGATTTTAGTTCAAAATAGGGTTTCGAACTTTAATCAAATGTTGAATCGTTTCTGATTTGAGATCATTGGTGATTAGGTGCTTCTAAAGGTGAATTGGACGATGTTTGTGATAGTGTTAGTTCGGTTCTGTATAGAAGACGCAGCGGGAATCTGAGGTGAGTAATCTCACGAAGTTCATTCACGAACGGGCTTACCTTTATCGTTTTGAGAGTTATTTAGTTAACTGCAAACTATAGTTGTATTGGTAGGCATTCCTGAGCGGATGACTATGTATATATATATTTACGTGAAATATATGTGTTTGGTGGTTTGTGGATTTTGAAACAATATGCATGAAATGATGCTTTTATAGTTTTGGGTTGTGGCTTTTGGAAACAAATGATTGTGGAAATGTTATTTCGATTTGTTTGAAAAGCATTGAGATTTGTGTATTGAGGAACATTTTAGTTCGCGGGTGGTTTATTTAAATATGGTTTTACCGGGAGTAATTGATAGGGATCAATTACGGGGAATCTTTCATTTTAGATTCGTGTAACATTTTGGGTCCATTGTGACTCCTTTAATGTTTTGGTATTTATACCGCGGGTCCAAAGACTTACGAGTTGAGGATCGTGGTGGGAAAATCAGACTTCACGCCTTTGGCCGGGTTAGTGAATACAATCAGTTAGAGCTCTAGTCTGTCCGCCGTGCTGTTTATCATTTAAACGTGTGAGTTTATCTCGTGATTTGAGTGAGTTTATCTCGTGCTTTGTTTATTAATTTAAATGTGATTTGAGTGAGTTTATCTCGTGCTTGTTTATTCATTTAACGTGTGAGTTATCTCGTGATTTGTTTATTATTTAAACGTGATTTGAGTGAGTTTATCTCGTGCTTTGTTTATTAATTTAAATGTGATTTGAGTGAGTTTACTTGTGCTTGTTTATTCATTTAAACGTGTGGTTTATCTCGTGATTTGTTATTAATTTAAACGTGATTTGAGTGAGTTTATCTCGTGCTTGTTTCTTGATTGAAACGCGTTTGTTTTTTGATTTAAAGTGTGAGTTTATCTCGTGATTGAGTGAGTTTATCTCGTGCTTTGTTTCTGATTGAAACGCGTTTGTTTATTGATTTAAATGTGATTGAGTGAGTTTCTCGTGCTTTGTTTAGTGATTTAAACGTGATTTGAGTGAGTTATCTCGTGCTTTGTTTATTGATTTAAACGTGATCGTGTGAGTTATCTCGTGATTCGTGTGAGTTGTGTGTGGTTTGAGTTACTCATACGGGCTTGCAAAAGCTACCAGGTTTGTTGTGTGGCAACCCGGTGCACCATTCAAACGGTTGTAGGGGTTAATCCTGCTGGTCAGGATAATCGGGACTGAAGTGGGGTTGCATACTTGCAGCTAGACGGTAGGAAGCAAATTTTGTGACTTACCGTTATTGGACTTCCGTTGTAGTGAGCTCTGAGGAGCATTTACGTTTTATCTTGTTGTGACAATTAATCGAAGCTAGTGTAATATATAACTCTTGGAGCGAGTGTATATAACTTTGAGGGTTCAGGCATCAATACGTGTGTAAGTTAAGGAAGAAAAGATTTCAGGTATTTGTATTGATGACTGAACGTTCACGCATGTATAATTATGGGATTATATATATCGATTTCATGTGTGTAAAATTAGGGGCGTGACAGCCCTGTACACAATTATATTTCGTAAACGGCAATCCGATAATAAATACGAACCTAAACGAAACCTCGAAATCCCTATCTCCATTACTTCTCAAATTCCACCCAAATCTCTTTCACAACACCAATTCCTCAATTTACATATTCCACAACGAAAACGAGGGAAATTCCGACGGTCGGATTTCCCACAATTCCATCACAAAACTTCAAACTTCGGAATTCACAAACAATTCCAAACTCCTCCAAAATTCGCCAACTTCACATACAAGCTCTACAACATATATACAATTTAATGGGCTAAAACAGGAATTAAAATCCAACCTTACACGCCCCCACGTGCACCCACAGTGGCAGCGAGTGGGCCCAAGCGCCGGTGGCCACCACCTCCGATGGCCATCAAATTCAGGCAGCACCACCTACTAATCTAGCCCAACGTTTCTCTCAACTACAACAAAGCCAGAATATGCCTAGAACTACCTCAACAATTAAGGTGAAGATTATACCCGAAATATGAACAGTGTCAAGAAATTCAAACCTTCAATTCTTCCTCCACGCTGCAAATCGTGGCTTGAGGCTAGGGCAAAATGATCCTTGCCAAAAACCGAACCTTCGACGCTGGTTTGGTCGCCGGAGACGGCCGGAAACGGAAGATATCGACTTGACCACTTCTGCTACAGTAAAACTTCAAGGACCCGATGCGTCATTTTCCGTCAAGTCGCCGTGAGTTACCGCCGTGGGAGGTTGGGTAGGGGTAGAGGATCAACCGGTCTGGTTGTTCGCTCCCAAGTGACCGGAAGAGGGAGATGGCCGGAGTTGCAGAGAGAGCCGAGGAGAGGAAGAAAACGCGGGAGAAAGAGAGAAAAGAGAAAAAAAAAAAAAAAAAAAACTTACGGCACAGTAACGTTTCAATTTATACTACTTACCATGAACAGTAACTTTCACAATTTTGCTTATAACTTTCGCATACGAGCTCCGATTTTTACGTACCACATATACACACGCTCGGTTTATCGCCCTCTACAACTTTCATGAAGAAAACTTATCAAATTTTGACCCGAACAAAAGTCAACAATTTAGGGCCACTAAAGTTACCGTAAAAGAGTAAAGGTAAAACAATTGTCGTTCACTGTCCAACAACTAGTAAACCGGTGAATTTAGGTTCGGGACGTTATAATCTCCCCTCCTAAAAAAAAATTTCGTCCTCGAAATTCATACCGCTGAGTACACACCAATCTCACTACAGTGGGGATGGTAAGGCTTTAACAATCCATAGAGTCTCCGACCATCCCAACCACTCCAGCAAATCACAACATGTATATAGCTCAGCCAGCACAAGTATTGACATCACAAGTCATTCGGTTGGAAAGAGTATCCATAATCTTTTCATATAACTTGTATGGTGAAGATCCACTCTATTCATCAATAACGTGATCGAACCACTAGTGATCACTGTTAACTACAAGCCCAAAACAAGTAGTTCCTTAACTACCACAAAAACAACACTTTCTTTTGTCTGTTTGTACTTAAATTTCTAATCAAGTGTCATTTCACGTAAAGGTCTCACTGTGACCACGAGTATCAAAGGGTAGCTCGCTCAAACGATCAATTTTTAATCGTATAACCTTTGACTGCTATAAAGCAACACCCTTCAGATACTACTCACTGTTCATGTTCAAATCCTTGCACATGTACACTATCATAATACTTCACTCTTTCTTCATGTTCCATGATGGTAATATTCCAACAATCATATCAAACTACAAGTACTTAAATATAGTCAACTTTTCTCCCTTGACTCAAATGACATTCCCAAGCAACACTTGTCCTTTACCAAGCTGGGATAAGACTATGAAAATCTGCTCTCTAAACAGCACTGATTTATATGGTTCCAGCTACAGCAACAATTTCAAAGACCATACTACGTGAACAAATATTGCACCACAATTTTTCAAACGCTGCCTACCACACAATTTAAATCATAGGCAACTGAGATTCACATTTCTGTTGTCAATTTAATTTCAGACAAATCGTAAGTATATGCCCAGGTATGAAATTCGAAGAATACTGGATTGTGTGCAATTCACCTCAAATCTTTCCTTGAAAAACAAATCAAACTAAACAAGAAATAATGAGATCCGCAATTTCAACCTTGACCATTCCTCCTTTAAATACTCATACCTAAGATAACACATGGTAATGGCGTTACAAACCACCCTATTAAAATTATAGCAACCAAAACTTCCTAAAAAAAGTCACTTATGAAAAACCAACCCATTCACCATCAATATCATGATAACCACAAGATGGTCGTTCCAAGACAAAGGACTTCCTGGCTACCAGAAGGAATCCCTTCCTTCCTTGTTTGTTTGTGCTCAAATCCTAATCAAGGTCGTGCACATAAAGGTCCATAGTTGTCAACACACAAAGGTTAACCTCGAACGAACCCAAAAGTTCTTAATCAAGTAGGTTATGGACCACTACACTTCCACTGCGCTACTCTGACACCTGACTAAGTCATGGTCAAACCATAAGATGACGTTCTGAGTCGACTAAGAAAACTCATTTGATAGCTACCATACTAGCCACACATAAATACCTTCCTCAAAACCTTTATAAGTATGATAATGTGGACTCTTCTAAATCAAATGTGTCACAAGGAATTTACTAATTACTAAAGTCTCCAATCATTCACTACTATCTCTCACAAGTTAGTACTTACTTAACTATCAGGTCATGTACCAGTGCAAGCACGAATTATAACTACCAACTCTACTCCAGGCTTAACGTATTAAATTCGGAAGAAGATGCATCCCACTCGAGTTGTTCTTAGCCGAGGCTGCACTTCTTTAATAGTCATAGGCTGGAAATCTGGTTGAATCCATGTCATTATCGTTGATCTCTATTGCCCCAAATGATATTCTTAAATCATATACCTCAGTAATTCTCACTACCGAGAGCACCACAATCAGAATTACTAGACGTTAGACCAAATTTTATCAATCCGAAATAGAATAGCTTCTTAATTAGTTAGGAAAACACTCTCTTATAACTACTTCACCAGCCCAAATAGCAACGTCTAAACGAGCTGACAAAACCTCATGACAATTTTTATTACAGATACAACATGTGGAAATTTTCCTAACCCTGTATGTACCAACTCCTTTACTGGACTACACTGTATCCAACAACACTTATAAATGTTCCAAATCCGATCCAAGAGTTAACAACTATAAAAGAAATTCAACTCTTGAAATGAACGATTCTCAAACTGAAACCTTGCCAGACATTATAATTTGATCGATTCATAGCAACCCCGCCGAACTCAACATACCAAAAGAAAGGTTTACCTCCATTTGTGACTGAAAAACCCCATGTGCAAAGCAACCGGTAAATGGTTCAATAGGTAAGCAAAAGTGCATCGTATTACGTGAGCGTAAAGCACCTCAAATACTGCAAAGAAAAATCGATTCGCGATTAAGGAAAAAGATATTGAAGCATAATGAAATCCACAAGCACGAAAGAAATTCTTTAATAGTCCCCAAAGGACTCATCGAGAAAACCATCATTGAATGCTGGCAGAATCCCAAAACTTGTTGACTAGCACCACCTGCAAGGAAAACTATCACCAAACCTTCTTCGTTACTCTGAGATTCAAAACTTTGATCATTACCACATCACGTAGGAATTCCACTTGCACTACTACGGACACTCCGTGGGGTATTACGACCCATTCTTGATCCCAAGTTCAATGATTTCACCCACACGGATATCCAATGATACCAAGTAGTACCTCATACACAATAAAAGTGATCAAAACCGTCGAAGACGATTCGAATGTCCTTGATTTCTGAAACCTTCGAATCCTCAATTCTCACTTTTGCTTTTAATCGATTGCAAATTCCTAAATTTTGCTGTACCGGTCATCCTTCCCTGGCAACATCACCATCATAAGATGGATACCCGTCCAACATTATGTATCGCTCTCAGCAATACCAAGATCCGAAGGTGGTCCCACCACTCTTCCAATCAAATTCCAAGTTCAACCCGTAAGAGGTTGACTCAAAAATATAACTAGAACTCTGGTCAATCTATGACCTGAATTACTTCATGAATCCGCTGGGAAATCGTTTGCTTTCTAATGTTTCACATGATCAACTCCTTTCACATGACTTGGAAGAACAATGTAGGGTTCATTCGAATTCAATTATAGACTTGGTTTAATCTTTGTTTCTTACATTTCATTCTGTATTTGTGTTTTTCTTATACTAGTTTAATTCTTGTTTTTAATTTTCGAAAAACCAAAAACCTAAAACCCCCTAAATTTGTGAATAGTGTTTATGTGTGAATATATACTTTTTTATTTTAATTTTTCAAATTGTCTTACATTGACAGGTGTACCCTCAATCCCCGGAATAGAACGATCCCTACTTGCTTATACTACTAATGATATTTCTAGGGTTAAATTATATGCTTGCTTTGAGCGTATCACTTCTAAATCTTTCAATGCGTTGTTCTAGTAGATTCAAAGCCCTAGTTACTTTTTCAAACAATTGATCACTTTGTTTCAATTTGAGTCTATGAACAGTGATTTCCAACTTCTTGCTCTGGGTTATGATTTGCTTTCGCTTTTAGTAAATGGCATCTAAATCTTTCAATGCGGTTTTAGTGAGATTCAAGCCCTAGTTACTTTTTCAAACAATTTGATCACTTTGCTTCAATTTGAGTCTATGAACAGTGATTTTCCAAACTTCTTCCTTCTAGGGTTTAGGATTAGCTTCGCTTTAGTGAAATGGATTCTAAATCTTTCAATGCGTTGTTCTAGTGAGATTCAAAGCCCTAGTTACTTTTCAAATAATTTGATCACTTTGCTTCAATTTGAGTCTACGAACAGTGATTTCCAAACTTCTTGCTTCTAGGGTTTAGGATTTGCTTCGCTTTTTGTGAAATGGCTTCTAAATCTTTCAATGCGTTGTTCTAGTGAGATTCAAAGCCCTAGTTACTTTTTCAAACATTTTGATCACTTTGCTTCAATTTGAGCCTATGAACAGTGATTTTCCAAACTTCTTGCTTCTAGGGTTTAGGATTTGCTTTCACTTTAGTGAACTAACTTCTAAGGGTTAGGTTTGCTTTCGCTTTTAGTGAAATGGCTTCTAAATCTTTCAATAAGTTGTTCTAGTGAGATTCAAAGCCTTAGTTACTTTTTCAAACATTGATCACTTTGCTTCAATTTGAGTTTATGAACAGTGATTTCCAAACTTCTTGCCTCTAGAGTTTAGGATTTGCTTCGCTTTTAGTGAACTAACTGTTACGTCCCAAACCTAAATTTACTGATTTACTAATCATTAGGACGGTAAACGACATTATTTCACTTTTACTGTCGTTTCAGTACTTTTAGGGGCCCTAAAATATGACTTTTGTTCGGGTCAAAATTTGAGAAAATGTCTTGATGAAAGTTGTAGAGGACGTTAAACGAGCGCGTGTATATGTGTACGTAAAAATCGGATTCATATGCGAAAGTTATGGCCAAAATACTAAAGTTACTGTTTTTGGTAATTTCTATAAAATAGCCGAGTTACTGTGGTAAGTTCCATTTTCCGAAACTTACCGAGCCCTCCCCTTCTCTCCCCCGATTCTCTCTCCTCTCCGACCTCTTCACCTTCTTCCGGCCATAACTCCTCCATCCGCGACGGATTTTGACGTATAAGATGTCGTTGGAAAGCTCTCTTCCTTTCTTCATTTGTGGGTTCGTTCGTAGCTTGATATGAACCGTTGAGGTGCAGCAACGTGAAGAAGAGGACGACACTGTAGCAGTTTTGAGTCAACGCCGATATTTTCCGATTTCCGGCAGTCTCCGGCCACCAAATTGCGTCGAAGGTTCGGTTTGACATAGATCATTTCCCCTAAGTCTTTCATTTCAATTTTCAGTGTCGAGGTCGAATTAACAATTTCAATTTCTAGGGTTCTTAGAATTTCTGGAAATTTTTCACCGGCCAAATTGGAGCTCTTCCAGGTAAAATTGAACTTGTTGTAGTTGAGAAAGAGGTTGGGTTTGTTGAGTAGATGTGCTGCCAAATTTTGGTGGCCATCGTAGGTGTTGCCGGTGGCGCGTGGGCCCACGCACTGCCACTGTTGGTGGCGCCTGGAGTGTGTAGGGCGGTGTTTTAATTTCGGTTTTTGCCCATTAAATTGTATATATGTGTAGAGCTTGTATGTGAAGTTGGGTGAATTATGGAGGAGTTTGGAATTATTTGTGAATTTCCGAAGTTTGAAAGTTTGTGATTGAATTGTTGGAAATTCGGCCGTCGATTTCCCTCGTTTTCATTGGGAATATGTTAATTGAGGAATTGGTGTTGTGGAGAGATTTGGGTTGAATTTAAGAAGTAATGGAGATAGGATTTTCAGGTTTCGTTTAGGTCGTAATTATTTTATCGGATTGCCGTTTACGGAAATATAATTGTGTACAGGGCAATGCCGCGAGCTACGGTTAAATGAAGGAACTCGTTTGCGTGGTCACCCAATAGTACTGTGAGTGGACTTTTGTTTTAAATAATATGCATGCGTTTATTTTCTTGAATTAATGCTTTATTTAATTAACATATTATTTTCGAGCATATGAATTGATTTTGGAATTGATTTCGATTTATCTTGTGGATTTGCTTTCAATAATGATTTTCATGAAGTAATTATGATTTTATCGGTTGTGAATTTCGAATATTAATTTGTTGTGCTCGGATTCGAATTTATAATTATGTTGAATTTCGACTAGTTATTTTTCCGAGGTGATTTCTGGAATTAAGTATATTTCTGTTCGTTGATTTGAGATTTTGGAAGATTTTGAAATGGGATTTCGATGAAGTGATTTCCTATTTATTTATCGACTTTCGGTTTGGCATTGGGAATGCCTTGTTGATGATCTAATTATTCTTTTAGTGTGTGGACTGATAGGAGCATTTTAATGCGACATTTTAACTGTATTCCCTTATTTTCTGCGTTATTCCTTAATAAAACTCTGTTTAGGAAAGTTCCATTCTTCGAATGGGAAAGTTCCTAATTGTAGAAAGTTTCCGTTTGTAGTTTCTATTTTCCATTTTAGAAAGTTTCCATTTTAGTTTAAGAAAGTTTCCATTCTATTTTAGAAAGCTTCTATTTCAGGTTTTGGAATAAATAAGCAGAATTGAGTTCATAAATGGAACGAGAAGTTTCATGAAGATGACATGCAAGGAGAGAATCAAGGAAGAGTTTTTTTTTTTAAAAAGGAAAATATATTCCCTTGGGGATTAAATTGCCGTGTAATACTTAAGGAAAAACAAGGTGACAACGTGGGAATGAAGATGATTGATTGAGGATTTCAAGGAGAGATTTTCTTGGGAGACTTTATGAAAGAAATATTGTTGGAGGAATAATTTGGTGTGATTGCCAACGTGAAAATCAAAATAATCAAGGAGATGACGCCAAAGAGATTCAAGGAGATATTTATGGAAGGAAAATATGTGTGCACCAAGGAAAAGCTAAAAAGGCGTCTAGATTCATCCCTAAATTCCCTAAAGGAATGTGGCGAAATTCATGAAGAAAATCAGAATAATTTCAAGAAATTCGGCAATTAAATATTAGGGAGATATTTAAGAATTATGATTGGTGGAACACATCACAAGGCTTACTTGGCATCTATGATTGGTTGACCACATCACAAGCTTACCTGGCGAATATCATTGTTGAAGCTATGTGGAAAATTCTGATTGCTTTGTGAACCCTAGCCATGCTCCTATATAAAACTCCCCCTTTCTCAACGTCAAGGTTCCTCTCCTCCATACAATTTACACTTTAGAAAAAAAATCAAAAAATCTCTTAGCATAGCCGTGATTTCTCCATCCTCTATGTCATCTCCACGAGTCAAGCAAGCCAAAGGAGAAGAAGCATAGCCGTGACATCCATCATCCATCTCCAACCTGAAGCTTGCTTTCGAGATTCAAGAGACCACCACATCAATCGTTCATCACCATCCCCATCTCACGGTGTAATCCGATTCTCCTTGTAACCTTGCTTTGAATTTCGTTGTTATGAACTAGTGACATATGTGTTTGAACAAATATTAATTTCTGGAATTTATGATTAATTGAGAATTTTCAGATTCAAATTATTGTTCTTCAGAGTTGCTTATGTGGTTTGTTTAATTAAATTTGCGTTATAGATAACTTTTGTATTTAATCTTATGTGGTTGCAAACACTTAGGTTTTATATAATTGGTGCTAGGTTTAAGAACATGAAATCGACTTTTCGTTTTGTGTAAACTTGAATCAAAGTAGTAAAGGTTTTGTGCAAAGATCAAATTTAATTAAAGAGGATTGCAATTAGGTGGACTTTCCATAACTAAGTTGTACACTTGAGTTGATAGCCTTTTCCTATGTGTAATGCGTTAAACATGACATGATTGACTAGCTTTCTAGGGTTTGATTGCATGTTTGATAGAATTAATCTAGGTGCTTCGCTTAGGTTAATTAGCATTGAAAAGTAAAAAATGGAATTCCTTTGGTTTCGAATGTTCACATGATCAACTCCTTCTCATGACTTAGATGTACAATATTAGGTTTGAGTCAATTTATTCATATGTTTCGATTTGATCTTTGTCTCTCATTCCATTCGTATTTATGTTTTGCATTTTAATTGTTTTGTAACTTAGTTTTATTTCGAAAAACCCAAAAACAAAATCCCCCCTTTCGTGTACAATGTTTATAGTTGTGAATATCTTTGTGAATTATACTTGTTTAATTTTAATTGTTTAATTGTTGATAAATGACAGGTGTACCCTCAATCCCCGGAATAGAACATCCCTATTTGCTTATAACTAACTAACGATATTTTCAGGGTAAATATGCGCTTGTTTAAGCGTACCAGGACACGCTGTTGATTTATGTGACTCTCTACCGAGAATTCCGAGGTACGGTTGGGAATCGTACCCATGTTTTCTTGATTCGCGGACTTATGGGGAAGCCTTTACTGATTTTCGATTTTCGTATGATTTTAACCCACCATACCTGGGTCGTCATATTATTGCTAGCTAGCCTATTAGTACTCCTCCCTGCTTACTATGTGTTCGTGGGTGAATAAGAGCAGAGCATGGGATGCCTCAGAGTGTGGACACTCCGACCCGAGCCTGGGAGGCTCACTTCTTTCGTATGGTGAAACTTCTTCCCCATATTTATCGTGCTTGACTAGCGAGGCTAGTCCGATTTCACTGTAGCCAGCAGGGCTGGTCTTATCTCTTGAAAATGAGATTTCGGTTTACGATATAGTTTTCAAATGTGTGACTAGCGAGGCTAGTCGATTTATCGTTTTGGAATTCTTGGATTTAAAGCTAAATGTATTTTCTAACTGTTGCATACATCGGTTTTAATGAAATAAATTGGAAAGTATGAAATCCTTTTCTTTTAAATTGTTGATGCACTCGAAACAAGCGCATAATTAACCCTGAAATGTCATTAGTAGTATAAAGTAAATAGGATCGTTCTATTCCGGGGATTGAGGTACACCTGTCATTTTCAAACAATTAAACAATTAAAATTAAAAACAAAGTATAATATTCACAAAGTATTCACAATTATAAACATATTTACGAAAATAAGGGGATTTTGTTTTGTTTTCTTTGCCGAAATAAATACTAAGTAACTAAATAATTAAAATGTAAAAACATAAAAACACAAATGGGATGTGAGTACAAGGATCAAAGTCGAAACTCATGATTAAAATTGATTCAAGTTCATCATTGTCATCATAGTCATGCAAGAGGAGTTATCATGTGAAACGTTAAAAGCAAACAATTCCCATATTTTACTTTCAATGCTAATTAATCTAAGTGAAAGCACATAGACTAATCCTATCAAACATGCATTCAAGCCCTAGAAAGCTAGTCAATCACACAAGTTTAACTCAATAAGCACCTAGAAAGGCTATCAACTCAAATGTGCAACTTAGTATGAAAAAGTTCACTAATTGCAATCTTCTTGATTAAATTCGGTTTTGCACAAAACCTTTACTACTTATTGATTCAAGAACACAAAACCAAAAAGTGATCCATTTCTCAAATTCATAGCAACAATCATATAAAAACCCTAATGTTTCGAACCATTCAAGCTTATCATACAAAAGATTTCTATCATGCAAATTTAATCAAACACTCACACAAAAGCAACCATAAATCGCAATATATGAATCTGAAAATTAACAATTAATCATAAAATTTCAGAAATCAACAATGTTCAAACATATGTGTCAACTAAGGCATAACCAACGAAAATTACAAAGCAAAGGTTACAAGGAGAATCGATTACACCGTGATGAAGGTGAATGAATGAAGTGATGAATGTCTCTGAATTTCGAAAGCAATCTTCAAGGATGGTGATGGATATGTGCACGGCTTGTCTTCTTCTTCCTTGGCCTTGCTTGAACTTCTGTTGCCCTAGAGGATGGAGATGAACACGGCTAGGCTAGAGAGAGTTTCTGATTTTTCTTCAAAGTGTAAAACGTAAAAGTGGGAACTCCTGACGTGAGAAGTGTGAGAATATATAGGGACGGGCCCTAGGTCTCCAAGCCGTCCAAAACCCTAGAGAAACTCACGCAATAGCTTGCTTCCTCCACATAATTTCCTCCAATGATTTCTTGCCACATAAGCCCTATGAGGTGGTTCAACCAATCACAAAATTCCAATATTAATTCCCTAAATAATTCTGCCGAATTAAAGAGATAATTTCTGATTTTATGCTTCCAAATTCGGCCAAAACTCTTTAGGAATGTAGGAAGTATCTAGACTTCTTTTGAGCTTTTCTTGTCTCCACCTTTTCTCTTTCCTTAAAAATCTCTAGGGAATATCTTTGGCGTCATCTTGCTAGGGTTTCACGTTGCCTCCCTTTTTCCTCTTCATCTTCACGGCAATCCTTCTAGGGTTTATTTCCAAGTATTTTCTTCCATAAAAATAGCCCTAGAAAATCTCCCTAGAAAATCTCCACATATAATTCTGATTTTTGGGCGCCACTTCCTTGTTCTCTCTTCATCTTGGACGGCAAAACTCCCCTAGGTTTTATTCATGCGTCAAAAACCCTAGTTGCATGGCTTTTGTGGCCTTTTATCCATTTGCCGAAAATCCACTTCATTCTTGAGAGTCTTGGCCTTGTTGCTTCAACTTCAAGCCTTGTCACCTTCCAACTCATAACACTTCATTTTTCCATTTCTTTTCATGATAACGTTGGAAACTTCATAGTGGCTTCCTCCTTTTCACAGGGTTTCCTGGTGGACCATGAAAACTTCTTTTCTCATTTCTGCTCATTCTGTGGCTCATTGTTTCTCATCTTTGCTCCCCTTGACTTTCGCAACTCCTCTTCCATTTGTGAGCTCATTTCCACTTTTTAGCTCTGAGTCTTGAAAATAGAAACTAGTAAGAAAATAGAAACTTTCCTAAAATGAAAAATGGCAACTTTCCTAAACTGAAAATGGGGAAACTTCTAAAAATGAAAAATAGAAACTACTGAAAAATAGAAAACTTTCTACATATAGGAACTTTTCCAGTCGAAGGGAATTGCAGTTAAAACGTAGAAAATGAGGAATTGCAGTTAAAACGTCGCATTAAAATGCTCCTATCAAATTCCCCCACACTTAGCTTTTGCTAGTCCCTTAGCAAAATCACACTAAGACACACACTAAGACTCAACGAAAATTAAAGACTTGACACGAAACAGACTCTATAGCCCTTCAACTTTTTGTCTCAGCAATCTCTTACTTCACAACACCAAGATTAGCACTTCACCAAGAATAAATGTTAGGCATTCGAGAGTTAATTGAAACACATAATCTTCACATACACAAGTAGGACTTGGTTGTAACAATGGTGATGGGTTCTGTTAAGCATGTTTCAGACAAGTATGATTCAAATCTCACAAAGTATATCCCTCTTTCTCTCTCAGAATTCAGGGCAATGCTTAAAAGCTTATACACTCAAGTATATGTGAAAGATAGCAAGTATATCACATAATGTAAGAAACGAAAGCACATGTATAATTTTCTTTAAAGATCTCATGAAGGATACCAACTACTTGCACAGATGACCCAAGCCATAGGTTCAACTCTTGTAACTCATCTCCACATCAAGGGCTGTCCCATCTTAAGGATCAAGAAGGTCTTTTCAAAGGTTGTAATGGGGCTAGGCTCAAGGTTAAAAAATGAAAGGTAAGGATTTATCAAAGTGTCCTAAAAACCTAGCAGAGCATATGTAGATGTAGAGACCTCAAGAAATCCACCAAGGCATTGCAAAAACGTCACTTTCCCTAGAGGTAACATAAAAGAGCCTAATGTCTTCATGTTGGGCCCAATCTTCATGTAAACTTCCCTTGAACTCTAGTGAAATGGACAAAGGCCAAATTTTTCTATAGCAGGCCTTCATTTCAAAGCAGACTCCAAAATCAGTAAGTATAGGGACTAAAATCCATAAATATTTCCTCTTTTCTTTTCTAGCCGTACATTTTTTCTTTTTCACTTTCTTTCCTCGCTTTTTCACACACATTTTTTTTTTTTTTTTTTTATGGATAAGTCTACCCCCACACTTGAACTTTCACCTTTTCTCAATTTTCATCCTTAGCACCAAAACCCACGCAATATGTCTCAAAAGATAGCTCCACTAAGTTCTTAGAACAAAGGGTAGGGTTGTAACTATACTAAGCTTCATGGTTAAGGATTTTAGGGTGATGAACGAAAAGGCTTAATGTAGGCTCAAAGGGGCTTATCTAAGGAGTCCCACGACGGGCACAAATGGGGACACAAGTTTATATGGCAATGGTGGTAATTCCTAGGATGCCTCTATCCCTTCCAGAATTAGGGCCATGTATTGATATACATCTCACAAGCACAAGAGCGAATTCTGGCATTCTCTAGTCCATCAAACTTAATCTATGGCAAGCAGTCAATCAAATGAAAGAATAATGAGATCATCAAAACATCGCCAAGAAAATAAGAATATATGTTTCATTATCACTCCAAGAAAAAGGGACATGGCTCAAATATCTCACATGGGCTTTATGAATCAAAACTTATCTAACATGCTCATATTCTGTACCAAAGTTTCGAAATCCATATCCACTACAAGGCACATATTTTTCATGTATCTCAATTAACCAAAGAATACCATTTTAAAGTCATCTCAATTTTGTGATCCTCTTTTAGCCATGATTTCAGAGATATAGAATCATCCTAGACAGTTGAAAGGGCATCCTAAGACTCAAAACAAAAACAAATGCAACGAAAATTTTAAATTTTGACATTTTTCAATTTTTTGTATTTTTCAATATATGACTCAAGATAAAGTGTAAATCCCTTCCCCACACTTAAATATTGCATTGTCCTCAATGTAATCAAGAAAAAGCATACAATGAAACACTTAAGCATATAAGGTAGAGAATTTACGAAAATAACTACTAAAATCAAAAGGAAAATTGGAGAAGTAAAAGGGAGAGATAAAACAAATCTGCGTTGATGACTCCTCCACAGCTACTTCTGAATTGGGTTGCCTCCCAAGCAGCGCTTAATGTTTATAGTCTTTCAGCCTAGACTTGTACCTCCATTTAATCCTCAGGGTTGGAACGTTTTGGAGGGGTACAGCCTCCACTTCATGTTCCACAAATGCCTCATAGTAAGGCTTCAAGCGATGCCCATTCACCTTGAACTCATTACCTGTTTGTTCACTCTTTATCTGCACAGCTCCATGAGGAAACACATGAGTGATAACAAAAGGTCCAATCCAACGAGAACGAAGCTTACCTGGGAAGAGTTTGAGACGAGAATGGAATAGAAGAACTTTTGACCCACAACAAAAGTCTTCCTTCGAATCATTTTGTCATGGAATGCCTTAGTCTTATCCTTGTAAATTTTAGCACTTTCAAAGGCATCATTCCTAATCTCCTCTAACTCTTGCAATTGCAACTTCCTATGAAGCCCAGCTGCATCTATATCCATGTTGAACTGCTTCACAGCCCACCAAGCTCTATGCTCTAACTCCACAGGTAAATGGCAAGGTTTGCCATAAATAATTCGATATGGTGACATACCTATGGGAGTTTTGTATGCAGTTCTGTAGGCCCATAGAGCATCCTCTAGACGCAAGGACCAGTCCTTCCTGTTGGGTTCACAGTCTTCTCCAATATCCCCTTGATCTGACGATTAGAGACCTCAGCCTGCCCACTAGTTGGGGTGATAAGGTGTAGAAACCTTATGTGTCACATCATATCTCTTCAAAAGAGCCTCAATCGTCCGATTGCAAAAATGGGATCCACCATCACTAATGAGAACTCTAGGCATTCCAAACCTGCTAAAGATGTTAGACTTGATAAAATCTGCAACAACCTTAGAGTCATTAGTTCTAGTGGCCTTTGCCTCCACCCATTTGGAAACATAGTCCACTGCAAGTAAGATATAGAGAAACCCACAAGATGATGGGAAAGGTCCCATGAAATCTATACCCCAGACATCAAAGATTTCAACAGTTATGATATTAGTCAAGGGCATTTGATCTCTAGACCTAGGTTTCCTGTTCTTTGGCACTTATCACAAGTTAAACAATAGGCATGTGCATCCCTAAACAATGTTGGCCAATAGAACCCAGACTCTAACACTTTAATGCAGTTTCTTTGACCCAAAGTGACCCCCACATGCTTTAGAGTGGCAAAATGAAAGTATAGCATTATGTTCATGTTCAGGCACACATCTTCTAATCAATTGATCAGAACAATATTTCCATAGATAAGGTTCATCCCAAACATATTGCTTAACAGTTTCTTAAGCCTATCTCTATGAGCACGTGACATGGTATCAGGAATCTTCCTAGACACAATATAGTTCACAATATCTGCATACCATGGTTCACTTACCTGAAGTCCAAAGAGTTGCTCATCTGGAAATGTCTCTACCAGAGGTAGATGATCTTCTGCATGCACCAAGCGACTCAAGTGGTCAGCTACCACGTTTCACTACCCTTCTTGTCCTTGATTTCCACGTCAAATTCTTGCAAGAGTAGGATCCATCTAATGAGCCTTGGTTTCGCCTCCTTCTTGGTCATCAAGTATTTCAAGGCTGCATGGTCAGTAAAGATAGTAACTTTGGTGCCAAGTAAGTAAGAGCGAAACTTCTCAAGGGCAAAGACAACTGCAAGGAGCTCTTTCTCTGTGGTTGAATAATTCATCTGTGCATCATTGAGAGTCCTTGAGGCGTAGTAGATGGCATAGGGTAGCTTGTCCTTCCTTTGCCCCAAAACAGCTCCAACTGCATAGTCAGAGGCATCACACATCAACTCAAAGGCAAGGACCAGTCTGGAGGTAACATGATGGGGGCAGATGTCAACAACTCCTTAAGCTTGTCAAAAGCTTCTTGACATTCCTTGTCAAAGTGAAATGGCACATCCTTCTGGAGTAGTTGACATAAGGGTCTCGAAATTTTGGAGAAGTCCTTGATGAACCTCCTGTAAAAACCTGCATGGCCAAGGAAAGAACGAATCTCTCTCACAGAAGTGGGAGAGGGTAAGTGACGCACAATATCAACCTGCTTTATCAACCTCTATACCCCTAGCAGAGACAATATGTCCTAGAACTATTCCTTGTTTAACCATAAAATGGCATTTTTCCCAGTTTAAGACAAGGTTAGTTTCCATGCAACGTTTCAAAATTATCTCCAGATTATTAAGACAATCATCAAAATTCTTTCCAAAAACTGAAAAGTCATCCATGAATACCTCTATGATTTTCTCAATATAATCTGAAAGATACTTACCATACACCTCTGAAAGGTACCTGGAGCGTTGCAAAGTCCGAAGGGCATACGTCTATAGGCAAACGTCCCAAAGGGGCAAGTGAAGGTTGTCTTCTCTTGGTCTTCATTTGCAATGGCAATCTAGTTGTAGCCTGAGTAGCCATCCAAGAAGCAGTAATAGTCATGTCCAGCTAGGCGCTCAAGCATCTGATCAATGAATGGCAAAGGAAAGTGATCTTTCCTTGTGGTTGCGTTGAGCCTCCTATAGTCAATGCAAACTCTGTGGCCTGTGACTGTCCTTTGAGGCACCAGTTCGTTCTCAGCATTCTTCACCACAGTGATCCCAGATTTCTTGGGCACGACCTGAACTGGAGAGACCCACTTGGAGTCTGAAATGGGGTAGATTACCCCACAATCAAGGAGTTTGATAACCTCCTTCTTCACTACTTCCATCATTGGAGGGTTGAGACGACGTTGAGCCTCTCTAGTGGGTTTAGACCCCTCCTCTAGAAGTATCCTGTGGACGCAAGTTGTAGGGCTGATTCCCTTGATATCCGCCAATGTCCATCTATGGCGGTCTTGTGTTGTTTCAGCATTTCCACCAACTTCTCTTCTTGTGGAGTCGTCAGTGCAGAGGACACAATCACTGGTAAGGTCTCCTTGTCCCCTAAGTAGACATACTTCAAATGGTCTAGAAGAGGTTTTAGCTCAAGTTCTGGGGCCTGGACCACTGAAGGTAAAGTCTTGTTAGCAGATAACTGAATGGACAAAGGAGAAACAGACTTACCTATATAGGGTGATGCCTCAAGGAAGGAGACGTTTTCAATGATTTTCTCTTCACAAGTGTCTTTCAACTTGTCCTCTGAGATGATGATTCCATCCTTGGTGTAGCCTACTCCACTCTCAAGTGTAGTGACTAAGGTATCCTCATGCATAATATCAAACATTTTCTGCGCAAGTTCATCCAAAATATCAGTAGAAAAACAATCATGAACCTCTAGGGGATACCTCATGGCTTCAAAGATGTTAAAGCCAATAATGTCACCATCGAACTCCATTGTGAGAGAGCCTGCATACATATCAATCTTCGTCCTAGCTGTCCTTAAGAAAGGACGTCCCAAAAGCAATGGAGTGGAACTCACAGGGGAGTCCTCCATTTCCAACACATAAAAATCAGCTGGGAAGATAAGATGGTTAACCTGTACGAGCACATCCTCCAACAAACCTCTAGGGTATGCATTGGATCTGTCAGCTAACTGAATGATAACATTGTCAGATTTAAGTTCCCCTAGACCTAGGGTTTCATAAACAGAGTAGGGCATAACATTAACAGATGCACCTAGGTCTAGCATGGCATTCTTAAATCTAGAGTTACCAATAGTACAAGGAATAGTAAAGCTTCCAGGATCCTTACACTTTGGAGGAATCTTCCTCTGAATCAAGGCAGACACGTTCTCACTTACCTTTACCACCTCCTTTTCACGGTTTACCCTCCTAGTAGTGCAAAGCTCTTTGAGGAACTTGGCATACTTAGGGACTTGCTTAATGGCCTCTAGGAGGGGTAAGTTTACTTGCACCTTCTTGAAAGTTTCCAAGATAGCTTGGTCACTTTCATCCTTCTTAGATTGGGCGAACCTGCGTGGGAAGGGCATGCAAGAAGAAGAAGGGTTAGCAATAACCGAATTTGATAAGTTAGAATTACTACCTTTTACTTCCGGTTTTGCCTTTAATGGTGAGGACGCCTTGGTCTCTTCCTTGGACGTTGCAGGGTCCTTCTCAATACCCAACTTGGGGGTTCTTGGTCTTCCTCAATTTCTATACTCACTTGGGCCTTCCTTGACCCCTTTGGTTGATCCATGAACATTCTTCCACTCCTTGTAGTAACAACTGATGCATTCTCCACATTAGGGTTAGGTATTGTGTTACTAGGGAGCTTTCCTGTTTCGTGGATCTTGCTCATGAAATCCACCACTTGACCCATCTGCTTCTTGAGTTCTGCAATGTCCTTGGTGTGGGTCTGTTGTCCTTGAATCAAAGCCTGTGTAGAGTTTGTCAAGGCTTGAGTAGAACTAGTCAAGGCTTCCAACGTTTTGTCATAGTGAGACATTGAAGGTCCTGAGTTCTGTTGAGGAGGAGGCATGTAAGGCCTTTGAAAAGATGACCCTTGGAATGAAGGCGCTTGTGGACGTTGGAAGTTCCCACCAAGAGGATTCTGTACGTTCTCATTGTTGGTCCACTTGAAGTTGGGATGGTCCCTCCATCCTGGGTTGTAAGTATTTGAATAAGGGTCATGCCTAGGACGTTGAGGTCCTCCTTGATATCCTCCTTGGTATCCTCCAATAGCATTAGCAGATTCCCATCCTCCATTTTCATTAAGTTGGGGGCACTGATCTGTAACATGCCCTTGCATAGAGCATACCCCACAAGCTATTGTTGCACTTGGTCCTTTGGAACTTACCACTTGGTTCATTAGGAGAGTAAGCTTATTCAGTTGGTCTTCAATGGCAGTGTTCTTGCTCATCTCATGCACCCTACGAGTAGAGTGTCCTACCCCCTCATATTGTTGGGAGTTTAGGGCACGATTTGCTATAAGTTCCTTCCCAATCGCAGGTGACTTATCCACAAAAGCTCCTCCAGCTGCAGCATCAAGCATTTGCCTTTCCAAGGGTAAGAGTCCTTCATAGAAACATGTAAGTAGGGTCTTATCCTTCATCTGATGTTGAGGACACTGTGCAAGTAGGGAGTTGAACCTCTCATAGTAGGCAGCATAGGACTCATCATGGGCTTGCTCTATTCCACTAAGCTTCTTCCTAAGTGTGATGACCTTTGAAGCTGGGAAGTATTTCTCCAAGAAGGCCTTTCTCATTGTTTCCCATGATGTGATACGTCCTGCAGGAAGTTCATATAGCCAATCCTTGGCTCTATCAGCTAGAGAGAATGGAAATGCTCTCATCTTAAGAAGGTTTTCATCCGCCCCTTGTGATTGCATGTTTGCACAAACAGATTGGAATTCTCGTACGTGCTTGTTAGCATCCTCCATATTAAGTCTATGGAAGATAGGGAGCTTGTGCAACAATCCACTCTTAAGCTCGAACTCTGCCTGTCTTCCAGCTGCAGGGGCAGGGTATACTATGCCTGTAGGGGTCCTCCTTCAACAGTTGCGGTGGAGAGTTCCCTAATAGATGCCATTCTCTCTTCTTCGACTTCTTCAGGTGGTGGTGAAGGTGGTGTACAGTTGGACGAAACCACAGGTGAAGGTGAACGTGAAGGAGGAGATGGACTCGGTGTAGGTGATGTAGACTCCTCAGAAAAGTAAGTCCGCTTCCCTTGCTCGTTGAATGTGTACTCTTTGTATGTTGAAGGGGAAGGGCTTGTGTACTCAAGAAGTGAAGGATTCTTCAAACGAGCGAGCCTTACTTCAATTTCCTTTATTGTGGAGGGTCTAAAAGGCTCGGTCATTCATAGGAATCCTGAACATCATCAAAATTCAAAGAAGTTAGCAAAGTATAAAGTGAGTTAATTACAAATTAGTGATTTATACATCAACTTTACTATTCACAAGTTCCTGTTCACGAATTTACTATTTATGATTTATACAAGTATAAAGAGAGTATAAATTACAAACTATCCACAATCTTTTCACAAATAAACCACGTAAGAAGTTTATACAAGTATAAAATGTACAAAACAACACAATTTACAAGTGGAGGTTATGTTCAAGTATCTTATTATCTTTACAAAATAAAGTTAATATCTCAATTGATTACAAGTTGTAAGTCGAGCCCAATAGAAACCACTACTATTGGTGAGATACGATCTAGGGATAGTCGCCTAGACATAAGTCGCTTTCCTTTGTTTCAGAAGGCTAGATGGCCAGATTAAGAGGTAAGTGAGAGGGAGGACTCATTTTGGTGACACTACGGAGGCTACTCCCTCATTGAGGTTTAGGCCCCTATTGGCTACTCCCACATTGTGGTTTACGCACAGTCTATAGTATCTCTGAGATCCAATTTGAACCTATCACCCAGGGTCTCAACCTAAGACACCACCTATATGCCCCTTACTCAGCTTGAAAAGAACTCATGTGTTAGACAGTTCTCCAAATGTTAATAAAAGCCGCCCTCAACTTCAAAAGACCTTAGAAAGGCACTAATGAAGGGTTAAGGCCAATATTAACAAAAGGGCCCTTATCTACTCATACGATTTTACACACTTATAACAATTAAGGACTTAACAATATTTACAATTAATTCTTTTCTTTTGTTTACAAGATTAGACACAATTTGTACAATACTTTCACACAAGAACAAAACAAAACGTCACACTTTGTACAACTTCTTTTTTTTTTTTTTTTTTTTTTTCTTTTTACGAACTTAAGTACAAAAATTCACATTCTTTCCTTTTCTTTACAATTATTTTCAACACTTAGGTACGGGAACAGGGAGTCTCGATGTGCAATGGGACTGAAACAGCTACCCTTTTCAAGACTATGTTTAATCCAATATACCTTAGTGAATCACAACATTTTCGTTTGTTATATATATTATTGATTTCAAATTAAATTCCAAGTGGTAAATCAAGAGGACGTGCGGCCCAAGTATAGTCGTCTAGACATCAAGTCCCTCCTACATCCTTTGGGCAACCTTACTGAAATGGCCAGGTAGGGGAGGGCGACCACGAGAGGTAGAATCCATTTTGGCATGAGCTACTCCCACATTGTGGTTTAGGCTCATTTGCACGCACTTCTGAATTCAAGAACCAGTCATGAGCGTTGTCCCCTTCCTAGACACCATCCCACATAGGCTATACTTACTTGGATGAAAAAGGTCCTAAGTGTGAAGACAGTTCAATGAATGTTAATAAAGGCTGCCCTCAACCTTAAGGGACCTGGACTAGGTACCAATAAGGGGTTTAGGCCAATATTAATAAACACGACTTCACCTATTCCTTCTTTAATTTACAACTCACAATTAAAATTCGTATTCAATAATATAAATAACAACCTAAGTAATTAATTAACTAACAAATTATGAACAATTAACAAGTAAAAATTTTTTTTTTTTTTCGGTCACAATATAAACAAAACACATATTATTCACAAAGTGACAAATGATTTTTCAATCCCCGGCAACGGCGCCAAAAATTGATGCACTCGAAAGCAAGCGCATAATTTAACCCTGAAATGTCATTAGTAGTATAAAGTAAATAGGGATCGTTCTATTCCGGGGATTGAGGGTACACCTGTCATTTTCAAACAATTAAACAATTAAAATTAAAACAAAGTATAATATTCACAAAGGTATTCACAATTATAAACATTATTTACGAAAATAAGGGGGATTTTGTTTTTGGTTTTCTTTTGCCGAAAATAAATACTAAGTTAACTAAATAATTAAAATGTAAAAACATAAAAACACAAATGGGATGTGAGTACAAGGATCAAAGTCGAAACTCATGATTAAAATTGATTCAAGTTCATCATTGTTCATCATAGTCATGCAAGAGGAGTTGATCATGTGAAACGTTAAAAGCAAACAATTCCCCATATTTTACTTTCAATGCTAATTAATCTAAGTGAAAGCACATAGACTAATCCTATCAAACATGCATTCAAGCCCTAGAAAGCTAGTCAATCACACAAGTTTAACTCAATAAGCACCTAGAAAGGCTATCAACTCAAATGTGCAACTTAGTATGAAAAAGTTCACCTAATTGCAATCTTCTTTGATTAAATTCGGTTTTTGCACAAAACCTTTACTACTTATTGATTCAAGAACACAAAACCAAAAAGTTGATCCATGTTCTCAAATTCATAGCAACAATCATATAAAAACCCTAAATGTTTCGAACCATTCAAGCTTATCATACAAAAGATTTCTATCATGCAAATTTAATCAAACACTCACACAAAAGCAACCATAAATCGCAATATATGAATCTGAAAATTAACAATTAATCATAAAATTTCAGAAATCAACAATTGTTCAAACATATGTGTCAACTAAGGCATAACCAACGAAAATTACAAAGCAAAGGTTACAAGGAGAATCGGATTACACCGTGATGAAGGTGAGATGAATGAAGTGATGAATGGTCTCTTGAATTTCGAAAGCAATCTTCAAGGATGGTGATGGATGATGTGCACGGCTTGTCTTCTTCTTCCTTGGCCTTGCTTGAACTTCGTGGTTGCCCTAGAGGATGGAGATGAACACGGCTAGGCTAGAGAGAGTTTTCTGATTTTTTCTTCAAAGTGTAAAACGTAAAAGTGGGAACTCCTTGACGTTGAGAATGTGTGAGAATATATAGGGGACGGCCCCTAGGTCTCCAAGCCGTCCAAAACCCTAGAGAAACTCACGGCAATAGCTTGCTTCCTCCACATAATTTCCTCCAATGATTTCTTGCCACATAAGCCCTATGAGGTGGTTCAACCAATCACAAAATTCCAATATTAATTCCCTAAATAATTCTTGCCGAATTAAAGAGATAATTTCTGATTTTATGCTTCCAAATTCGGCCAAAACTCTTTAGGGAATGTAGGAATGTATCTAGACTTCTTTTGAGCTTTTCTTGGTCTCCACCTTTTTCTCTTTCCTTAAAAATCTCTAGGGAATATCTTTTGGCGTCATCTTGCTGGGGTTTCACGTTGCCTCCCTTGTTTTCCTCTTCATTCTTCACGGCAATCCTTCTAGGGTTTATTTCCAAGTATTTTCTTTCCATAAAAATAGCCCTAGAAAATCTCCCTAGAAAATCTCCACATATAATTCTGATTTTTGGGCGCCACTTCCTTGTTTCTCTCTTCATCTTGGACGGCAAAACTCCCCTAGGTTTTATTCATGCGTCAAAAACCCTAGTTGCATGGGCTTTTGTGGGCCTTTTATCCATTTGCCGAAAATCCACTTCATTCTTGAGAGTTCTTGGGCCTTGTTGCTTCAACTTCAAGCCATGTCACCTTCCAACGTCATAACACTTCATTTTTCCATTTCTTTTTCATGATAACGTTGGAAACTTCATAGGTGGGCTTTCCTCCTTTTCGCAGGGTTTCCTGGTTGGACCAGGAAAACTTCTTTTCTTCATTTCTGCTCATTTCTGGGGCTCATTGTTTCTCATCTTTGCTCCCCTTGACTTTCGCAAGCTCCTCTTTCCATTTGTGAGCTCATTTCCACTTTTTAGCTCGGAGGTCCTGAAAATAGAAACTAGTAAGAAAAATAGAAACTTTCCTAAAATGAAAAATGGCAACTTTCCTAAACTGAAAATGGGAAACTTTCTAAAAATGAAAAATAGAAACTTTCTACATATAGGAACTTTTCCAGTCGAAGAATGGAAACTTTCCTAAACAGAGTTTTATTAAGGAAATAACGCAGAAAATGTAGGGAATTGCAGTTAAAACGTCGCATTAAAATGCTCCTATCAATTGTTTATTTTTGTCCACTCACGCTAACGTTTTTCGTCTACTTTTCCCTGGGCCTTTCGGTTTCTAATGCCCAGTTTGCAGGCGAATTAATGGAGGTTAGGCGTACATGACATTTGAGGCATAGTTGTCACTACTTCCGCAGTGTAGGATCGCTTGATCCTTTACTCTTCTTTTTATATCCCTATGTATAGTAGTATTGGTCTGATAACCTTTGGGATTAGTATTTTTGAGTTTTGTGTTTTGTGAAAGTTGAGTTGTTGGTAATTGGGAGCAGGGTGGCTCCAGGAGAATAAGGTTTGTTTGCTTGAAGTGTTTTTGTGTGTTTTACAGGTTTTTGGGTAGTCCATTTTAGAGCTGACTCTGCCAAATTTTTGGTAGAGTTATCCCTCAGGTGGGCCCCACAGGGCCACCTCGGATTTCAGGGTGAAATTCGGGGCGGGTCTTGTCACTAACTTCTAAGGGTTTAGGGTTTGCTTTCGCTTTTAGTGAAATGGCTTCTAAATCATTCAATGAGTTGTTCTAGTGAGATTCAAAGCCCTAGTTACTTTTTCAAACAATTTGAGCACTTTGCTTCAATTTTAGTCTACGAACAGTGATTTTCCAAACTTCTTGCTTCTAGGGTTTAGGATTTGCTTTCGCTTTTAGTGAACCAACTTCTAAATCTTTCAATGAGTCGTTCAAGTGAGATTCAATGCCCTACTTACTTTTTCAAACAATTTAATCACTTTGTATCAATTTGAGCCTATAAACAGTGATTTTCCAAACTTCTTGCTTCTAGGGTTTAGGATTTGCTTTCGGTTTTAGTGAAATGGCTTCTAAATCTTTCAATGTGTTGTTCTAGTGAGATTCAAAGCCCTAGTTACTTTTTCAAATAATTTGATCACTTTGCTTCAATTTGAGTCTATGAACAGTGATTTTCCAAAACTTCTTGCTCTAGGGTTTAGGATTTGCTTTCGCTTTTAGTGAAATGGCTTCTAAATCTTTCAATGAGCTGTTCTAGTGAGATTCAAAGCCCTAGTTACTTTTTCAAACAATTTGATCACTTTGTTTCAATTTGAGTCTATGAACAGTTATTTTCCAAACTTCTTGCTTCTAGGGTTTAGGATTTGCTTTCGCCTTTAGTGAAACGGCTTCTAAATCTTTCAATGAGCAGTTCTAGTGAGATTCAATGCCCTACTTACTTTTTCAAACAATTTGATCACTTTGATTCAATTTGAGTATATAAATAGTGATTTTCCAAACTTCTTGAATCTAGGGCATAGGATTTGTGATAGGAGCATTTTAATGCGACGTTTTAACTGCATTTCCCTACATTTTTCTGCGCCATTTCCTTGAAAAATCCCTGTTTGGGAAAGTTTCCATTCTTTGATTGGGAAAGTTCCTTATTGTAGAAAGTTTCCATTTTTGTCTTCATTTCTCATTTCTCATTTTTCATTTCTCATTTCTCATTTCTCATTTCTCATTTCTCATTTCTGGAAAGTTTCTATTTTTCATTTTAGAAAGTTTCTATTTTTCAAATTAGGTAAGTTTCCATTTTTCATATTAGTTTCTATTTTCAGGACCTCCGAGCTAAAAAGTGGAAATGAACGCACGAATGGAAAGAGGAGCTTGCGAACGTCCAGACGAACAAATATGAGAAGAATTGGGCCACACATTTGAGCAGAAATGAAGAAATAAGCTTTCCTAATCCAACTAGGAAACCCTGCGAAATGGAGGAAGGCTTCCCGAGCAAGTTTCCAACGCAACCATGAAAAAGAAATGGAAAAATAATGAGTTTTGCGTTGGAAGATGAGAAGACTTGAAGTTGAAGCAACGAGGCCCAAGAACTCTATGGATTTTCGGCAAAATGGATCAAGGCCCATCAAAAGCCCATGGAATTAGGGTTTGTGACGCATGGAGGAAACCCTAGGGTTGCATTGCCGTGAAAATCAAAAGGAGGAGGCAAAAGTGGCGTGAAAAATCAAGGGAAGAATCAAAGATTACGCAAGAGATTTTCTAGGGTGGAGTTTAAGGAAAGAAATCAAGGAAGAGACCAAATTGCGTCTAGGTTCATTCCTAGAAACCCTAAGCATGTTTTGGCCGAAATATCAAGAAGAAAATCAGAAAATATTCAAGGAAATTCGGCAAGAATATATTAGGGTATCTCCTTGGAGTTTTATGATTGGTTGGATGACACACTAGGGCTTACTTGGCAATTTCTCATTGGTGGAAGGCATGTGGAATTATTAATTTAATTCCTTGGTAAATAAATCAGAAAACTCACGGCTTGGAAGCCAAGACATGCCGTTCCCTATATATACACTCACCCTAGACGTCTCCAAGAACACTTTTACAATTCAGAAAATTCTCTCTACGCGCGGAAGCTCTCTCCATTCTCTAGTGCAACTTTTGGCGTTTTCAAGCAAGGAAGGAAGAAGCAAGCTTAGGCCGTGAGCATCATCATCCATTCCACCTTGAAGCC
This sequence comes from Rosa chinensis, assembly GCF_002994745.2. Taxonomy (NCBI): domain Eukaryota; kingdom Viridiplantae; phylum Streptophyta; class Magnoliopsida; order Rosales; family Rosaceae; genus Rosa; species Rosa chinensis. The sequence continues at coordinate 293,739 of NW_020126822.1, read as the reverse complement.
GTGTACTTTGAAGCTTGCTTTCGAGTTTCATTAGTTCATCATTCGAGTTATTCATCCATCTCTCCATTCACGGTGTAATTCAACCTTCTTTCTTGTAATCACTTTTGATTCTCCTTGTTTGATTTCGTTGGATGTTGTTCTAGTTAACGTTTATGTTTGAACAAGGTTTATATTCTGAAAATTTATGATTGATTAAGGATTTTCGATTTCTATGTTGTGATTCCAAAGTTGCTTATGTGTGATTGTTCGATTGAGTTTGCTTTATAGATAACTTTTGTATTTTAATCTTATGTGGTTCGAAACACTTAGGGTTTTGATATAATTGGTGCTAGGTTTAAGAACATGAAATCGACTTTTCGTTTTGTGTAAACTTGAATCAAAGTAGTAAAGGTTTTGGACAAAAATCGAATTCAATTGAAGAGGATTGCAATTAGGTGAACTTTTTCATACTAAGTTGTACACTTGAGTTGATAGCCTTTCCTTGAACTTCTTGCGTTGAACATGTATGATTGACTAGCTTTCTAGGGTTTGATTACATGTTTGACAGGATTAATCTATGTGCTTTCATTTAGATTAATTAGCATTGAAAAGTAAAATATGGGAAATCGTTTGCTTTCGAATGTTTCACATGATCAACTCCTTTCACATGACTTGGAAGAACAATATAGGTTTGTATTCGAATTTAATCATGAAATCGGTTTTAATCTTTGTTTCTTACATTTCATTCTTGTATTTGTGTTTTTGTTTATACTTAGTTTTAATTCTTTTTAATTTTCGAAAAACCAAAAACCTAAAACCCCCCTAAATTCGTGAATAGTGTTTATATGTGAATAGTATACTTTGTTTTTATTTTAATTGTTTAAATTGTCTTACATTGACAGGTGTACCCTCAATCCCCGGAATAGAACGATCCCTACTTGCTTATACTACTAATGATATTTCTAGGGTTAAATTATATGCTTGCTTTGAGCGTATCAATTTTTGGCGCCGTTGCCGGGGATTGAAAAATCACTTGTTGAAGTGTGAATAATTGTTGGATATATTGTTGTTTTCGTAAATACTATATATTTGTTCATATTGTGTTCGAAAATTTGTTAGTTAAATACTTAGGTTGTTATTTATATTATTGAATACGAGTTTTATTGTGAGTTGTAAATTAAAGAGGAATAGGTGAAGTCGTGTTTATTAATATTGACCTAAACCCCTTATTGGTACCTAGTTCAGGTCCCTTAAGGTTGAGGGCGGTTTTTATTAATATTCATTGAACTGTCTTCACACCTAGGACCTTTTTCATCTAAGTAAGTATAGCCTATGTGGGATGGTGTCTAGGAAGGGGACAACGTTCATAATGGGTTTGGATCCAGAAGTGCTTACAAATGGGCCTAAACCACATTGTGGGAGTAGCTCATGCCAAAATGGATTCTGCCTCTTGTGTTCGCCCTCCCCTACCTGGCCATTTCAGTAAGGTTGCCCAAAGGATGTAGGAGGGACTTTGTGTCGAGACGATTATACTTGGGCCGCACGTCCTCTTGATTTACAACTTGGAATTCAATTCGAAATCAATGATATGTATAACAAAATAAAATGTTGTGATACACTAAGGTATATTGGATTAAACATAGTCTTGAAAAGGGTAGCTGTTTCAGTCCCATTGCACATCGAGACTCCCTGTTCCCGTACCTAAGTGTTGAAATAATTGTAAATAAAAGAAAAGAAAAAGAAATAATTGTATAAATTTTCGTGAATAGTAAAAATCAGGTTTTTGAGAGTATGAATTTTATTATAAGTTTTTGACCATAATGGAATAGGTGAAGGACTTTGTCTTTAACATTAGTCTTGCACCCTTCTTTTTCATGTGGCGCACCTTAGTAGCATAGGGTGTCTAGGTTGATTGGATACGAGAAGTGCTAGCAAAGGGTCTCGTCCCTCGCTAAACAAGTGAGCTAAGCTCCGCCAAAATCGTTCCTCTACTACCTGGCTCTATGTGAAAAGAGTTACCAAAAGATTGAGAAGGGCGACTAGTATTAAGGATCGAACCCTTGGGCCGCACGTCTAAACCTTGGTTAAGGGCTTATAATGGGATTCAAACTTTTCTTAACTATGCCATACCCTAACTAAAATTTGTATATTTGTAACATTATACTTTGTGGAATTTTTGTAATTTATACTTCTCTTTATACTTGTAAATTCGTGAATAGTAAATCGTGAATAGTGACTCGTGAATAGTAACATTTATGTATAAATCATTAACTTGTATTTACTTCACTATACACTTTACTAACTTCTCTAAATTTTAATAATGTTCAGGAATTCTATGAATGACCGAGCCATCTAGACCTTCTACAGTTAAAGAAATTGAAGCAAGGATCGCTCGTTTGAAGAATTCTTCACTCCTTGAGTACAAACAGCCCTCTTCTCCAACATACAAGGAATACACAGTTAACGATCAAGGGAGGAGGCTGTTTCCTTCAGAAGGGTCAGTATCCCCTAGTGTTTCGTCCAACTCACTTACACCTCAGAATTCACCACCTGGTTCACCACCTCCTGAAGAAAACGTTAGAATGGCTTCCATTAGAGAACTCTCTTCATCTGTGGTTCAAGAAGGACTTCCTACAAGTATTGTGTACCCTGCACCTGCTCCAGGGAAGACGGCTGACTTTGAATTAAGAAGTGGATTGCTTCATAGGCTTCCAACGTTCCATGGCCTCAATATGGAGGATGCCAACAAGCATCTTAGGGAGTTTCAATCCGTGTGTATCAACATGTTACCACAAGGAGCGGATGAGAATATCCTTAAGATGAAGGCATTTCCCTTCTCTCTAGCTGACCGTGCAAAAGATTGGCTCTATGAACTGCCTTCTGGACGAATTACTTCATGGAACACTATGATGAAGGCATTCTTAGAGAAGTACTTTCCAGCTTCAAAGATCATCACACTCCGGAAGAAGATAAGTGGAATTAAGCAGGCTCAAGATGAATCTTATTCCGCTTATTATGAGAGGTTTTCATCCTTGATTGCACAATGTCCTCAACATCAGATGAAGGAAGAAACCTTGCTAACTTGTTTCTATGAAGGTCTCCTACCCTTAGAACGTGATATGCTAGATGCTGCAGCTGGGGGAGCCTTTGTAGACAAGTCACCTACTGAAGGGCGAGCTATGATAGAGAACAGAGCAAAGAACGCCCAACAATACGAGGGTGTGGGCCTCACAACTAGAAAGGTGGGTGAGATAGGCACTTCGGTTATTGAGGATAGATTGAATAAACTCACCCTTCTCATGGATCAAGTTGTGAGTGCCAAGGGAATATTGCAAGCTTGTGGAGTATGTTCGATGCAAGGGCATGTAACTGATCAATGCCCTCAGTTATCAGAGAGTGGAGGATGGGAATCATTGAACGCCATTGGAGGTTACCAAGGAAATCATGGGGGCCCTCAACGTCCAAGATATGATCCTTACTCAAACACTTACAATCCTGGATGGAGGGACCACCCCAACTTCAAGTGGACAAACAATGAAAACACTCAGAATCCCCTTGGAGGAAATTTCCAACGTCCTCAAGGGCCACCATTTCAAGGACAATCCTTTCAAGGACCTCAAGGACCACCATTCCAAAGGCCCTACATGCAAAATCAACATGCCTCAGGGAGTTCAAATCAGAGCGTTAACTATGATAAGATGTTTGAAGCTCTCACTAGTTCTACTCAAGCTTTGGTTCAAGGACAACAGACCCACACCAAAGACATTGCGGATCTCAAGAACCAAATGGGCCAAGTTGTGGATTTTATGAGCAAGATTCATGAGACTGGGAAGCTCCCTAGTAACACCATACGAAATCCAAAGGGTAATGTGGAGAATGCATCTTTGGTGACTACTAGGAGTGGAAGGGTATTTGTGGATCAACCTAAAAAAGCCAGAGAGGCTCAAGTGAACATTGAAGTTGAGGAAGAACAAGAAGCTACCAAGATGAGCCTTGAAAAAGACCCTGCAACGTCCAAGGAAGAGACTAGGACGTCTTCACCTTCTAGAGCAAAACCGAAACCAAAAGGTAATGATTCTAACTTGAATACTTCGGTTATTGCTAACCCTCCTTCGTCTTGTATGCCCTTTCCACGCAGATTTGCTATATCGAAGAAGGATGAAAGTGACCAAGCTATTTTGGAAACTTTCAAGAAGGTGCAAGTAAATTTACCCCTCCTCGAGGCTATCAAGCAAGTGCCTAGGTATGCTAAGTTTTTGAAAGAGCTTTGTACCTCAAGGAGGAGAAAAGGTGAGAAAGAGGTAGTAAAGGTAAGTGAAAATGTATCTGCCTTGATTCAGAGGAAACTACCCCATAAATGCAAAGACCCTGGAAGTTTTACTATTCCATGCACTATTGGTACTTCTAGGTTTGAGAACGCTATGTTAGACTTAGGGGCTTCTGTGAACGTCATGCCCTATTCTGTTTATGAAACCCTAGGTCTAGGTGAGCTTAAATCTAATAATGTTATCATTCAGTTAGCTGACAGGTCTAATGCATACCCTAGAGGTTTGTTGGAAGATGTCCTTGTGCAGGTTAATCATCTTTTCTTTCCAGCTGACTTCTATGTGTTGGAGATGGAAGACTCCCCAGTGAGTTCAACGCCATTGCTATTGGGTCGCCCTTTCCTAAGGACGGCCAGGACCAAGATAGATGTGTATGATGGCTCTCTCACCATGGAATTTGATGGTGACGTTATTGGCTTCAACATATTTGAAGCTATGAGGTATCCTCTTGATGTTCATGATTGTTTTTCTATTGATATTCTGGACAACCTTGCACAGGAAATGTTTGATATCATGAATGAGGATACTTTGGTCACCACACTGGAGCAAGGAGTGGGATACACCAAAGATGGCGTCACACTCCATGAAGATGTGCTCAAGGAAACATGTGAGGACGAAATCATTGCTAATGTGTCCTTCCTTGAGGCATCATCCTTTGTAGGTAAGTCTCCTCCACCCTTGTCCATTCAGTTATCTGCTAATAAGACTTTACCTTCAGTGATCCAGGCACCAGAACTTGAACTTAAACCTTTACCAGACCACTTGAAGTATGTCTACTTAGGAGACAAGGAGACTTTACCAGTGATTGTATCCTCCTCTCTTACTTCGTCTCAAGAGGAGAGATTGGTGGAGATGTTAAAGCAACACAAGACCGCCATAGGATGGACATTGGCGGATATCAAGGGAATAAGCCCTACTACTTGCGTCCATAGGATACTTCTTGAGGAGGGGACAAAACCCACTAGAGAGGCTCAACGTCGTCTCAACCCTCCTATGATGGAAGTTGTGAAGAAGGAGGTCATCAAACTCCTAGATTGTGGCGTCATATACCCCATTTCAGACTCCAAATGGGTGTCCCCAGTTCAAGTTGTACCTAAGAAGTCAGGAGTGACTGTTGTGAAGAATGCAGAAAACGAATTGGTACCCCAAAGGACAGTTACTGGCCACAGAGTTTGCATTGACTACAGGAAGCTCAACGCAACAACAAGGAAAGATCACTTTCCTCTTCCATTCATTGATCAGATGCTTGAGCGTTTGGCTGGACATGATTACTACTGCTTCTTGGATGGCTACTCAGGGTACAATCAGATTGCCATAGCCAATGAAGACCAAGAGAAGACGACATTCACTTGTCCCTTTGGAACATTTGCTTATCGTCGTATGCCTTTTGGACTATGCAACGCCCCAGGTACCTTTCAAAGGTGTATGGTAAGTATATTTTCGGATTATATTGAGAAAATCATAGAGGTATTCATGGATGACTTTTCTGTTTTTGGAAAAAGCTTTGATGATTGTCTTAATAATCTGGAAATTATTTTAAAGCGTTGTGTGGAAACTAACCTTGTGCTAAATTGGGAAAAGTGTCATTTTATGGTTAGACAAGGTATAGTTCTAGGACATATTGTCTCTTCTAGGGGAATTGAGGTTGATAAAGCTAAGGTAGACCTTGTGCGTTACTTACCCTCTCCCACTTCTGTGAGAGAGATTCGTTCTTTTCTTGGCCATGCAGGGTTTTACAGGAGATTTATCAAGGATTTTTCCAAGATTTCGAGACCTCTATGCCAACTACTCCAAAAGGATGTGTCGTTTGTGTTTGACAAGGAGTGTCAAGAGGCCTTTGACAAGCTCAAGGAGTTATTGACGTCTGCCCCTATCATGCTACCTCCAGATTGGTCCTTGCCCTTTGAGTTGATGTGTGACGCCTCTGACTATGCAGTTGGAGCTGTTTTGGGGCAAAGGAAGGACAAACGACCGTATGCCATCTACTACGCCTCAAGGACTCTGAATGATGCACAACTAAACTACTCAACTACAGAGAAAGAGCTCCTTGCAGTTGTTTTTGCCCTTGAGAAGTTTCGTTCCTACTTACTTGGTACCAAGGTGATTATTTATACTGACCATGCAGCTTTGAAGTACTTGATGACCAAGAAGGAGGCGAAACCAAGGCTCATTAGATGGATCCTACTCTTGCAAGAGTTTGACGTTGAAATCAAGGACAAGAAGGGTAGTGAGAACGTGGTAGCTGACCACTTGAGTCGTTTGGTGCACGCAGAAGACCCTCTCCCTTTGGTGGAGACGTTTCCAGATGAACAACTCTTTGGAATCCAGGTAAGTGAACCATGGTATGCGGATATTGTGAATTACATTGTTTCTAGGAAGATTCCTGATACCATGTCACGTGCTCATAGGGATAGGCTTAAGAAAACTGTTAAGCAATATGTTTGGGATGAACCTTATCTGTGGAAATATTGCTCTGATCAATTGATTAGGAGATGTGTGCCTGAACATGAACATAATGCCATACTTTCTTTTTGCCATTCTAAAGCATGTGGAGGTCACTTTGGATCTAAGAAAACTGCGTTTAAAGTGTTGGAATCCGGGTTCTTTTGGCCAACGTTATTTAAGGATGCATATGCATATTGTTTGACTTGTGATAGATGCCAAAGAACAGGAAATCTAAGCTCTAGAGATCAAATGCCTTTATCTAATATCATAACTGTTGAAATATTTGATGTCTGGGGTATAGATTTCATGGGACCTTTTCCTTCATCTTTTGGATTTCTCTATATCTTGCTTGCTGTGGATTATGTGTCGAAATGGGTGGAGGCAAAAGCCACTCGAACTAATGACTCTAAGGTTGTTGCAGATTTTATCAAGTCTAACATCTTTAGCAGGTTTGGAATGCCTAGAGTTCTCATTAGTGATGGTGGTTCCCATTTTTGCAATCGGACGATTGAGGCTCTCTTGAAGAAGTATGATGTAACACATAAGGTTTCTACACCTTATCACCCCCAAACAAGTGGACAAGCTGAAGTCTCAAATCGTCAAATCAAGGGAATATTGGAGAAGACTGTGAACCCTAACAGAAAGGATTGGTCCTTGCGTTTGGAGGATGCTTTGTGGGCCTACAGAACTGCATACAAAACTCCCATAGGTATGTCCCCATATCGAATTGTCTATGGCAAACCGTGCCACTTACCTGTGGAGTTAGAGCACAAAGCTTGGTGGGCTGTGAAGCAGTTTAACATGGATCTAGATGAGGCTGGGCTTCATAGGAAGCTACAATTGCAAGAGTTAGAGGAGATTAGGAATGATGCTTTCGAAAGTGCCAAGATCTACAAGGAAAAGACTAAGGCCTTCCATGATAAGATGATTCGTAGGAAGATTTTTGTTGTGGGACAGAAAGTTCTTTTATTCCATTCTCGTCTTAAACTCTTTCCAGGTAAACTTCGTTCTCGTTGGATTGGACCTTTTGTTATTACTCATGTGTTTCCTCATGGAGCTGTGCAGATAAAGAGTGAACAAACAGGTAACGAGTTCAAAGTGAATGGCCATCGCCTCAAGCCATACTATGAGACGTTTGTGGAGGATGAAGTGGAGGATGTACCCCTCCAAAACGCTCCACAACATGAGGATTAATTGGAGGTACTAGTCTAGGCTGAAAGACTATAAACATTAAGCGCTGCTTGGGAGGCAACCCAATTCAGAAGTAGCTGTGAAGGAGTCTACACACGCAGATTTGATTTCTCCTTCCCTATTTCTCTTTCTTTTCATGTTTTCTTTTTGAACTTAGTAGACATTTTCGTAAATCTCTATCCTTTATGCTTATTTGTTCATTGCATGCTTATGATTGATTACATTGAGGACAATGCAATATTTAAGTGTGGGGGAAGGGATTTACACTTTTGTCTTGAGTCATATATATTGAAAAATACAAAAAAATCGAAAAATGTCAAAAATCAACAAAATTTCGTTGCTTTATGGAGTCATTGAGTCATGTTTTGGGTGAAATAATTTCTTCATCGTAGGCGCATCTATTAAGGTGTGATGTCTAGGTTTGGTTTGGATACGAGAAGTGCTAGCAAAGGGTCTCGTCCCTCGCTAAACAAGTGAGCTGAGCTCCGCCAAAATCGTTCCCTTCCTTACCTGGTCACATCCCAAAGGAGTTACCGAAAGGAGAAAGGAAATAACCCTAGTCCTTAGTTAACGTCTATTGAGTCTTTATCTTGTGTTATTTTGTTTTGAGTCTTAGGATGCCCTTTCAACTGTCTAGGATGATTCTATATCTCTGAAATTACGACTAAAAGAGAATCACAAAATTGAGATGACTTTAAAATGGTATTCTTTGGTTAATTGAGATATATGAAAAATGTGTGCCATGTAGTGGATATGGATTTCGTGACTTTGGTACAGAATATGATGCATGTTAGGATGAGTTTTGATTCATAAAAACCCATGTGAGATATTTGAGCCATGTCCCTTTTTCTTGGAGTGATAAATGAAATATATATTCTTATTTTCTTGGCGATGTTTTGATGATCTCATTATTCTTTCATTTGATTGATTGCTTGCCATAGATTAAGTTTGATGGACTAGAGAATGCTAGAATTCACTCTTGTGCTTGTTGAGACGTTATATCAATACATGGCCCTGATTCTGGAAAGGATAGAGGCAACCTAGGAACTACCACCATTGCCATATAAACCTGTGTCCCTAATTGTGCCCGTCGTGGGACTCCCCTAGATAAACCCCTTTGAGCCTACGTTAAGCCTTTTCTTTCATCACCCTTAAAATCTTTAACCTAAACCTTAGTATAGCTATAACCCTACCCTTTGTTCTAAGAACTTAGTGGAGCTAAATTGAGACTTTACTTGAAGATTTTTGGCGTCAACAATGAAAGATAAGAAGAGGTGAAAGTTCAAGTGTGGGGGTAGACTTGTCCATAAGAGAAAAATGTATGAAAAAGCCGAGAAAAATAAAGTGAAAAAGAAAAAAAAATTGTACGGCTAAGAAAAGAAAGAAAGAAAAAAGAGAAATATATCTATGGATTTTAGTCCCCCATACTTGATGAGTTTGGAGTTTACTTTGATTTGAAGGCCCATTACAGAAAAATTTGGCCTTTGCCCAACTCATTAGTAACCAAAGGAAGTTTAGAGTGAAGTTTGGGCCCAACATGAAGACATTAGGCCCCTTTATAACGCCCCCATGGGATAGTGACGTTTTTGCATACTTGGTGGATTTCTAGAAGTCTCTCTACATTTGCATGAGCTCTGCTAGGTTTTTAGGACACTTTGTTAAATTCCTTACCCTTCATTTCTTTAAACCTTGAGCCATGGCCCCATTACAACCCTTGATAAGACCTTCTTGATCCTTAAGATGGGACAGCCCTTGATGTGGAGATGAGTTACAAGAGTTGAACCTATGGCTTGGGTCCATCTGTGCAAGTAGTTGATATCTTTCATGAGATCTTTAAAAGAAAATTATACATGTGCTTTCGTTTCTTACATTATGTGATCTTTCACATATACTTGAGTGTATAAGCTTTTAAGCATTGCCATGATCTGAGAGAAGAAAGAGTGGATATACCCTGTGAGGATTTGAATCATACTTGTTTGAAACATGCTTAACAGAAACCATCACCATTGTTCCAACCAAGTCCTACTTGTGTATATGTAACTTATGTGTTTTAATTAACTCTCGAATGCCTAAATATTGATTCTTGGTGAAATGCTAATCTTGGTGTTGTGAAAGTAAGAGATTGCTGAGACAAAAAGTTAAGGGGCAATAGAGTCTTTTATGTGTCGAGTCTTTAATTTTTGTTGAGTCGTAGTCGTGTTTGTGTTGTGATTTTGCTAAGGGACTAGCAAAAGCTAAGTGTGGGGGAATTTGATAGGAGCATTTTAATGCGACGTTTTAACTGCATTTCCCTACATTTTTCTGCGCCATTTCCTTGAAAAATCCCTGTTTGGGAAAGTTTCCATTCTTTGATTGGGAAAGTTCCTTATTGTAGAAAGTTTCCATTTTTGTCTTCATTTCTCATTTCTCATTTTCATTTCTCATTTCTCATTTCTCATTTCTCATTTCTCATTTCTGGAAAGTTTCTATTTTTCATTTTAGAAAGTTTCTATTTTTCAAATTAGGTAAGTTTCCATTTTTCATATTAGTTTCTATTTTCAGGACCTCCGAGCTAAAAAGTGGAAATGAACGCACGAATGGAAAGAGGAGCTTGCGAACGTCCAGACGAACAAATATGAGAAGAATTGGGCCACACATTTGAGCAGAAATGAAGAAATAAGCTTTCCTAATCCAACTAGGAAACCCTGCGAAATGGAGGAAGGCTTCCCGAGCAAGTTTCCAACGCAACCATGAAAAAGAAATGGAAAAATAATGAGTTTTGCGTTGGAAGATGAGAAGACTTGAAGTTGAAGCAACGAGGCCCAAGAACTCTATGGATTTTCGGCAAAATGGATCAAGGCCCATCAAAAGCCCATGGAATTAGGGTTTGTGACGCATGGAGGAAACCCTAGGGTTGCATTGCCGTGAAAATCAAAAGGAGGAGGCAAAAGTGGCGTGAAAAATCAAGGGAAGAATCAAAGATTACGCAAGAGATTTTCTAGGGTGGAGTTTAAGGAAAGAAATCAAGGAAGAGACCAAATTGCGTCTAGGTTCATTCCTAGAAACCCTAAGCATGTTTTGGCCGAAATATCAAGAAGAAAATCAGAAAATATTCAAGGAAATTCGGCAAGAATATATTAGGGTATCTCCTTGGAGTTTTATGATTGGTTGGATGACACACTAGGGCTTACTTGGCAATTTCTCATTGGTGGAAGGCATGTGGAATTATTAATTTAATTCCTTGGTAAATAAATCAGAAAACTCACGGCTTGGAAGCCAAGACATGCCGTTCCCTATATATACACTCACCCTAGACGTCTCCAAGAACACTTTTACAATTCAGAAAATTCTCTCTACGCGCGGAAGCTCTCTCCATTCTCTAGTGCAACTTTTGGCGTTTTCAAGCAAGGAAGGAAGAAGCAAGCTTAGGCCGTGAGCATCATCATCCATTCCACCTTGAAGCCGTGTACTTTGAAGCTTGCTTTCGAGTTTCATTAGTTCATCATTCGAGTTATTCATCCATCTCTCCATTCACGGTGTAATTCAACCTTCTTTCTTGTAATCACTTTTGATTCTCCTTGTTTGATTTCGTTGGATGTTGTTCTAGTTAACGTTTATGTTTGAACAAGGTTTATATTCTGAAAATTTATGATTGATTAAGGATTTTCGATTTCTATGTTGTGATTCCAAAGTTGCTTATGTGTGATTGTTCGATTGAGTTTGCTTTATAGATAACTTTTGTATTTTAATCTTATGTGGTTCGAAACACTTAGGGTTTTGATATAATTGGTGCTAGGTTTAAGAACATGAAATCGACTTTTCGTTTTGTGTAAACTTGAATCAAAGTAGTAAAGGTTTTGGACAAAAATCGAATTCAATTGAAGAGGATTGCAATTAGGTGAACTTTTTCATACTAAGTTGTACACTTGAGTTGATAGCCTTTCCTTGAACTTCTTGCGTTGAACATGTATGATTGACTAGCTTTCTAGGGTTTGATTACATGTTTGACAGGATTAATCTATGTGCTTTCATTTAGATTAATTAGCATTGAAAAGTAAAATATGGGAAATCGTTTGCTTTCGAATGTTTCACATGATCAACTCCTTTCACATGACTTGGAAGAACAATATAGGTTTGTATTCGAATTTAATCATGAAATCGGTTTTAATCTTTGTTTCTTACATTTCATTCTTGTATTTGTGTTTTTGTTTATACTTAGTTTTAATTCTTTTTAATTTTCGAAAAACCAAAAACCTAAAACCCCCCTAAATTCGTGAATAGTGTTTATATGTGAATAGTATACTTTGTTTTTATTTTAATTGTTTAAATTGTCTTACATTGACAGGTGTACCCTCAATCCCCGGAATAGAACGATCCCTACTTGCTTATACTACTAATGATATTTCTAGGGTTAAATTATATGCTTGCTTTGAGCGTATCAATTTGCTTTCGCTTTTAATGAAATGGCTTCTAAATCCTTCAATGCGTTGTTCTAGTGAGATTCAAAGCCCCAGTTACTTTTGCAAACAATTTGTTCACTTTGCTTCAATTTGAGTCTATGAACAGTGCTTTTCCAAACTTTTTGCTCTAGGGTTTTGGATTTGCTTTCGCTTTTAGTGAAATAACTTCAAAGGGTTTAGGGTTTGCTTTCGCTTTTAGTGAAATTGCTACTAAATCATTCAATGCGTTGTACTAGTGAGATTCAATGCCCAACTAACTTTTTCAAACAATTTGATCACTTTGTTTCAATATTAGTCTATGAACAGTGATTTTACAACTTCTTGCTTCTAGGGTTTAGGATTTGCTTTCGGTTTTAGTGAAATGGTTTCTAAATCTTTCAATGCGTTGTTCTAGTGATAGGAGCATTTTAATGCGACGTTTTACTCGCTTTTCCCTGCATTTTCTGCGTTATTTCCTTAATAAAACCCTGTTTAGGAAAGTTTCCATTCTTTGATTGGGAAAGTTCCTATTTGTAGAAAGTTTCTATTTTTGTAGTTTCTATTTATCATTTTTAGTAAGTTTCCATTTTCAGTAATTTCTATTTTTCATTTTTTAGAAAGTTTCCATTTTCAGTTTAGGAAAGTTGCCATTTTTCATTTTAGGAAAGTTTCTATTTTTCTTACTAGTTTCTATTTTCAGGACCTCCGAGCTAGAAAGTGGAAATGAACTCACAAATGGAAAGAGGAGCTTGCGATCACCAAGGGGAGCAAAGATGAAGAACAATGAGCCACAGAAATGAGCAGAAATGAAGAAAAGAAGTTTTCCTGGTCCAACCAGAAACCCTGCGAAAATGAGGAAAGCCCACCAATGAAGTTTCCAACGTTACTATGAAAAAGAAATGGAAAAATAAAGTGTTGTGACGTTGGAAGATGACATGGCATAGAAGTGACGCATGGAGGCCCAAAAACTCTCAAGACTTGTTGGATTTTCGGCTAATTGGATAAAAGCCCACCAAAGCCCATGGAACTAGGGTTTGTGACGCAAACCCTAGCACTAAAGTTGTTGTTGCCGTGAATTTGCAAGAGAGAAACAAGGAGGTGGCGTCCAAGAAAATCAGAAATTAAAAGGAGATTTTCTAGGGTTATTTTTATGGAAATAAATCAAGAGATAAACCCTAGAGACTCCTAGCCGTCCAAGCAAGAGAGAAACAAGGAATTGCCGTGCAAAATAAAAGAGAAACCCTAGAGAATTCGGCCAAGGGATAATGAAGAGAGAAACTAGGGTTTTGCCGTGTGGAAAATCAGAAATTCAAGAGAGATTTCGTGGAGATTTCTTAGGGAGCTTTTAAAGGAAAGAGAATATGTGTTGAACACAAAAAGCTCTCAAAGGAGTCTAGGTTCGTCCCCCTTTATTCTCTAAATATATTGTTGCCGAAATTGGTGAAGGAAATCAGAAAATATCTCTATATATTTCGGCAAGATTATTTAGGGAATTAATTCTGGAATTTTGTGATTGGTTGCACCACCTCATAGGGCTTATGTGGCACGAAATCATTGGAGGAAATTATGTGGAGGAAGCAAGCTATTGCCGTGAGTTTCTCTAGGGTTTTACACGGCTTGAAGACCTAGAAGCCGTCCCCTATATATTCCTCTCTTCTCTCAACGTCAAGAGTTCACACTTTTGCATTTACACTTTGAGAAAAAAATCAGAAACTCTCCCTAGCCTAGCCGTGTTCATCTCCATCCTCTAGGGCAACCACGAAGTTCAAGCAAGGCCAAGGAAGAAGAAGACAAGCCGTGCACACCATCCATCACCACCCTTGGAGATTGCTTTCGAAATTCAAGAGTCCATTCATCACTTCATTCATCTCATCTTCATCACGGTGTAATCCGATTCTCCTTGTAACCTTTGCTTTGTAATTTTCGTTGGTTATGCCTTAGTTGACACAATTGTTTGAACAAGTATTGTTTTCTGAAATTTTATGATTAATTGTTAATTTTCAGATTCATATATTGCGATTTATGGTTGCTTTTGTGTGAGTGTTTGATTAAATTTGCATGATAGAAATCTTTTGTATGATAATCTTGAATGGTTCGAAACATTTAGGGTTTTTATGTGAATGTTGCTACGAATTCGAGAACATGGATCAACTTTTTGGTTTTGTGTTCTTGAATCGATAAGTAGTAAAGGTTTTGTACAAAAACCGAGTTTAATCAAAGAAGATTGCAATTAGGTGGACTTTTTCATACTAAGTTGCACATTTGAGTTGATAGCCTTTCTCGGTGCTTAATGCATTAAACATGACATGATTGACTAGCTTTCTAGGGTTTGATTGCATGTTTGATAGAATTAATCTAGGTGCTTTCGCTTAGGTTAATTAGCATTGAAAGTAAAATATGGGAAATTGTTTGCTTTTGAACGTTTCACATGATCAACTCCTCTTGCATGACTATGATGAACAATGATGAACTTGAATCAATTTTAATCATGAGTTTCGAATTTGATCTTTGTTCTTGCATCCCATTTATATTTTTATGTTTTTGCATTTTAATTATTTTCTTAACTTAGTTTAAAACTAGAAAACCAAAAATCAAAAATCCCCCTTTTTTCGTAAATATGTATATATTTTGTTATATTTTTGTAAATATTATACTTTGTTTTAATTTTAATTGTTTAATTGTTTGAAAATGACAGGTGTACCCTCAATCCCCGGAATAGAACGATCCCTATTTACTTTATACTACTAATGACATTTCAGGGTTAAATTGGTCGCTCAACAAAAGCGACATCAATTTTTGGCGCCGTTGCCGGGGATTGAAAAATCACTTGTTAAATATGTGAATATATGTTTTGTTTTTATGTTGTGTTCGAAAAAAAAAAAAAAAAAAAAAAAAAAAAACTTACTTGTTAATTGTTCATAATTTGTTAGTTAATTAGTTAATTAATTACTTAGGTTGTTATTTATATTGTTGAATACGAATTTTATTGTAAGTTGTAAATTAAAGAAGGAATAGGTGAAGTCGTGTTTATTAATATTGGCCTAAACCCCTTATTGGTACCTAGTCCAGGTCCCTTAAGGTTGAGGGCGGCCTTTATTAACATTCATTGAACTGTCTTCACACTTAGGATCTTTTTCATCCAAGTAAGTATAGCCTATGTGGGATGGTGTCTAGGAAAGGGGACAACGCTCATGACTGGTTCTTGAATCCAAAAGTGCGTGCAAATGGGCCTAAACCACATTGTGGGAGTAGCTCATGCCAAAATGGATTCTACCTCTCGTGGTCGCCCTCCCCTACCTGGCCATTTCAGTAAGGTTGCCCAAAGGATGTAGGAGGGACTTGGTGTCTAGACGACTATACTTGGGCCGCACGTCCTCTTGATTTACCGCTTGGAATTGAATTTGAAATCAATGATATATATAACAAATGAAAATATTGTGATTCACTAAGGTATATTGGATCAAACATAGTCTTGAAAAGGGTAGCTGTTTCAGTCCCATTGCACATCGAGACTCCATGTTCCCGTACCTAAGTGTTGAAAATAATTGTAAAGAAAAGAAAGAAAAACAATTATTTGTAAGTATTTTCGTACAAAAAAAAAAAAAAAAAAAAAGTGTACAAAGTGTGACGTTTTGTTGTGTAAAAGTTGTGTTTACAATGTGTCAAATTTTGTTAAACAAAAGAAATTTAAAGAATTAATTGTAAATATTGTTAAATTCTTGATTGTTATAAGTGTGTAAAATCGTATGAGTAGATAAGGGCCCTTTTGTTAATATTGGCCTTAACCCTTCATTAGTGCCTCTCTAAGGTCTTTTGAAGTTGAGGGCGGCTTTTATTAGCATTTGGAGAACTGTCTAACACATGAGTTCTTTTCAAGCTGAGTAAGGGGCATATAGGTGGTGTCTAGGTTGAGACCCTGGGTGATGGGTTCAAATTGGATCTCAGAGATACTATAGACTGTGCGTAAACCACAATGTGGGAGTAGCCGATAGGGGCCTAAACCTCAATGAGGAAGTAGCCTCCGTAGTGTCACCAAAATGAGTCCTCCCTCTCACTTACCTCTTAATCTGGCCATCTAGCCTTCTGAAACAAAGGAAAGTGACTTATGTCTAGGCGACTATCCCTAGATCGTATCTCACTAATAGAAGTGGTTTCTGTTGGGCTCGACTTACAACTTGTAATCAATTGAAATATTAACTTTATTTTGTAAAGATTATAAGATACTTGAACATAACCTCCACTTGTAAATTGTGTTGTTTTGTACATTTTATACTTGTATAAACTTCTTATGTGGTTTATTTGTGAAAAGATTGTGGATAGTTTTTAATTTATACTCTATTTTATACTTGTATAAATCATAAATAGTAAAGTCGTGAATAGTAACTTGTGAATAGTGACTCGTGAATAGTAAAGTTGATGTATAAATCACTAATTTGTAATTAACTCACTTTATACTTTGCTAATTTTTTTGAATTTTGATGATGTTCAGGATTCCTATGAATGACCGAGCCTTTTAGACCCTCTACACTAAAGGAAATTGAAGCAAGGCTCGCTCGTTTGAAGGGTCCTTCACTCCTTGAGCACACAAGCCCTTCCCCTTCAACATACAAGGAGTACACATTTAACGAGCAAGGGAAGCGGATTTACTTTTCTGAGGAGTCTACATCACCTACACCAAGTCCATCTCCTCCTTCACGATCACCTTCACCTGTGATTTCGTCCAACTCTACACCACCACCTTCACCACCACCTGAAGAAGTCGAAGAAGAGAGAATGACATCTATTAGGGAACTCTCCACCGCAACTGTTGAAGGAGGACCCCCTACAGGCATAGTATACCCTGCCCCTGCAGCTGGAAGACAGGCAGAGTTCGAGCTTAAGAGTGGATTGTTGCACAAGCTCCCTATCTTCCATGGCCTCAATATGGAGGATGCTAACAAGCACGTACGAGAATTCCAATCTGTTTGTGCAAACATGCAACCACAAGGGGCGGATGAAAACCTTCTTAAGATGAGAGCATTTCCATTCTCTCTAGCTGATAGAGCCAAGGATTGGCTATATGAGCTTCCTGCAGGTCGTATCACATCATGGGAAACAATGAGGAAGGCCTTCTTGGAGAAATACTTCCCAGCCTCAAAGGTCATCACACTTAGGAAGAAGCTCAGTGGGATAGAGCAAGCCCATGATGAGTCATATGCTGCGTACTATGAGAGGTTCAACTCCCTACTTGCACAGTGTCCTCAACATCAGATGAAGGATGAGACCCTACTTACATGTTTCTACGAAGGACTCTTACCCTTGGAAAGGCAAATGTTGGATGCTGCAGCTGGTGGAGCTTTTGTGGATAAGTCACCTGCGGTTGGGAGGGAACTTATAGCTAATCGTGCCCTAAACTCCCAACAGTATGAGGGTGTGAGACAACCCACTCGTAGGGTAAATGAGGTGAGCACTAGTCCTGCCATTGCGGATCAATTGAGCAAACTCACCCTTCTTGTGAACAAGGTGGCGACTACTCAAGGCCATGGAGGACCCTCTGCTTGTGGGGTATGCTTTACTCAAGGACATCCTACGGATCAATGTCCTCAACTGAGTGAGAATGGTGGTTGGGAATCTGTGAATGCTATAGGAGGCTATCAAGGGAACCAAGGGGGTCCCCCACGTCCAAGGTATGATCCATATTCGAATACCTATAACCCTGGATGGAGGGACCACCCCAACTTCAAGTGGACCAACAATGAAAATGTTCAGAACCCTCTTGGTGGCAATTTCCAACGTCCTCACGGACCTCCCTATCAAAGACCTTACATGCCTCCTCAACACAATGTAGGGAATCCCAATTCTCACTATGATAAGACGATAGAGGCATTGACTAATTCTACTCAGGCATTGACTAGTGCCACACAGACTTTGCTTCAAGGACAACAGACCAATGCCAAGGACATTGCAGAGCTCAAGAAGCAAATGGGACAAGTGGTGGACTTCATGACCAAGTTTCATGAGAGTGGTAAGCTTCCGAGCAACACAATTCCAAACCCAAAGGGAGGCTTTGAAGGTTCCACCAACTGAGGAGAAGAGGAAACCACGTCTAGGCTGAGAAGACGTTAAAACCAAGCGCTACTTGGGAGGCAACCCATGCAAATCAGATTTGCTTTCTTTATCCTTATTTTTTATTTTTCGTTTTTGCTTTTGAATTTAGTATTATTTTCGTAAATTTCATCCCTATATGCTTAAGTGTTTCATTGCATGCTTTTAATTGATTACATTGAGGACAATGCAATATTTAAGTGTGGGGGAAGGGATTTACACTTTTATTGTGAGTCATATATATTGAAAAATACAAAAAAAATTGAAAAATGTCAAAAATTTAAAAATTTTCGTTGCTTTTGTTTTTGTTTGAGTCTTAGGATGCCCTTTCAACTGTCTAGGATGATTCTATATCTCTGAAATCATGATTAAAAGAGGATCACAAAATTGAGATGACTTTAAAATGGTATTCTTTGGTTAATTGAGATATATGAAAAATATGTGCCTTGTAGTGGATATGGATTTCGAAACTTTGGTACAGAATATGAGCATGTTAGGATGAGTTTTGGTTCATATAAACCCATGTGAGATATTTGAACCCATGTCCCTTTTTCTTGGAGTGAAATGAAAAATATATTCTTAATTTCTTGGCGATGTTTTGATGATCTCATTATCCTTTCATCTTGATTGACTACTTGCCATAGATTAAGTTTGATGGACTAGAGAATGCTAGAATTCACTCTTGTGCTTGTTGAAACGTTATATCAATACATGGCCCTGATTCTGGAAGGGATAGAGGCAACTTAGGAATTACCACCATTGCCAAATGAACTTGTGTCCCCAATTGTGCCCGTCGTGGGACCCCCCTAGATAAACCCCTTTGAGCCTACATTAAGCCTTTTCATTCATCACCCTTAAAATCCTTAACCATGAAGCTTAGTACAGTTACAACCCTACCCTTTGTTCTAAGAACTTAGTGGAGCTATCTTTTGAGACATACTACATGGGTTTGGTGCTAAGGATGAAAATTGAGAAGAGGTGAAAGTTCAAGTGTGGGGGTAGACTTGTCCATAAAGAAAAAAAAAAAAAAATATGTGAAAGCCGTGAAAAATGAAAAGAAAAGAAAATTGTATACGGCTAAAAAAGAAAAGAAAGAAATAATTATGGATTTTAGTCCCCCATACTTAGTGATTTTGGAGTCTGCGTTGAAATGAAGGCCCACTAAAGAAAAATCTGGCCTTTGTTCATTCACTATAGTTTAAGGGAAGTTTACAATGAAGATTGGGCCCAACATGAAGACATTAGGCCCCTTTTATGTTACCTCTAGGGAAAGTGACGTTTTTGCAATGCCTTGGTGGATTTCTTGAGGTCTCTACATCTACATATGCTCTGCTAGGTTTTTAGGACACTTTGATAAATCCTTACCCTTCGTTTCTTTAAACCTTGAGCCTTGGCCCCATTACAACCTTTAAGAAGACCTTCTTGATCCTTAAGATGGGACAGCCCTTGATGTGGAGATGAGTTACAAGAGTTGAACCTATGGCTTGGGTCCATCTGTGCAAGTAGTTGATATCCTTCATGAGATCTTTAAAGAAAATTATACATGTGCTTTCGTTTCTTGAATTATGTGATATACTTGCTATCTTTCACATATACTTGAGTGTACAAGCTTTTAAGCATTGCCATGATCTGAGAGAAGAAAGAGTGGATATACCTTTGTGAGGATATGAATCATACTTGTCTGAAACATGCTTAACAGAACCATCACCATTGTTACAACCACGTCCTACTTGTGTATGTGTAAATTATGTGTTTAAATTAACTCTCGAATGCCTAACATTGAATTTTGGTTGAGTGCTAATCTTGGTGTTATGAAAGTAAGAGATTGCTGAGACAAATAGTTGAAGGGAAATAGAGTCATTGTTTTTGTAGAGTCTTTAATTTCTGTTGAGTCTTAGTGTGATTTTGCTAAGGGACTAGCAAAAGCTAAGTGTGGGGGAATTTGATAGGAGCATTTTAATGCGACGTTTTACTCGCTTTTCCCTGCATTTTCTGCGTTATTTCCTTAATAAAACCCTGTTTAGGAAAGTTTCCATTCTTTGATTGGGAAAGTTCCTATTTGTAGAAAGTTTCTATTTTTGTAGTTTCTATTTATCATTTTTAGTAAGTTTCCATTTTCAGTAATTTCTATTTTTCATTTTTTAGAAAGTTTCCATTTTCAGTTTAGGAAAGTTGCCATTTTTCATTTTAGGAAAGTTTCTATTTTTCTTACTAGTTTCTATTTTCAGGACCTCCGAGCTAGAAAGTGGAAATGAACTCACAAATGGAAAGAGGAGCTTGCGATCACCAAGGGGAGCAAAGATGAAGAACAATGAGCCACAGAAATGAGCAGAAATGAAGAAAAGAAGTTTTCCTGGTCCAACCAGGAAACCCTGCGAAAATGAGGAAAGCCCACCAATGAAGTTTCCAACGTTACTATGAAAAAGAAATGGAAAAATAAAGTGTTGTGACGTTGGAAGATGACATGGCATAGAAGTGACGCATGGAGGCCCAAAAACTCTAAAGACTTGTTGGATTTTCGGCTAATTGGATAAAAGCCCACCAAAGCCCATGGAACTAGGGTTTGTGACGCAAACCCTAGCACTAAAGTTGTTGTTGCCGTGAATTTGCAAGAGAGAAACAAGGAGGTGGCGTCCAAGAAAATCAGAAATTAAAAGGAGATTTTCTAGGGTTATTTTTATGGAAAATAAATCAAGAGATAAACCCTAGAGACTCCTAGCCGTCCAAGCAAGAGAGAAACAAGGAATTGCCGTGCAAAATAAAAGAGAAACCCTAGAGAATTCGGCCAAGGGATAATGAAGAGAGAAACTAGGGTTTTGCCGTGTGGAAAATCAGAAATTCAAGAGAGATTTCGTGGAGATTTCTTAGGGAGCTTTTAAAGGAAAGAGAATATGTGTTGAACACAAAAAGCTCTCAAAGGAGTCTAGGTTCGTCCCCCTTTATTCTCTAAATATATTGTTGCCGAAATTGGTGAAGGAAATCAGAAAATATCTCTATATATTTCGGCAAGATTATTTAGGGAATTAATTCTGGAATTTTGTGATTGGTTGCACCACCTCATAGGGCTTATGTGGCACGAAATCATTGGAGGAAATTATGTGGAGGAAGCAAGCTATTGCCGTGAGTTTCTCTAGGGTTTTACACGGCTTGAAGACCTAGAAGCCGTCCCCTATATATTCCTCTCTTCTCTCAACGTCAAGAGTTCACACTTTTGCATTTACACTTTGAGAAAAAAATCAGAAACTCTCCCTAGCCTAGCCGTGTTCATCTCCATCCTCTAGGGCAACCACGAAGTTCAAGCAAGGCCAAGGAAGAAGAAGACAAGCCGTGCACACCATCCATCACCACCCTTGGAGATTGCTTTCGAAATTCAAGAGTCCATTCATCACTTCATTCATCTCATCTTCATCACGGTGTAATCCGATTCTCCTTGTAACCTTTGCTTTGTAATTTTCGTTGGTTATGCCTTAGTTGACACAATTGTTTGAACAAGTATTGTTTTCTGAAATTTTATGATTAATTGTTAATTTTCAGATTCATATATTGCGATTTATGGTTGCTTTTGTGTGAGTGTTTGATTAAATTTGCATGATAGAAATCTTTTGTATGATAATCTTGAATGGTTCGAAACATTTAGGGTTTTTATGTGAATGTTGCTACGAATTCGTGAACATGGATCAACTTTTTGGTTTTGTGTTCTTGAATCGATAAGTAGTAAAGGTTTTGTACAAAAACCGAGTTTAATCAAAGAAGATTGCAATTAGGTGGACTTTTTCATACTAAGTTGCACATTTGAGTTGATAGCCTTTCTAGGTGCTTAATGCATTAAACATGACATGATTGACTAGCTTTCTAGGGTTTGATTGCATGTTTGATAGAATTAATCTAGGTGCTTTCGCTTAGGTTAATTAGCATTGAAAGTAAAATATGGGAAATTGTTTGCTTTTGAACGTTTCACATGATCAACTCCTCTTGCATGACTATGATGAACAATGATGAACTTGAATCAATTTTAATCATGAGTTTCGAATTTGATCTTTGTTCTTGCATCCCATTTATATTTTTATGTTTTTGCATTTTAATTATTTTCTTAACTTAGTTTAAAACTAGAAAACCAAAAATCAAAAATCCCCCCTTTTTTCGTAAATATGTATATATTTTGTTATATTTTTGTAAATATTATACTTTGTTTTAATTTTAATTGTTTAATTGTTTGACAATGACAGGTGTACCCTCAATCCCCGGAATAGAACGATCCCTATTTACTTTATACTACTAATGACATTTCAGGGTTAAATTGGTCGCTCAACAAAAGCGACATCATCTAGTGAGACTCAAAGCCCTAGTTACTTTTTCAAACAATTCGATCACTTTGTTTCAATTTGAGTCTACGAACAGTGATTTTTCAAACTTCTTGCTTCTAGGGTATAGGATTTGCTTTCGCTTTTAGTGAAATGGCTTCTAAATCTTTCAATGCGTTGTTCTAGTGAGATTCAAAACCCTAGTTACTTTTTCAAACAATTTGATCAATTTGCTTCATTTGAGTCAATGAACAGTGATTTTCCAAACTTCTTGCTTCTTGGGTTTAGGATTTGCTTTCGCTTTTAGTGAAATGCCATCTAAATCTTTCAATGCGTTGTTTTAGTCAGATTCAAAGCCCTAGTTACTTTTTCAAACAATTTGATCACTTTGCTTCAATTTGAGTCTATCAACAGTGATTTTCCAAACTTCTTGCTTCTAGGGTTTAGGATTTGCTTTCGCTTTTAGTGAGATGGCTTCAAAGTCTTTCAATGCGTAGTTCTAGTAAGATTCAAAGCCATTGTTACTTTTTCAAACAATTTGATCACTTTGCTTCATTTGAGTCTATGAACAGTGATTTTCCAAACTTCCTGCTTCTAGGGTTTAGGATTTGCTTTCGCTTTTGGTGAACTAACTTCTAAGGGTTTAGGGTTTGCTTTCGATTTTAGTGAAATGGCTTCTAAATCTTTCAATGCGTTGTTCTAGTGAGATTCAAAGCCATAGTTACTTTTTCGAACAATTTGATCACTTTGTTTCAATTTGAGTCTATGAACAGTGATTTTCCAAACTTCTTGCTTCTAGGGTTAAGGATTTGCTTTCGCTTTTATTGAAATGGCTTCTAAATCTTTCAATGCGTTGTTCTAGTGAGATTCAAAGCCCTAGATACTTTTTCAAACAATTTGATCACTTTGCTTCAATTTGAGTCTACGAATAGTGATTTTCCAAACTTCTTGCTTCTAGGGTTTAGGATTTGCTTTCGCTTTTTGTGAAATGGCTTCTAAATCTTTCAATGAGTTTTTCTAGTGAGATTCAATGACCTACTTACTTTTTCAAACAATTTAATCACTTTGTATCGATATGAGTCTGTAAACAGTGATTTTCCAAACGTCTTGCTTCTAGGGTTTAGGATTTGCTTTCACTTTTAGTGAAATGGCTTCTAAATCATTCAATGCGTTGTTCTAGTGAGATTCAAAACCCTAGTTACTTTTTCAAACAATCTGATCACTTTGCTTCATTTGAGTCAATGAACAGTGATTTTCCAAACTTCTTGCTTCTAGGGTTTAGTATTTGCTTTCGCTTTTAGTGAAATGCCATCTAAATCTTTCAATGCGTTGTTTTAGTGAGATTCAAAGCCCTAGTTTCTTTTTCAAACAATTTGATCACTTTGCTTCAATTTGAGTCTATCAACAGTGATTTTCCAAACTTCTTGCTTCTAGGGTTTAGGATTTGCTTTCGCTTTTAGTGAACTAACTTCTAAATCTTTCAATGAGTCGTTCAAGTGAGATTCAATGCCCTACTTACTTTTTCAAACAATTTAATCACTTTGTATCAATTTGAGCCTATAAACAGTGATTTTCCAAACTTCTTGCTTCTAGGGCTTAGGATTTGCTTTCGGTTTTAGTGAAATGGCTTCTAAATCTTTCAATGTGTTGTTCTAGTGAGATTCAAAGCCCTAGTTACTTTTTCAAATAATTTGATCACTTTGCTTCAATTTGAGTCTATGAACAGTGATTTTCCAAAACTTCTTGCTCTAGGGTTTAGGAATTGCTTTCGCTTTTAGTGAAATGGCTTCTAAATCTTTCAATGAGCTGTTCTAGTGAGATTCAAAGCCCTAGTTACTTTTTCAAACAATTTGATCACTTTGTTTCAATTTGAGTCTATGAACAGTTATTTTCCAAACTTCTTGCTTCTAGGGTTTAGGATTTGCTTTCGCCTTTAGTGAAACGGCATCTAAATCTTTCAATGAGCAGTTCTAGTGAGATTCAATGCCCTACTTACTTTTTCAAACAATTTGATCACTTTGATTCAATTTGAGTATATAAATAGTGATTTTCCAAACTTCTTGAATCTAGGGCATAGGATTTGCTTTCGCTTTTAATGAAATGGCTTCTAAATCCTTCAATGCGTTGTTCTAGTGAGATTCAAAGCCCCAGTTACTTTTGCAAACAATTTGTTCACTTTGCTTCAATTTGAGTCTATGAACAGTGCTTTTCCAAACTTTTTGCTCTAGGGTTTTGGATTTGCTTTCGCTTTTAGTGAAATAACTTCAAAGGGTTTAGGGTTTGCTTTCGCTTTTAGTGAAATTGCTACTAAATCATTCAATGCGTTGTACTAGTGAGATTCAATGCCCAACTAACTTTTTCAAACAATTTGATCACTTTGTTTCAATTTGAGTCTATGAACAGTGATTTTACAACTTCTTGCTTCTAGGGTTTAGGATTTGCTTTCGGTTTTAGTGAAATGGTTTCTAAATCTTTCAATGCGTTGTTCTAGTGAGACTCAAAGCCCTAGTTACTTTTTCAAACAATTCGATCACTTTGTTTCAATTTGAGTCTACGAACAGTGATTTTTCAAACTTCTTGCTTCTAGGGTATAGGATTTGCTTTCGCTTTTAGTGAAATGGCTTCTAAATCTTTCAATGCGTTGTTCTAGTGAGATTCAAAACCCTAGTTACTTTTTCAAACAATTTGATCAATTTGCTTCATTTGAGTCAATGAACAGTGATTTTCCAAACTTCTTGCTTCTTGGGTTTAGGATTTGCTTTCGCTTTTAGTGAAATGCCATCTAAATCTTTCAATGCGTTGTTTTAGTCAGATTCAAAGCCCTAGTTACTTTTTCAAACAATTTGATCACTCTGCTTCAATTTGAGTCTATCAACTGTGATTTTCCAAACTTCTTGCTTCTAGGGTTTAGGATTTGCTTTCGCTTTTAGTGAGATGGCTTCAAAGTCTTTCAATGCGTAGTTCTAGTGAGATTCAAAGCCATTGTTACTTTTTCAAACAATTTGATCACTTTGCTTCATTTGAGTCTATGAACAGTGATTTTCCAAACTTCTTGCTTCTAGGGTTTAGGATTTGCTTTCGCTTTTGGTGAACTAACTTCTAAGGGTTTAGGGTTTGCTTTCGCTTTTAGTGAAATGGCTTCTAAATCTTTCAATGCGTTGTTCTAGTGAGATTCAAAGCCATAGTTACTTTTTCGAACAATTTGATCACTTTGTTTCAATTTGAGTCTATGAACAGTGATTTTCCAAACTTCTTGCTTCTAGGGTTAAGGATTTGCTTTCGCTTTTATTGAAATGGCTTCTAAATCTTTCAATGCGTTGTTCTAGTGAGATTCAAAGCCCTAGATACTTTTTCAAACAATTTGATCACTTTGCTTCAATTTGAGTCTACGAATAGTGATTTTCCAAACTTCTTGCTTCTAGGGTTTAGGATTTGCTTTCGCTTTTTGTGAAATGGCTTCTAAATCTTTCAATGAGTTTTTCTAGTGAGATTCAATGACCTACTTACTTTTTCAAACAATTTAATCACTTTGTATCGATATGAGTCTGTAAACAGTGATTTTTCAAACGTCTTGCTTCTAGGGTTTAGGATTTGCTTTCACTTTTAGTGAAATGGCTTCTAAATCATTCAATGCGTTGTTCTAGTGAGATTCAAAACCCTAGTTACTTTTTCAAACAATCTGATCACTTTGCTTCATTTGAGTCAATGAACAGTGATTTTCCAAACTTCTTGCTTCTAGGGTTTAGGATTTGCTTTCGCATTTAGTGAAATGCCATCTAAATCTTTCAATGCGTTGTTTTAGTGAGATTCAAAGCCCTAGTTTCTTTTTCAAACAATTTGATCACTTTGCTTCAATTTGAGTCTATCAACAGAGATTTTCCAAACTTCTTGCTTCTAGGGTTTAGGATTTGCTTTCGCTTTTAGTGAACTAACTTCTAAATCTTTCAATGAGTCGTTCAAGTGAGATTCAATGCCCTACTTACTTTTTCAAACAATTTAATCACTTTGTATCAATTTGAGCCTATAAACAGTGATTTTCCAAACTTCTTGCTTCTAGGGTTTAGGATTTGCTTTCGGTTTTAGTGAAATGTCTTCTAAATCTTTCAATGTGTTGTTCTAGTGAGATTCAAAGCCCTAGTTACTTTTTCAAATAATTTGATCACTTTGCTTCAATTTGAGTCTATGAACAGTGATTTTCCAAAACTTCTTGCTCTAGGGTTTAAGATTTGCTTTCGCTTTTAGTGAAATGGCTTCTAAATCTTTCAATGAGCTGTTCTAGTGAGATTCAAAGCCCTAGTTACTTTTTCAAACAATTTGATCACTTTGTTTCAATTTGAGTCTATGAACAGTTATTTTCCAAACTTCTTGCTTCTAGGGTTCAGGATTTGCTTTCGCCTTTAGTGAAACGGCTTCTAAATCTTTCAA
This sequence comes from Rosa chinensis, assembly GCF_002994745.2. Lineage (NCBI taxonomy): Eukaryota > Viridiplantae > Streptophyta > Magnoliopsida > Rosales > Rosaceae > Rosa > Rosa chinensis. The sequence continues at coordinate 266,571 of NW_020126822.1, read as the reverse complement.
TGAGCAGTTCTAGTGAGATTCAATGCCCTACTTACTTTTTCAAACAATTTGATCACTTTGATTCAATTTGAGTATATAAATAGTGATTTTCCAAACTTCTTGAATCTAGGGCATAGGATTTGCTTTCGCTTTTAATGAAATGGCTTCTAAATCCTTCAATGCGTTGTTCTAGTGAGATTCAAAGCCCCAGTTACTTTTGCAAACAATTTGTTCACTTTGCTTCAATTTGAGTCTATGAACAGTGCTTTTCCAAACTTTTTGCTCTAGGGTTTTGGATTTGCTTTCGCTTTTAGTGAAATAACTTCAAAGGGTTTAGGGTTTGCTTTCGCTTTTAGTGAAATTGCTACTAAATCATTCAATGCGTTGTACTAGTGAGATTCAATGCCCAACTAACTTTTTCAAACAATTTGATCACTTTGTTTCAATTTGAGTCTATGAACAGTGATTTTACAACTTCTTGCTTCTAGGGTTTAGGATTTGCTTTCGGTTTTAGTGAAATGGTTTCTAAATCTTTCAATGCGTTGTTCTAGTGAGACTCAAAGCCCTAGTTACTTTTTCAAACAATTCGATCACTTTGTTTCAATTTGAGTCTACGAACAGTGATTTTTCAAACTTCTTGCTTCTAGGGTATAGGATTTGCTTTCGCTTTTAGTGAAATGGCTTCTAAATCTTTCAATGCGTTGTTCTAGTGAGATTCAAAACCCTAGTTACTTTTTCAAACAATTTGATCAATTTGCTTCATTTGAGTCAATGAACAGTGATTTTCCAAACTTCTTGCTTCTTGGGTTTAGGATTTGCTTTCGCTTTTAGTGAAATGCCATCTAAATCTTTCAATGCGTTGTTTTAGTCAGATTCAAAGCCCTAGTTACTTTTTCAAACAATTTGATCACTCTGCTTCAATTTGAGTCTATCAACTGTGATTTTCCAAACTTCTTGCTTCTAGGGTTTAGGATTTGCTTTCGCTTTTAGTGAGATGGCTTCAAAGTCTTTCAATGCGTAGTTCTAGTGAGATTCAAAGCCATTGTTACTTTTTCAAACAATTTGATCACTTTGCTTCATTTGAGTCTATGAACAGTGATTTTCCAAACTTCTTGCTTCTAGGGTTTAGGATTTGCTTTCGCTTTTGGTGAACTAACTTCTAAGGGTTTAGGGTTTGCTTTCGCTTTTAGTGAAATGGCTTCTAAATCTTTCAATGCGTTGTTCTAGTGAGATTCAAAGCCATAGTTACTTTTTCGAACAATTTGATCACTTTGTTTCAATTTGAGTCTATGAACAGTGATTTTCCAAACTTCTTGCTTCTAGGGTTAAGGATTTGCTTTCGCTTTTATTGAAATGGCTTCTAAATCTTTCAATGCGTTGTTCTAGTGAGATTCAAAGCCCTAGATACTTTTTCAAACAATTTGATCACTTTGCTTCAATTTGAGTCTACGAATAGTGATTTTCCAAACTTCTTGCTTCTAGGGTTTAGGATTTGCTTTCGCTTTTTGTGAAATGGCTTCTAAATCTTTCAATGAGTTTTTCTAGTGAGATTCAATGACCTACTTACTTTTTCAAACAATTTAATCACTTTGTATCGATATGAGTCTGTAAACAGTGATTTTCCAAACGTCTTGCTTCTAGGGTTTAGGATTTGCTTTCACTTTTAGTGAAATGGCTTCTAAATCATTCAATGCGTTGTTCTAGTGAGATTCAAAACCCTAGTTACTTTTTCAAACAATCTGATCACTTTGCTTCATTTGAGTCAATGAACAGTGATTTTCCAAACTTCTTGCTTCTAGGGTTTAGGATTTGCTTTCGCATTTAGTGAAATGCCATCTAAATCTTTCAATGCGTTGTTTTAGTGAGATTCAAAGCCCTAGTTTCTTTTTCAAACAATTTGATCACTTTGCTTCAATTTGAGTCTATCAACAGAGATTTTCCAAACTTCTTGCTTCTAGGGTTTAGGATTTGCTTTCGCTTTTAGTGAACTAACTTCTAAATCTTTCAATGAGTCGTTCAAGTGAGATTCAATGCCCTACTTACTTTTTCAAACAATTTAATCACTTTGTATCAATTTGAGCCTATAAACAGTGATTTTCCAAACTTCTTGCTTCTAGGGTTTAGGATTTGCTTTCGGTTTTAGTGAAATGTCTTCTAAATCTTTCAATGTGTTGTTCTAGTGAGATTCAAAGCCCTAGTTACTTTTTCAAATAATTTGATCACTTTGCTTCAATTTGAGTCTATGAACAGTGATTTTCCAAAACTTCTTGCTCTAGGGTTTAAGATTTGCTTTCGCTTTTAGTGAAATGGCTTCTAAATCTTTCAATGAGCTGTTCTAGTGAGATTCAAAGCCCTAGTTACTTTTTCAAACAATTTGATCACTTTGTTTCAATTTGAGTCTATGAACAGTTATTTTCCAAACTTCTTGCTTCTAGGGTTTAGGATTTGCTTTCGCCTTTAGTGAAACGGCTTCTAAATCTTTCAATGAGCAGTTCTAGTGAGATTCAATGCCCTACTTACTTTTTCAAACAATTTGATCACTTTGATTCAATTTGAGTATATAAATAGTGATTTTCCAAACTTCTTGAATCTAGGGCATAGGATTTGCTTTCGCTTTTAATGAAATGGCTTCTAAATCCTTCAATGCGTTGTTCTAGTGAGATTCAAAGCCCCAGTTACTTTTGCAAACAATTTGTTCACTTTGCTTCAATTTGAGTCTATGAACAGTGCTTTTCCAAACTTTTTGCTCTAGGGTTTTGGATTTGCTTTCGCTTTTAGTGAAATAACTTCAAAGGGTTTAGGGTTTGCTTTCGCTTTTAGTGAAATTGCTACTAAATCATTCAATGCGTTGTACTAGTGAGATTCAATGCCCAACTAACTTTTTCAAACAATTTGATCACTTTGTTTCAATTTGAGTCTATGAACAGTGATTTTACAACTTCTTGCTTCTAGGGTTTAGGATTTGCTTTCGGTTTTAGTGAAATGGTTTCTAAATCTTTCAATGCGTTGTTCTAGTGAGACTCAAAGCCCTAGTTACTTTTTCAAACAATTCGATCACTTTGTTTCAATTTGAGTCTACGTACAGTGATTTTTCAAACTTCTTGCTTCTAGGGTATAGGATTTGCTTTCGCTTTTAGTGAAATGGCTTCTAAATCTTTCAATGCATTGTTCTAGTGAGATTCAAAACCCTAGTTACTTTTTCAAACAATTTGATCAATTTGCTTCATTTGAGTCAATGAACATGATAGGAGCATTTTTATGCGACGTTTTAATAATTATTTCCTCATATTTTTCTTAGTTATTTCCTTTATTTAATCATTTTTAATTTAATTTTTATTTTCTAGGTACCTTGAAATAAATGGAGCTGAAATGAAGAAATGGAGTTTTCCTGGTCCGACTAGGAATCCCAGTCAACGCAGGAATCCTGATGAGGCTAGGAAACCTGAAGGCATTAGGAGACCACATGATGACGTGGGAGATATTATGGGGAATTAAAGCTGATTTTGCCATGGGAAATTATGGAGTTAATGTCAAAAATCAAGAGAGGATCAAGGATAATGATGCCATGGAGAGATTTAAGGGAGAAAAAGTCCAAAACAAGTCCAGATTCATTCCTATTTTCACTCAAGAGTATTTTGGCCGAAAATTAAGAGAAAAATCAGATTAAATCTTGGGAAAATCAGCAATAATATATTTGGAAAGATTATGGGATTTATTTTGGAGGCTTCTGATTGGCTGGATGACTCAACAGAGCTGACATGGCATTCTGTGATTGGTCGAAGCTGTGTGGCATGATTGGATAGTTATTTGAGGAGATAAATCAGAAAATAATCATGCAATTAATTCAAAAATAATCTCGCTAAATCAAGGTGTTAAATTGGAGGTTTCTTATTGGTTGGATGACATAGCAGAGCTGACGTGGCATTAATTCATTGGTTGGAGCTGTGTGGTGCAACCAGAAAATTCCTTGGAAATTAAATTCATGAAGCCTTGCCTGCTCCTATATATATACCCACCTCTTTGACGTTGAGAAGGGTTCCTCTCCCCCATACAATTTACACTTTAGAAAAAAATCAAAAAATCTTCTTAGCATAGCTGTGAGTTTCTCCATCCTCTAAAGCAAGCCACGGAGTTCAAGCAAGGCCGAAGGGAGAAGAAGGAGCCGTGACATATTCCTCCACCATCCACCATTGAAGACTTGCTTTCAAGCTTCAAGGATTCCAACGAAAATCATCCATTCTCATCTTCCATCCACGGTGTAATTCGACCTCTACTTTGTAAACCTTGTTTTGAATTTCGTTGGTTTTGCTTTAGTTGACATTCATGATTGAACAAAGTTATTATTTCTGGAATTTTATATGATTGAATGAAATTTTCAGATTCTATTATTGTAATTCGAGAGTTGCTTATGTGAGTTTGTTTAATTAAATTTGCTTTATAGATATCTTTTGTATTTTAATCTTATGTGGTTGCAAACACTTAGGGTTTCGATATAATTGGTGCTAGGTTTAAGAACATGAAATCGACTTTTCGTTTTGTGTAAACTTGAATCAAAGTAGTAAAGGTTTTGTACAAAGATCGAATTTAATTAACGAGGATTGCAATTAGGTGGACTTTTCCATACTAAGTTGTACACTTGAGTTGATAGCCTTTCTCTATGTGTAATGCGTTAAACATGACATGATTGACTAGCTTTCTAGGGTTTGATTGCATGTTTGATAGAATTAATCTAGGTGCTTTCGCTTAGGTTAATTAGCATTGAAAAGTAAAATATGGGAAATCATTTGCTTTCGAATGTTTCACATGATCAACTCCTTTCTCATGACTTAGATGAACAATATTAGGGTTTGAATCAATTTTAATCATATGTTTCGGTTGTTGATCTTTGTTCTCTCATTCCATTTGTATTTTTATGTTTTTGCATTTTAATTGTTTTGTTAACTTAGTTTTATTTTCGAAAAACCAAAAACAAAATCCCCCCTTTTTCGTGTAAAATGTTTATAGTTGTGAATATATTTGTGAATATTATGCTTTGTTTTAATTTTAATTGTTTAACTGTTTGACAATGACAGGTGTACCCTCAATCCCCGGAATAGAACGATCCCTATTTATTACGTACTACTAATGACATTTCAGGGTTAAATTATGCGCTTGCTTTAGCTGCATCAATTTTTGGCGCCGTTGCCGGGGATTGAAAAAATCACTTGTTTTTGTTTATAATTGTTGTATATAAATTGTTTCAAACTTAGTTTAATTAATTAATTAGGTTGTTTTTTATATTGTTGAAATATGAGTTTTAATTGTAAGTTGTAAATTGAATGGAATAGGTGAAGTCTCTTTTGTTAATATTGGCCTTAACCCCTTATTGGTACCTAGTTCAGGTCCCTTAAGGTTGAGGGCGGCCTTTATTAACACTTGTTGAACTGTCTTCACACTTATGAACTTTTTCATCTTAGTAAGTATAGCCTATGTGGAATGGTGTCTAGGAAGGGGACAACGTTCATGACGGGTTTTTGAATCCAGAAGTGCTTACAAATGGGCCTAAACCACTATGTGGGAGTAGCTCATGCCAAAATGGATTTTTCCTCTCGTGTTCGCCCTCCCTTACCTGACCATTTCAGTAAGGTTGCCCAAAGGATGTAAAAGAAAATTTGTGTTTAGGCGACTATACTTGGGCCGCATGTCCACTTGATTTACCGCTTGGAATTAGATTCGATATCAACAATATTTATAACAAACGAAAATATTGTGATTCACTAAGGTATATTGGATTAAACATAGTCTTGAAAAGGGTAGCGGTTTCAGTCCCATTGCACATCGAGACTCCCTGTTCCCGTACCTAAGTGTTGAAAATAATTGTAAAGGAAAGGAAAGAATGTAAATATTTGTAAGTATTTTCGTACAAAGAAAGAAAAGAAAAAAAAAAAAAAACACTTGTGTAAATATTTTTCGTGTTTTTTTTTTTTTTTTTTTTTTTTTTTTTTTACTCACTTGTGTACTTAACTTGTGTCTTATGTACTGACTTGTTAACTTGTGTACTTAACTTGTTAATATTACATGTAGTTTGTAATTCAATAACTTGTTATACTTGTTTATATATATATATATATTTTTTTTTTTTTTGTATTTCTTTGTTAATTATAGTCACTAACTTTATTTAATGGAGGTACCGTCTGGCTGAAAGACGTTAAATTCAAGCGCTGCGTGGGAGGCAACCCAATTCAGAAGTAGTTGTGAAGGAGTCTACCAACATAGATTTGCTTTCTCTTTCCCTATTTGTTTTTATTTTTTTAATTTTTCTCTTTTGTTTTGGATTTGTTTTCGTAAATGCCTTCTATCTATGCTTATTTGTTTCATTGCATGCTTATGCTTGATTACATTGAGGACAATGCAATATTTAAGTGTGGGGGAAGGGATTTATACTTTTATTTTGAGTCATATATATTGGAAAATACAAAAAAAATAAAAAAATGTCCAAAAAAAAAAAAATTGTTTCTTTTATTGAGTCTTAGTCATTTGTTTTTATTTTTGAGTCTTAGGATGCCCTTTCAACTGTCTAGGATGATTCTATATCTCTGAAATCATGACTAAAAGAGGATCACAAAATTGAGATGATTTAAACACGGTATTCTTTGGTTAATTGAGATATATGAAAAATATGTGCCTTGTAGTGTATATGGATTTCAAAACTTTGGTACAGAATATGAGCATGTTAGGATGAGTTTTGATTCATATAAGCCCATGTGAGATATTGAGCCCATGTCCCTTTTTCTTGGAGTGATAAATGAAAAATATATTCTTATATTCTTGGCGATGTTTTGATGATCTCATTATTCTTTCATTTGATTGATTACTTGCCATAGATTAAGTTTGATGGACTAGAGAATGCTAGAATTCACTCTTGTACTTGTTGAGACGTTTGTCAATATATGACCCTGATTCTGGAAAGGATAGAGGCACCCTAGGAATTATCACCATTGCCAAATAAGCATGTGTCCCCATTTGTGCCCATCGTGGGACTCCCCTAGATAAAACCCTTTGAGCCTACGTTAAGCCTTTTCTTTCATCACCCTTAAAATCCTTAACCCTGAACCTTAGTATAGTTACAATCCTACCCTTTGTTCTAAGAACTTAGTGGAGCTATCTTTTGAGACTACTACATGGATTTGGCGCAAGAATGAAGATTGAGAAGAGGTGTAAATTCAAGTGTGGGGGTAGACTTGTCCATGAAAAAGAAAAATTGTGTGAAAGTTGTAAAAAAAAAAAAAAGAATGAAAAAAAATGAAGAAGAAAAAAAAATGTTTATGGATTTTAGTCCCCCATACTTGGAGGATTTGGAGTTTACTTTGAATTGAAGGCCCACTATTGGAAAATTTGGTCTTTGTCCAGTTCACTAGAGATCAAAGGAAGTTTAGAATGAAGTTTGGGCCCAACATGAAGATATTTAGCCCTCTTGTTTTGCCTTGGTGGATTTCTAGAAGTCTCTCTACATTTGCATGAGCTCTGCTAGGTTTTTAGGACACTTTGTTAAAATCCTTACCTTTCATTTCTTAAAACCTTGAGCCTTAGCCCCATTACAACCTTTGAGAAGACCTTCTTGATCCTTAAGATGGGACAGCCTTTGATGTGGAGATGAGTTACAAGAGTTGAACATATGGCTTGGGTCTATCTGTGCAAGTAGTTGATATCTTTCATGAGATCTTTTGAAAAAAAATTATTATATTCATAAAGTACTTTTCGTTTCTTATATATGTGAGCTATTTGATTGCCTCAAAATATTTTCTCTCACATATAATTGAGTGATTATAAGCTTTTAAGCATTGCCTTGAATTCTGAGAGAAGAAAGAGTGGATATACCTTGTGAGGATATGAATCATACTTGTCTGAAGCATGCTGAGCTCCACCCCATCACCATTGTTACAACCAAGTCCTACTTGTGTATGTGTGGATTATATGTTTTAATTAACTCTCGAATGCTTAAACATTGATTCTTGGTTGAGTGCTAATCTTGATGTTGTGAAAGTAAGAGATTTCTGAGACAAAATGTTGAAAGGCAATAGAGTCCTTGTATGTCGTAACGTTTTTGTATTTTGTTTCTTTAAGTTTTCGTTGAGTCTAAGTTTGTGTCTTTGTTTTGATTTTGCTAAGGGACTAGCAAAAGCTAAGTGTGGGGGAATTTGATAGGAGCATTTTTATGCGACGTTTTAATAATTATTTCCTCATATTTTTCTTAGTTATTTCCTTTATTTAATCATTTTTAATTTAATTTTTATTTTCTAGGTACCTTGAAATAAATGGTGCTGAAATGAAGAAATGGAGTTTTCCTGGTCCGACTAGGAATCCCAGTCAACGCAGGAATCCTGATGAGGCTAGGAAACCTGAAGGCATTAGGAGACCACATGATGACGTGGGAGATATTATGGGGAATTAAAGCTGATTTTGCCATGGGAAATTATGGAGTTAATGTCAAAAATCAAGAGAGGATCAAGGATAATGATGCCATGGAGAGATTTAAGGGAGAAAAAGTCCAAAACAAGTCCAGATTCATTCCTATTTTCACTCAAGAGTATTTTGGCCGAAAATTAAGAGAAAAATCAGATTAAATCTTGGGAAAATCAGCAATAATATATTTGGAAAGATTATGGGATTTATTTTGGAGGCTTCTGATTGGCTGGATGACTCAACAGAGCTGACATGGCATTCTGTGATTGGTTGAAGCTGTGTGGCATGATTGGATAGTTATTTGAGGAGATAAATCAGAAAATAATCATGCAATTAATTCAAAAATAATCTCGCTAAATCAAGGTGTTAAATTGGAGGTTTCTTATTGGTTGGATGACATAGCAGAGCTGACGTGGCATTAATTCATTGGTTGGAGCTGTGTGGTGCAACCAGAAAATTCCTTGGAAATTAAATTCATGAAGCCTTGCCTGCTCCTATATATACCCACCTCTTTGACGTTGAGAAGGGTTCCTCTCCCCCATACAATTTACACTTTAGAAAAAAATCAAAAAATCTTCTTAGCATAGCTGTGAGTTTCTCCATCCTCTAAAGCAAGCCACGGAGTTCAAGCAAGGCCGAAGGGAGAAGAAGGAGCCGTGACATATTCCTCCACCATCCACCATTGAAGACTTGCTTTCAAGCTTCAAGGATTCCAACGAAAATCATCCATTCTCATCTTCCATCCACGGTGTAATTCGACCTCTACTTTGTAAACCTTGTTTTGAATTTCGTTGGTTTTGCTTTAGTTGACATTCATGATTGAACAAAGTTATTATTTCTGGAATTTTATATGATTGAATGAAATTTTCAGATTCTATTATTGTAATTCGAGAGTTGCTTATGTGAGTTTGTTTAATTAAATTTGCTTTATAGATATCTTTTGTATTTTAATCTTATGTGGTTGCAAACACTTAGGGTTTCGATATAATTGGTGCTAGGTTTAAGAACATGAAATCGACTTTTCGTTTTGTGTAAACTTGAATCAAAGTAGTAAAGGTTTTGTACAAAGATCGAATTTAATTAACGAGGATTGCAATTAGGTGGACTTTTCCATACTAAGTTGTACACTTGAGTTGATAGCCTTTTTCTATGTGTAATGCGTTAAACATGACATGATTGACTAGCTTTCTAGGGTTTGATTGCATGTTTGATAGAATTAATCTAGGTGCTTTCGCTTAGGTTAATTAGCATTGAAAAGTAAAATATGGGAAATCATTTGCTTTCGAATGTTTCACATGATCAACTCCTTTCTCATGACTTAGATGAACAATATTAGGGTTTGAATCAATTTTAATCATATGTTTCGGTTGTTGATCTTTGTTCTCTCATTCCATTTGTATTTTTATGTTTTTGCATTTTAATTGTTTTGTTAACTTAGTTTTATTTTCGAAAAACCAAAAACAAAATCCCCCCTTTTTCGTGTAAAATGTTTATAGTTGTGAATATATTTGTGAATATTATGCTTTGTTTTAATTTTAATTGTTTAACTGTTTGACAATGACAGGTGTACCCTCAATCCCCGGAATAGAACGATCCCTATTTATTACGTACTACTAATGACATTTCAGGGTTAAATTATGCGCTTGCTTTAGCTGCATCAGAACAGTGATTTTCCAAACTTCTTGCTTCTTGGGTTTAGGATTTGCTTTCGCTTTTAGTGAAATGCCATCTAAATCTTTCAATGCGTTGTTTTAGTCAGATTCAAAGCCCTAGTTACTTTTTCAAACAATTTGATCACTCTGCTTCAATTTGAGTCTATCAACAGTGATTTTCCAAACTTCTTGCTTCTAGGGTTTAGGATTTGCTTTCGCTTTTAGTGAGATGGCTTCAAAGTCTTTCAATGCGTAGTTCTAGTGAGATTCAAAGCCATTGTTACTTTTTCAAACAATTTGATCACTATGCTTCATTTGAGTCTATGAACAGTGATTTTCCAAACTTCTTGCTTCTAGGGTTTAGGATTTGCTTTCGCTTTTGGTGAACTAACTTCTAAGGGTTTAGGGTTTGCTTTCGCTTTTAGTGAAATGGCTTCTAAATCTTTCAATGCGTTGTTCTAGTGAGATTCAAAGCCATAGTTACTTTTTCGAACAATTTGATCACTTTGTTTCAATTTGAGTCTATGAACAGTGATTTTCCAAACTTCTTGCTTCTAGGGTTAAGGATTTGCTTTCGCTTTTATTGAAATGGCTTCTAAATCTTTCAATGCGTTGTTCTAGTGAGATTCAAAGCCCTAGATACTTTTTCAAACAATTTGATCACTTTGCTTCAATTTGAGTCTACGAATAGTGATTTTCCAAACTTCTTGCTTCTAGGGTTTAGGATTTGCTTTCGCTTTTTGTGAAATGGCTTCTAAATCTTTCAATGAGTTTTTCTAGTGAGATTCAATGACCTACTTACTTTTTCAAACAATTTAATCACTTTGTATCGATATGAGTCTGTAAACAGTGATTTTCCAAACGTCTTGCTTCTAGGGTTTAGGATTTGCTTTCACTTTTAGTGAAATGGCTTCTAAATCATTCAATGCGTTGTTCTAGTGAGATTCAAAACCCTAGTTACTTTTTCAAACAATCTGATCACTTTGCTTCATTTGAGTCAATGAACAGTGATTTTCCAAACTTCTTGCTTCTAGGGTTTAGGATTTGCTTTCGCTTTTAGTGAAATGCCATCTAAATCTTTCAATGCGTTGTTTTAGTGAGATTCAAAGCCCTAGTTTCTTTTTCAAACAATTTGATCACTTTGCTTCAATTTGAGTCTATCAACAGTGATTTTCCAAACTTCTGGCTTCTAGGGTTTAGGATTTGCTTTCGCTTTAGTGAAATGGCATCTAAATCTTTCAATTCGTGGTTTTAGTGAGATTCAAAGCCCTAGTTACTTTTTCAAACAATTTGATCACTTTGCTTCAATTTGAGTCTATGAACAGTGATTTTCCAAAATTCTTGCTTCTATTTTGGATTTGCTTTCGCTTTTAGTGAAATGGCTTCTAAATCTTTCAATGCGTTGTTCTAGTGAGATTCAAAGCCCTAGTTACTTTTTCAAACAATTTGATCACTTTGTTTCAATTTGAATCTATGAGCAGTGATTTTCCAAACTTCTTGCTTCTAGGGTTTAGGATTTGCTTTCGCTTTTAGTGAAATGGCTTCTAAATCTTTCAATGAGCTGTTCTAGTGAGATTCAATGCCCTACTTACTTTTTGAAACAATTTGATCACTTTGTTTCAATTTGAGTCTATAAACAGTGATTTTCGAAACTTCTTGCTTCTAGGGTTTAGGATTCGCTTTCGCTTTTAGTGAAATGGTTTCTAAATCTTTCAATGCCTTGTTCTAGTGAGATTCAAAGCCCTAGTTACTTTTTCAAAAAATTTGATCACTTTGCTTCAATTTGAGTCTTTGAACAGTGATTTTCCAAACTTCTTGATCTAGGGTTTTGGTTTTGCTTTCGTTTTTAGTGAAATGACTTCTAAGGGTTTTGGGTTTGCTTTCACTTTTAGTGAAATTGCTACTAAATCATTCAATGCGTTGTTCTAGTGAGATTCAATAACTTTTTCAAACAATTTGATCACTTTGTTTCAATTTGAGTCTATGAACTGTGATTTTACAACTTCTTGCTTCTAGGGTTTAGGATTTGCTTTCGCTTTTAGTGAAATGGTTTCTAAATCTTTCAATGCGTTCTTCTAGTGAGATTTAAAGCCCTAGTTATTTTTTCAAACAATTTGATCACTTTGCTTCAATTTGTGTCTATGAACAGTGATTTTCCAAAATTCTTGCTTCTATTTAGGATTTGCTTTCGCTTTTTGTGAAATGGCTTCTAAATCTTTCAATGCGTTGTTCTAGTGAGATTTGATAGGAGCATTTTAACGCGATGTTTTGACTGTTTTTGCCTACATTTTCTGCGCCATTTCCTTGAAAAATCCCTGTTTGGGAAAGTTTCCATTCTTTGATTGGGAAAGTTCCTTATTGTAGAAAGTTTCTATTTTTGTAGTTTCCATTTCTCATTTTTGGCATGTTTCCATTCTTAGTTTAGGAAAGTTTCTATTTTTCATTTTTAGTAAGTTTCTATTTTTCATTTTTAGAAAGTTGCTATTTTTCATTTTAAGAAAGTTTCTATTTTCAGGACCTCCGAGCTAAAAAGTGGAAATGAATTCACGAATGGAAAGAGGAGCTTGCGAACATCAAGACGAGCGAATATGAGAAGAAAAAGGTCACACAATTGAGCAGAATTGAAGAAATATAAGCTTTCATGTTCTAACCCTGTGAAATGGAGGAAGCCTTACCAAGCAAGTTTCCAACGCAACGATGAAAAAGAAATGGAAAAAAGAAGTGCCTTGACGTTGGAGGATGAAAAGGCTTGAAGTTGAAGCTACAAGGCCCAAGAACTCTATGGATTTGAGTTGGATTTTTGGCAAAATGGATCAAGGCCCATGAAAGCCCATGAAATTAGGGTTTGTGACGCAAAACCTAAACCCTAGGGATGCTTTGCCTTGAAAACCAAATGGAACAGAGAAAGTGGCGTGAAAAATCAAGAAGAAAATAAAAGATTACGCCAACAGATTTTCTAGGGTGGAGTTTAAGGAAAGAAATCAAGAAAAGGTTCAAATGGCGTCTAGATGCATTCCTAGAAACCCTAAGGATATTTTGGCCGAAATAAGAGAAGAAAATCAGAAATATATTCAAGGAATTTCGGCAAGAATATATTAGGGAATCATCTTGGAGTTTTGTGATTGGTTGGAAGACACACTAGGGCTTACTTGGCAATTTCTCATTGGTGGAAGTTATGTGGAATTATTAATTTAATTCCTTTTGAAATAAACAGAAAATACACAGCTTGGAGGCCAAGGATTGCCGTTCCCTATATATACTATGCACCCTAGACATCTCACATCACCCTTTAATTCCGAAATTACTTCAAAAAGCTCTCCATTCTCTAGTTCATCTTTTGGCGTTTTCAAGCAAGGAAGGAAGAAGCAAGAAGAAGCCGTGCTCATCTCCACCATTCCACCTTGAAGCCGTGCCCTTTTTGAAGCTTGCCTTCGAGTTTCATTAGTTCATAATTCGAGTTCTTCATCACCATCTCCATTCACGGTGTAATTCAACCTTCTTTCTTGTAATCACTTTTGATTCTCCTTGTTTGATTTCGCTAAAGATTGTTCTAGTTAACATTGATGTTTGAACAAGATTTAAATTCTGAAATTTTATGATTGAATGAAGATTTCGATTCTAATTTTGTGATTCCAACGTTGCTTATGTGTGATTGTTCGATTGAATTTGCTTAATTGATATCTCTTGTATGTTAATCTTAATTGGTTCGAAACTTTTAGAGTTTATGTATGAGTGGTGCTAGATTTAAGAACATGATTCAACTTTTTGTGTTATTGATGCGGCTGAAACAGCCTCACAATTTAACCTTGCAAAATGTAGTTGTCAGTATAGGATTAGCAAGGGTCGTTCAGTCCGGGGATTGTAGGGTACACCTACACAAAAAGGTCAATTAACAAATAAAAGAATAAAATGGGGGTTTTGAATTTGGTTTCTAATCTACTTAAAATAAAAACAAAACAAATAAAACTATATACAATGATCGACTTCCCTAACCTAGACCAATACCACTCGGAAATTACTAAGTGTAAAAACAGAAAATCCATTTCAACATGCTACAAAAATGTGCCCATCTTTAATGCCTAGATAAGAGCTCAAATGAAAAGCCTCAGCGGATCAATCCACTTATCTGATTCATTCTAATGTAGGCATGGATCGAAAAGTCCTTACCACGCCTAATACTACTAATTTTCGAAAACACTCAGCGTTTTTCTCTTAATTAGTAGTATTATCTAACCTTCGAATCAACTCACACGTGCAAATTAACCATTAGACATAGAACTTAACAAGTAATTTCCAGAATCGTTTAACCATTGAACATAGTTTTTACCACTTTTTAGAACTAATTGCTACTTGTTTAACTCAGCGCCTTGATACGCTCAAAGCAAGCATATAATTTAACCCTAGAAATATCATTAGTAGTATAAGCAAGTAGGGATCGTTCTATTCCGGGGATTGAGGGTACACCTGTCAATGTAAGACAATTTAAACAATTAAAATAAAAACAAAGTATACTATTCACACATAAACACTATTCACGAATTTAAGGGGGTTTTAGGTTTTTCGAAAATTAAAAACAAGAATTAAAACTAAGTATAAACAAAAACACAAATACAAGAATGAAATGTACGAAACAAAGATTAAAACCAAGTTCATGATTAAATTCGAATTAACTTTATATTGTTCCTCCAAGTCATGTGAAAGGAGTTGATCATGTGAAACATTAGAAAGCAAACGAATTCCCATATTTTACTTTCAACGCTAATTAATCTAAGTGAAAGCACAAAGACTAATCCTATCAAACATGTAATCAAGCCCTAGAAAGCTAGTCAATCATACATATTCAACGCAAGAAGCATCAAGAAAGGCTATCAACTCAAGTGCACAACTTAGTATGAATAAGTTCACCTAATTGCAATCCTTTTCAATTGAATTCGATTTTTGTCCAAAACCTTTACTACTTTTGATTTAAGTTCATAACACAAAAAGTCGAATCATGTTCTTAAATCTAGCACCACTCATACATAAACCCTAAAAGTTTCGAACCAATTAAGATTAACATACAAGAGATATCTACAAAGCAAATTCAATCGAACAATCACACATAAGCAACTTTGGAATCACAACATAGAAATCGAAAATCCTTAATCAATCATAAATTTTCAGAATATAAACCTTGTTCAAACATCAATGTTAACTAGAACAACATCCAACGAAATCAAACAAGGAGAATCAAAAGTGATTACAAGAAAGAAGGTTGAATTACACCGTGAATGGAGAGATGGATGAATAACTTGAACAATGAACGAATGAAGCTTGAAAGCAAGCTTCAAAGTGCACGGCTTCAAGGTGGAATGGATGATGATGCTCACGGCCTAAGCTTGCTTCTTCCTTCCTTGCTTGAAAACGCCAAAGGTTGAACTAGAGAATGGAGAGAGCTTCCGCGCGTAGAGAGAATTTTCTGAATTGTAAAGTGGTGTCCTCTTAGACGTCTAGGGTGCTTCTTATATTGGGAACGGCAATGCTTGGCCTCCAAGCCGTGATTTTCTGATTTATTTTCCAAGGAATTAAATTATTAATTCCACATGCCTTCCACCAATGAGAATTTGCCAAGTAAGCCCTAGTGTGTCATCCAACCAATCATAAAACTCCAAGAAGATACCCTAATATATTCTTGCCGAAATTCCTTGAATATTTTCTGATTTTCTTCTTGTATTTTCGGCCAAAATATACTTAGGGTTTCTAGGAATGAATCTAGACGCCATTTGGTGCTTTTTCTTGATTTCTTTCCATAAACTTCACCCTAGAAAATCTCTTGCGTAATCTTTTATTTTCCCTTTGATTTTCACGCCACTTTTGCCTCCTCCCTTTGGTTTTCACGGCAACACATCCCTAGGGTTAGGGTTTTGCGTCACAAACCCTAATGTCATGGGCTTTGATGGGCCTTGATCCATTTTGCAGAAAATCCAAAGAGTTCTTGGGCCTCGTTGCTTCTTCTTCAAGCCTTCTCATCTTCTAACGCAAAACACATTATTTTTCCATTTCTTTTTCATGGTTGCGTTGGAAACTTGCTAAGGAAGCCTTCCTCCATTTCGCAGGGTTTCCTAGTTGGATTAGGAAAGCTTGTTTCTTCATTTCTGCTCATTTCTGTGGCCCTTTTTCTCTCATATTTGTTCGCCTTAACTTTCGCAAGCTCCTCTTTCCATTCGTGCGTTCATTTCCACTTTTTAGCTCGGAGGTCCTGAAAATAGAAACTAGTATGAAAAATAGAAACTTTCTAAAAAATGAAAAATGGAAACTTACTAAAAGTGAAAAATGGAAAGTTTCTACAAATGAAAAATAGAAACTTACTTAAGGTGAAAAATAGAAACTTTCCAAAAATGAGAAATGAGAAATGAGAAATGAGAAATGAAAACTACAAAAATGGAAACTTTCTACAATAAGAAACTTTCCCAATCAAAGAATGGAAACTTTCCCAAACAGGGATTTTTCAAGGAAATGGCGCAGAAAAATGTAGGGAAATGCAGTTAAAACGTCGCATTAAAATGCTCCTATCATGCCTTAACAAATAACAATTACTCTTGGCAAATTAAGCAAACACACAAGAATTCTCACCGTTATTCTAGCATGCAAACTTATGAACCTAACTCTGAAAATTATCTAAACACGTAAAAGGGCACAAGATTGTAACATGCATCATAAAAGAATTCTCGAAATTAACTCAATAATAAACTGAAAATCTCAAAAATATTAATAAAAATATTCTGAAAATTTCATGTCTCCAATTACACAACTCACAAATTGAAACAAGCAAAACCGAAACAAAAATTATAAGTAGAGTCATAGTTATACTTTGAAGCTTTCCTCAGCGGCTTAGCAACACGGTGATGAACTCGTCTCTGCTATGGTGGTGGAGCGTCCTTGACTCAGCGCCTAGCTTTGTAGATTGATGGATGGATGGTGTCACGGTCTTGTAGGAGATGGAGGTTTGAGGAGTGAATTGGGCAGTCTTGGAATGGTTTTTGGCCAGGAAGTGATAGGCAATGAATTATCTTGGCTAGGAAGTGATCTTGGCTGGGAAGTGATACAAATTCCGTTCTGGACATTACCTATTTATAGGGGAGCATTGGTTGGCTTTTGTCAATCATACCCTTCATCATTGGACGGATGAGATTGCATCGTATTTCTTTTAATTTTCCAGCTGAAACATCTCTTTTAAGGCTTTAACTCCTCTCATAAACAAGCTGAAACGTCTTTCTCTTTTATTTTCTAGTTGAAACATCTTTCTCCTTTATTCCCCAACTGAAAAACGTCTTTCTCCTTTATTCTCCAGCTGAAAACGTCTTTCTCCTTTATTTCCCTTCTTCATTGCTTGGTCAAATATCTTAATGCTTTATTTTATGACTCATTGCTGTTTCCAAGAGTTCCACCAGGCAAGATTTCCTACAACAAGCAGGAGAATATCAGAATTTTCTAGAGAAAATAAAGGGAATTAAAATGTAAAAACAGCATAAATAGTCGACAGTGAGGAATCCTGATCCAGCTAAGATTTTTCATGAATTTTACTTTTTCTACCTATTTCACTCCAAACACTCAACAAGACACTCAAAATGACTTAATGACTCAAAACACTAAAGTAAGGGAGAAATAAGGCTAAAATGAGGCACATAATCATTAATATCGTCGCACATTGTGCTCCTATCAACTACCCCACACTTAGCTTTTGCTAGTCCCTTAGCAAAATAAAAATACAAAACAAAACAAAGACTCAACGAAGCAAGTAAATGACTCTATTGCTCCTAACTGTTGTCTCAGAGACTCCAAACTCATGGCTTTCACGTTAAACACTTAATCAAAATTGAATAGATAATTCCATGGTTAATAAACCTGTGACATTCATATGACTAAGCAAGATATGGAGAACTTAAGTGATACAATGAATGATAGCATGTTTCGAACAAGTCCAATCCAAACTCACAGGGCATACTCTCGATTTTTCTCTCAGAAATGGCTATGCTTAAAAGCTTCACTCTCAAGTATATGCAAGAGAATAAATTGTAAGGCAACAAACAGCTTGCATATTTCATCAATAAGTGCATTTTGTGAAGAATTATTAAAGACCTCATGAAATGACTAAGTGCACAAATGGACCTAAACCATAAGCTCGACTGCGTACCTGACTCCACTAACCAAAGACTGCCCATCTCAAGGATCAAGTCAGCACTTAAAACAGGTTGTAATGGGGCTAAGGTAGGGTTTTTGAAATGAAGATTAAGGATACAAAAATCCTAAGGACCTAGCAGAGCATATAAGGACCACCTTATGTCATCATTTTTGTAGACCAAATATCATTGTTTTGGGCCAAACCTTCACTCTAACCAAAATGGGAATGGACAAAGGCATAATTTTCAACTTTGAGCCTTCTACAAATTTGAAAGTCCAAAACCACACTTCAACAATTTCCCAAGAGTTTTCTTTTCAATTTTTCTTCTATTTTGCCGCTTTTCTTTCTTTCTTTTTCTTTTTCATTTTCTTTCTTCTTCTTTTTTTTACGGCAATTTTTTTTTTCTCTTCTTTTTTTCTTGGATTTTCCCCGCCCCACACTTGTCTTTCATTGTCACCCCTACACACTATGTCATGCTCTACTAAGTCCCTAAGACAAGGGTAGAGATATCCTGTACTAAGCTCATGGTAGGGTAGTGAGGGTGATGAAACAAAGGTTTTCAACGTAGGCTCAAAGGGGTTCATTCTAAGGAGTCCCAGGACGGGCACAATTGGGGACACATGTTTGTTTGGCTATGGTGGTTACCCTAATGCCTTCTATCCTATCCAGGATCAGTGCATATTATGGCATACAAGTTTTGACAGTCACAACAGCCGAGTTCTAGTATTCTCTGGTCCATTAAAATCTATGGCACATGATCATTGATGCACCTAAAAGCAAGCGCATAATTTAACCCTGAAATGTCATTAGTAGTACGTAATAAATAGGGATCGTTCTATTCAGGGGATTGAGGGTACACCTGTCATTGTCAAACAATTAAACAATTAAAATTAAAACAAAGTATAATATTAACAAAGATATAACAAAATATAAAAGGGGGGATTTTGTTTTTGGTTTTTCGAAAATAAAACTAAGTTAACAAAACAATTAAAATGCAAAAACATAAAAACACAAATGGAATGAGAGAACAAAGATCAAAATCGAAACATATGATTAAAATTGACTCAAACCCTAATATTGTTCATCTAAGTCATGAGAAAGGAGTTGATCATGTGAAACATTCGAAAGCAAATGAATTCCCATTTTTTTACTTTTCAATGCTAATTAACCTAAGCGAAAGCACCTAGATTAATCCTATCAAACATGCAATCAAACCCTAGAAGGCTAGTCAATCATGTCATGTTTAACGCATTACACATAGAGAAAGGCTATCAACTCAAGTGTACAACTTAGTATGGAAAAGTCCACCTAATTGCAATCCTCGTTAATTAAATTCGATCTTTGTACAAAACCTTTACTACTTTGATTCAAGTTTACACAAAACGAAAAGTCGATTTCATGTTCTTAAACCTAGCACCAATTATATCGAAACCCTAAGTGTTTGCAACCACATAAGATTAAAATACAAAAGTTATCTATAACGCAAATTTAATTAAACAAACCCACATAAACAACTCTCAAGAACAATAATATGAATCTGAAAATTCTCAATTAATCATAAAAATTCCAGAAATTAATATTTGTTCAAACACATATGTCAACTAGTTCATAACCAACGAAATTCAAAGCAAAGGCTACAAAGGAGAATCGGATTACACCGTGAGATGGGGATGGTGATGAACGATTGATGTGGTGGTCTCTTGAATCTCGAAAGCAAGCTTCAAGGTTGGAGATGGATGATGGATGCTCACGGCTGTGCTTCTTCTCCCTTGGCCTTGCTTGAACTCGTGGAGATGACTAGAGGATGGAGAAACTCACGGCTATGCTAAGAAGATTTTCTGATTTTTTTCTAAAGTGTAAATTGTATGGGGGAGAGGAACCCTTCTCAACGTCAAAGAGGTGGGTATATATAGGAGCATGGCTAGGGTTCACAAAGCAATCAGAATTTTCCACATAGCTTCAACCAATGATAATTCGCCAAGTAAGCTTGTGATGTGGTCCAACCAATCATAGAATGCCAAGTAAGCCTTGTGATGTGTTCCAACCAATCATAATTCTCTAAAATACCTCCCTAATATTTAATTGCCGAATTTCCTTGAAATTATTCTGATTTTCTTCATGAATTTCGGCCAACATTCCTTTAGGGAATTTAGGGATGAATCTAGACGCCTTTTGAGCTTTTCCTTGGTGCACACATATTTTCCTTCCATAAATATCTCCCTTGAATCTCTCTTTGCGTCATCTCCTTGATTATTTCTGATTTTCACGTTGGCAATCACACCAATTTACTCCTCCAACAATATTTCTTTCCATAAAAATCTCCCAAGAAAATCTCCCCTTGAAATCCTCAATCAATCATCTTTAATTAATTCCCACGTTGTCACCTTATTTTTCCTTAGGTATGACACGGCAAATTTAATCCCCAAGGAAAATATATTTTCCTTTTTAAAAACTCTTCCTTGATTTCCTCCTTGCCATGTCATCTTCATGAAGCTTCTCGTTCCATTTATGAACTCAATTCAGCTTATTTATTCCAAAAACCTGAAAATAGAAGCTTTCTAAAATAAGAAATGGAAACTTTCTTAAACTAAAATGGAAACTTTCTAAAAATGGAAAATAGAAACTACAAAACGGAAACTTTCTACAATTAGGAACTTTCCCATTCGAAGAATGGAAACTTTCCTAAACAGAGTTTTATTAAGGAAATAACGCAGAAAATATAGGGAAATAACAGTTAAAACGTCGCATTAAAATGCTCCTATCAATCATTGGATTTTCAAAGAATGATGAGGTTTTGCAAATACAGCCACGAAATTTTGGAATTATCAATTAGCACTCGAAAAGAAAGTATTTTAGCTCAACAGCTCATTTAGGGTCAATTGAACCAGACTTGATCCTAGCATGCTTAATGAACCAAGTTACAATCCAATCTAAAATCTTCATACAAGCATCACAATGTCGATTAACCACAGAATTTAATTAAGTCCTATTTCAATTATGAAAACCTTCAGCCATGAATTCAGAGACATGTTCATCCTAGACGTTAAGGGCATCCTATGACTCAAGCAAACAAAAAGACTCGAAAACCAAAGAAATTTTTTTTTCATTTTTTTTTTGTGAACTAAAATAAAGGTGTAAACCCACCCCACACTTAGAATCTACATTGTCTCAATGTAGGCAAGAAATATGGTATATAGACCCTAAATACGGGGGGTTATGAAAATAAGAGAAGGGTAAAATAAACAAACAAACAAACAAAGACACATGTACAATTCAACCTAAGCAAGTGAAGGGATAGAAATGTCAAACTCTCGTTGATGACTTTTCTAGAGCTTCGGTTGAAATGGGTTGCCTCCCATGCAGCGCTTAATATTTATAGTCCTTCAGCCTGGACTCTTCTCCTTGTTTACATGTCATGGGGTGCCTCCTGGAGGGGTATCTCTTCCAATGTGTGCCCCACCAAGGACTGATAGTAGTGCTTGAGACGATGCCCATTTACCTTGAACTCCTTCCCTGTCTTCTCACTCTTGATCTCTACAACACCATGAGCAAACACATTTGTAACTATAAATGGGCCAACCCAACGAGAACGAAGTTTACCCGGGAATAGCTTAAGTCTGGAATAGAATAACAGAACTTTCTGGCCCACTTGGAAGCTTTTTCCGCGAATCATTTTGTCATGGTAGGCCTTTGTCTTCTCCTTGTAGATCCATGAAGCATTGTAGGCCTCATTCCTTATCTCCTCAAGCTCATTTAGCTGTAGCTTCCTATGTAGGCCCGCTTCATCATAATCCATGTTGAACTTCTGGACAGCCCACCAAGCCTTGTGCTCTAGCTCCACTGGAAGGTGGCATGCCTTTCCATAGGCCAACCTAAAGGGAGACATCCCAATAGGTGTCTTGTAGGCCGTTCTGTAGGCCCACAACGCATCATCTAATCTCTGGCTCCAATCCTTCCTTGTCAGGCCCACTGTCTTCTCGAGTATCCTCTTGATCTCCCTGTTGGATACCTCTACTTGGCCACTGGTCTGAGGGTGGTAGGGCGTGGACACCTTATGGGTTACCCCATACTTCTTCAGCAAAGCCTCAATTGTACGGTTGCAAAAGTGAGAACCTCCATCACTGATTAGCACACGTGGCACTCCAAACCTGGAAAATATGTTAGTTTTCAAGAAACCTGCAACCACTTTTTAATCGTTAGTCCTGGTGGCTTTTGCTTCCAGCCACTTTGATACATAGTCCACAGCCAATAATATATATAAACACCCATTAGACGAGGGAAATGGGCCCATAAAGTCAATGCCCCAAACATCAAAAATTTCTACATTTATTATTGGGCTCATGGGCATTTGATCTTTTGGGCCAAGATTAACAGTCCGTTGGCACCTATCACAAGAAATACAAAACAAGTTTGCATCCTTGAAGATAGTGGGCCAATAAAATCCACAATCTAAGACCTTCAAGGCTGTTCTACGAGGCCCAAAGTGGCCTCCACAAGCCTCACTATGGCAAAATGACAGAATTGACCTATGCTCAGACTCTGGGATACATCTTCTAATGACTTGGTCACTACAATGTTTCCATAAATAGGGCTCATCCCAAATAAAGTGCCTAGCCATTTTCTTCAATTTATCCTTACTAGCTTTGGAAAGTGTGTTAGGAAATGTCCTAGTGACTAAATAGTTAACTATATCCGCATACCAGGGCACACTAACCTCTATCCCAAAGAGCTGCTCATCTGGGAAAGTTTCTTGTATGGGCTGGACGTCCTCCTCATGTACTATCCTGCTCAAATGGTCCGCCACCACATTCTCGCTGCCCTTCTTGTCCTTGATCTCTAGGTCAAACTCCTGAAGCAACAGGATCCATCGAATCAATCTGGGCTTGGCCTTCTTCTTGATCATCAGATATCTCAAGGCTGCATGGTCAGAGTAAACAATTACTTTAGAGTGCAATAAATAAGAACGAAACTTATCTAAAGCAAAGACTACAGCCAAGAGTTATTTTTCAGTGGTGGAGTAGTTGAGCTGGGCGTCGTTGAGGGTCCGAGAAGCATAGTAAATAGCATAGGGCTTCTTATCCTTCCTCTGGCCCAACACAGCTCCAACAGCATAGTCCGATGCATCACACATAAGCTCGAAGGGTAGACTCCAATCCGGAGGGCATATGATGGGGGTCGTGGTCAACAACTCCTTGAGCTTTTCAAACGCCTTCTTGCAATCCTCATTGAACACAAAGGGCACGTCCTTTTGCAATAGGGCACATACAGGTCTCGCCACCTTGGAGAAGAGTCTTTGATGAACCGCCTGTAAAATCCTGCATGGCCAAGAAAAGAGCGTACCTCCCTCACAGTTGTGGGAGAGGGTAAGTGACGTACAAGATCAACCTTAGCTTTATCTACCCCAATGCCCCTAGCAGATATTAAGTGTCCTAACACTATTCCTTGTGTCACCATGAAGTGACACTTCTCCCAATTCAGCACAAGGTTAGTTTCTACACACCTCTCAAGGATCAATCCTAGATTCTCTAAACAAGTATCAAAATCTTTACCGAAGACACTAAAGTCGTCCATAAAGACTTCAATAATATTTTCAATATATTCTGAGAAAATGGAAAGCATACATCTTTGGAAAGTACCTGGTGCATTGCATAAGCCGAAGGGCATGCGCCTATAAGCAAAGGTCCCAAAGGGGCATGTGAAGGTTGTCTTTTCCTGATCCTCGTGGGCTATTGATAGGAGCAAAAAGTGTGACAATATTATTGAATATGTGCGCCATTTTAGCCATGTTTCTCCCTTAAGTTTAGTGTTTTTAGTCATTGAGTCGTTTTTAGAGTCTTGTTGTGTGTTTGGAGTGAAATAGGCTAAAAAAGTAAAATTCATGAAAAATCCTAGCTGGATCAGGATTCCTAACTGTCAACTGTTTTTGCGGTCTTTAACATTTTAATTCCCTTTATTTTCTCTAGAAAATTCTGATATTCTCCTGCTTGTTGTAGGAAACGTTGCCTGGTTAAACTCTTGGAAACAGCAATGATGGAGTCATAAAATAAAGCATTAAGATATTTGACCAAGCAATGAAGAAGGGAAATAAAGAAGAAAAGACGTTTTCAGTTGAGGAATAAAAGAGAAAGACTTTTCAGCTGGAAAATAAATAAGAGGAAGACGTTTCAGCTCGGAAATTAAAGGAATTGCCCCCTTATGAGAGGAGTTAAGGCCATAAAGGAGACGTTTCAGTTGGTAAAGCCAACCAATGCTCCCCTATAAATAGGCAACGTCCAGAACTAAATTTGGATCACTTCCCAGCCAAGATCATTCCAAGACTACCCAATTCACTCCTCAAACCTCCATATCTTACAAGACCGTGACACCATCCATCCATCAATCTACAAAGCTCTTAGGCGCTGAGTCAAGGACGCTCCACCACCAAAGCAGAGACGAGTTCATCACCGTGTTGCTAAGCCGCTGAGGAAAGCTTCAAAGTGTAACTATGACTCTACTTACAATTTTTATTTCGGTTTTGTGTGTTTCAATTTGTGAGTTGTGTAATTGGAGACATGAAATTTTCAGAATATTTGTATTAATATTTTTGAGATTTTCAGTTTATTATTGAGTTAATTTCGAGAATTCTTTTATGATGCATGTTACAATCTTGTGCCCTTTTATGTGTTTTGGTAATTTTCAGAGTTAGGTTCATAAGTTTGCATGCTAGAATAACGGTGAGAGTTTTGTGTGTTTGCTTAATTTGCCAAGAGTGATTGTTATTTGTTAAGGCGCTGAGTTAAACAAGTAGCAATTAGTTCTAAAAAAGTGGTAAAAACTATGTTCAATGGTTAAACGATTCTGGAAATTACGTGTTAAATTCTATGTCTAATGGTTAATTTGCACGTGTGAGTTGATTCGAGGGTTAGATAATACTACTAGTTAAGAGAACTACGCTGAGTGTTTTCGAAAATTAGTAGTATTAGGCTTGGTAAGGACTTTTCCGATCCAAACCTATATTGGAACGAATCAGATAAATGGATTGATCCGCTGAGGCTTTTCATTTGGGCTCTTATCTAGGCATTTAAGATGGGCACATTTTTGTAGCATGTTGAAATGGATTTTCTGTTTTTACACTTAGTAATTTCTTAGTGGTATTGGTCAAGGTTAGGGAAGTCGATCATTGTATATAGTTTTATTTGTTTTGTTTTTATTTTAAGTAGATTAGGAACCAAATTTCAAAACCCCCCATTTTATTCTTTTATTTGTTAATTGACCTTTTTGTGTAGGTGTACCCTACAATCCCCGGACTGAACGATCCCTGCTTATCCTATACTAACAACTACATTTTGCAGGGTTAAATTGTGAGGCTATTTTAGCCGCATCAATTTTTGGCGCCGTTGCCGGGGATTGTTAAAATCTCTTGCACTTAAAGTGTCATCGATTTTGTTGTATATAGAATG
Source organism: Rosa chinensis (assembly GCF_002994745.2). Taxonomy (NCBI): domain Eukaryota; kingdom Viridiplantae; phylum Streptophyta; class Magnoliopsida; order Rosales; family Rosaceae; genus Rosa; species Rosa chinensis. The sequence continues at coordinate 240,898 of NW_020126822.1, read as the reverse complement.
CATGCTAATTTTTGTACTACACTTGTGGAATGGTGACAAATTGCGATTTCGGTTAGGCCAAGCTTTAATTGTGATTTAGTTTAAGTTTTATGAGTGTTACAAAATTAAGCATGTCTTTATCATTGTTGTACAATTTGTAGAAGTTGTTTTTTTAAGCATATTGTAAATTGTATGTGTTTCATTTAGATTAATTTACTTAATTGTTGTAAAATTGTATGTGGATATGAATTCAGCTAAATACTTAATTGTTGTAAGTGTGTAAAATCGTATGAGTAGACAAGGGCCCTTTTGTTAATATTGGCCTAAACCCTTCATTAGTACCTTACTCAGGTCTCTTGAGGTTGAGGGCGGCCTTTATTAGCACTTGGAGAACGGTCTAACACATTAGTTAATTTCCCAGCTGAGTAAGGGGCGCATACGGATGGTGTCTTAGGTTGAGACCCTGGGTGATGGGTTCAATTGGATCTCAGAGATACTATAGAATGAGCGTAAACCACTATGTGGGAGTAGCCGATAGGGGCCTAAACCTCAATGAGGGAGTAGCCTCCGTAGTATCACTAAAATGAGACCTCCCTCTCACTTACCTCTTAATCTGGCCATCCGGCCTTCTGAAACAAAGGAAAGAGACTTATGTCTGGGCGACTATCCCTATATTGTATCTCACCAATAGTAGTGGTTTCTATTGGGCTCGACTTACAACTTGGAATCAATTGAGATATTAACTATGTTTATAATAAACTAAAAAAAAAAAAAAAAAAACGTGTTGTGTGACATGCTTAAGGTATATTGGATCCTCTGTTCCAGTACCTAAGTATGTAAAGTAACTTAGAAAGTAGGAAAGACATAATGTTTGTGTTCCTAACCTTGTATATGTTACTAACACTTGATCTGGTGAGTCCTTTGTGGAGCACACATTGGAAGAGATACCCCTCCAGGAGGCACCCAAGGAATGAGCACGTGTGAACAAGGAGAAAAGTCCAGGCTGAAGGGCTATAAATATTAAGCGCTGCATGGGAGGCAACCCATTTCAACCGAAGCTGTGAAGGAGCCATCAACGAGAGTTTGAAATTTCTATCCCTTCACTTGCTTAGGTTGAATTGTACTTGTGTCTTTGTTTATTGTTTGTTTATTTTATCAACGAGAGTTTGTTTATGCAGATCTGGTTGTACCCACTATATCCGTCCAAGAAGCAATAGTAGGAATGGCCTGCTAAGCGCTCCAACATCTGGTCAATAAAAGGCAAGGGCATATGATCCTTCCTCGTTGTGGCCTTCAGCTTCCGGTAATCGATACATACCCTATGACCAGTGACTAATCTCTGGGGCACTAGCTCATTATCCTCGTTCTTCACCACAATCACCCCCAGACTTCTTGGGCACCACTTGCACTGGAGAGACCCACTTACTATCAGAAATGGGGTAGATCACCCCACAATCTAGCAACTTGATCACCTCGTCTTGGACCACCCTCATCATGGGCGGATATAGACGTCTTTGGGCTTCTCTTGTGGGCTTGGCGCCATCTTCTAACAGGATCCGTGGACACACGTGGTTGGGCTGATCCCCTTGATATCTGCCAGAGTCCAACCAATGGCAGTCTTGTGCTTCTTCAATAGGTCCACCAACTTTCTTTCTTGCTCTACCTCCAGCGTTGATGATATGATCACTGGGAGGGTCTCCTTTTCTCCTAGGTACGCGTACTTCAAATGCTCAGGGAGTACCTTCAATTCCAACTTGGGTGCCTGAACAATAGAGGGAAGCATTTTATTAGTAGCAACCGGAATTGACAAATAGGAAATTGACCTCTTTATAGGCTAAGCCTCCAGTGAGGCCACAGTCTTGATCACTCTAGGCTCCTCAACGTCCCTGATACGCTCAAAGCAAGCATATAATTTAACCCTAGAAATATCATTAGTAGTATAAGCAAGTAGGGATCGTTCTATTCCGGGGATTGAGGGTACACCTGTCAATGTAAGACCATTTAAACAATTAAAATAAAAACAAAGTATACTATTCACACATAAACACTATTCACGAATTTAGGGGGGGTTTTGGTTTTTGATTTTTCGAAAATTAAAAACAAGAATTAAAACTAAGTATAAACAAAAACACAAATACAAGAATGAAATGTACGAAACAAAGATTAAAACCAAGTTCATGATTAAATTCGAATTAACTTTATATTGTTCTTCCAAGTCATGTGAAAGGAGTTGATCATGTGAAACATTAGAAAGCAAACGAATTCCCATATTTTACTTTCAACACTAATTAATCTAAGTGAAAGCACAAAGACTAATCCTATCAAACATGTAATCAAGCCCTAGAAAGCTAGTCAATCATACATATTCAACGCAAGAAGCATCAAGAAAGGCTATCAACTCAAGTGCACAACTTAGTATGAATAAGTTCACCTAATTGCAATCCTCTTCAATTGAATTTCGATTTTTGTCCAAAACCTTTACTACTTTTGATTTAAGTTCATAACACAAAAAGTCGAATCATGTTCTTAAATCTAGCACCACTCATACATAAACCCTAAAAGTTTCGAACCAATTAAGATTAACATACAAGAGATATCTACAAAGCAAATTCAATCGAACAATCACACATAAGCAACTTTGGAATCACAACATAGAAATCGAAAATCCTTAATCAATCATAAATTTTCAGAATATAAACCTTGTTCAAACATCAATGTTAACTAGAACAACATCCAACGAAATCAAACAAGGAGAATCAAAAGTGATTACAAGAAAGAAGGTTGAATTACACCGTGAATGGAGAGATGGATGAATAACTTGAACAATGAACGAATGAAGCTTGAAAGCAAGCTTCAAAGTGCACGGCTTCAAGGTGGAATGGATGATGATGCTCACGGCCTAAGCTTGCTTCTTCCTTCCTTGCTTGAAAACGCCAAAGGTTGAACTAGAGAATGGAGAGAGCTTCCGCGCGTAGAGAGAATTTTCTGAATTGTAAAGTGGTGTCCTCTTAGACGTCTAGGGTGCTTCTTATATAGGGAACGGCAATGCTTGGCCTCCAAGCCGTGATTTTCTGATTTATTTTCCAAGGAATTAAATTATTAATTCCACATGCCTTCCACCAATGAGAATTTGCCAAGTAAGCCCTAGTGTGTCATCCAACCAATCATAAAACTCCAAGAAGATACCCTAATATATTCTTGCCGAAATTCCTTGAATATTTTCTGATTTTCTTCTTGTATTTTCGGCCAAAATATACTTAGGGTTTCTAGGAATGAATCTAGACGCCATTTGGTGCTTTTTCTTGATTTCTTTCCATAAATTGCACCCTAGAAAATCTCTTGCGTAATCTTTTATTCTCCATTTGCTTTTCACACCACTTTGCCTCTCTCCCCTTTGGTTTTCACGGCAACACCTCCCTAGGGTTAGGGTTTTGCGTCACAAACCCTAATGTCATGGGCTTTGATGGGCCTTGATCCATTTTGCCGAAAATCCAAAGAGTTCTTGGGCCTCGTTGCTTCTTCTTTAAGCCTTCTCATCTTCCAACGCAAATTACATTATTTTTCCATTTCTTTTTCATGGTTGCGTTGGAAACTTGCTAAGGAAGCCTTCCTCCATTTCGTAGGATTTCCTGGTAGGACTAGGAAAGCTTGTTTCTTCATTTCTGCTCATTTTTGTGACCCGATTTCTCTCATATTCGTTCGTCTTGATGTTCGCAAGCTCCTCTTTCCATTCGTGTGTTCATTTCCACTTTTTAGCTCGAAGGTCCTGAAAATAGAAACTAGTATGAAAAATAGAAACTTTCTAAAAATGAAAAATGGAAACTTACTAAAAGTGAAAAATGGAAAGTTTCTAAAAATGAAAAATGGAAAGTTTCTAAAAATGAAAAATAGAAACTTACTTAAAGTGAAAAATAGAAACTTTCCAAAAATGAGAAATGAGAAATGAAAACTACAAAAATGGAAACTTTCTACAATAAGGAACTTTCCCAATCAAAGAATGGAAACTTTCCCAAACAGGGATTTTTCAAGGAAATGGCGCAGAAAAATGTAGGGAAATGCAGTTAAAACGTCGCATTAAAATGCTCCTATCAGTCCCACTCAACCTTGGGGATAGGTTCCCCATTTGCATCATATCCGACCCCCTCCTCTAGGGTCAGAGCCAATTCATCCTCAACCATTGCTTCAGATAAAACCTGCGCGAGTGAATCAACTACATCAATAGCAAAGCAAGGTTTCAAATCAGAAACAGGGTACCTCATGGCTTCAAGAATGTTGAAGCGTATAACATCACCATCAAACTCCATGGTGAGAGTCCCTTTGTACACGTCGATTTTAGTTCTTGCAGTCCTCATAAAAGGACGCCCTAAAAGTAATGGTGTGGTATTTAGGGACGATTCCTCCATGTCCAATACGTAGAAATCCGCAGGGAATATTAGATGGTTTACCTGCACAAGAACATCCTCAACATACCCTTCAGGGTATTTTTTAGACCTATCAGCAAGTTGAATGACAACATTATCCCTCTTAAGAGGGCCTAGACCTAGGGACACATACAAATTATAAGGCATAACATTTATGGATGCCCCTAAGTCTAACATCACATTTTCAAACTTGGTGTCACCAATGATACAGGGAACAGAAAAACTCCCTGGGTCCTTCAACTTTGGGGGTAGCTTCCTCTGGATAACGGCTGATACCGTCTCGCTCATTTTCATAACCTCCTTCTCTCTTGTCTGCCTCCTTGTGGTGCATAGCTCCTTCAAGAACTTAGCGTATTTAGGCACCTGTTTGATGCACTCGATCAAGGGCATGTTCACTTGAACCTTCTTGAAGATTTCCAAGATCTCTTGATCAGATTTATGTTTCTTCGTCTTGGCAAACCTGCTTGGGAAAGGTATAGAAACAACTGAGTTAGTCTTAACTAAACCACTGGAGTTAGGAATTGTACCTTTGGGTGCCTCAGCTTAGGACAAGTCAACTTCCACCCTTGATGTAGCTGGGTCCTTCTCAACATCCTTCTTAGACACCTCCACAACGTCTTCTTCTTCATTATGGGCTGCTTGGGCCTTCTTGTGGGCTCTGGGAGGGTCAAGTATTACGCGCCCACTCCTAGTGATGATGGCTTGGGCGTGCTCATTCCTTGGGTTAGGCACTGTGTTGCTTGGAAGTTTCCCTGTTTCAGCAATCCGGCCCATGAAATCCACCACTTGGCCCAGTTGATTCTTGAGCTCTGCAATATCCTTTGAATGGGTCGCCTGTCCTACAACCAAAGCTTGAGTAGCCGTGTTAAGTTGTTGTTGCCCGGTAGCAAGGGACTTCAACAGTTCATCATAATTAGGGGCACTCAAAGTATTAGAAACAGGAGGTGGAGGGACAGAATTGGGAATACCAAAAGTTTGAGGTACCTGAGGCCTAAAAAAAAAACCTGGTGGGCGCTGAGAATTCTGACCTGGACCTTGAGGTGGTCTCAAGGTGTTATCATTGTTGGCCCAACGAAAGTTGGGGTGGTCTCTGAGCCCAGGATTGTAAGTATTGGAATAAGGGTTGTACCTCAGGCCTCCTTGACCTCCTTGATACCCTAGGGCGTTAACAGATTCCCATCCTTCTAGAGAGGTAAGCTGGGGACATTTATCTGTGGGGTGCCCTTGAGTCGAGCACATCCCACACACTTGAGCCATTGCTCCTCCATTAACGTTTAAGACTTGAGACAGCAGAGTAGACATCTTATTGACCTTGTCTTCAAGAGCAGAGTTAGTGGACACCTCATGTACCCTCCGTTGAGAGGAAAGCACCCCCTCATATTGTTGATAGTTTTGTGCACGATTAGTAAGTAGCACCTTGGCATCAGCAGGTGTCTTATCCATAAAGGATCCTCCAGCAGCAACATCTAACAGACCACGCTCATTAGCGGTGAGTCCTTCATAAAAATAGGTAAGGAGGGACCCCTCACTCATCCCATGGTTAGGGCATGATGCTACAAGGCTCTTAAACCTCTCCCAATAATTGCAGAAATTCTCCTCATGTCCTTGCGTAATTCCACTAATTTGCTTCCTTAAAACAGTGACCTTTGAGGCAGGAAAGTACTTCGTAAGGAACTCGCCCTTCATCCTATCCCAGGTGTTGATAGTCCCAGCAGGCAGCTCAAATAGCCAAGTCTTGGCCTTGTCCTCCAAAGTAAAGGGAAATGCCTTCACCTTCAAGAAATTGATATCAGCTCCTTTAGGGCACATACTCCCATAGACAAACTCGAACTCCTTGAGATGCTTGTTGGTGTCTGCACTACTCATCCCATGAAACTTGGGTAGGTGATGCAGAAACCCACTTTTAACTCAAAATCATCATTAAGCCCCTCTCTTGGTTCTGGATAGGCAATGCATAAGGGCGCAGCACCCCCACTTGTAGGATTAAACAGTTGCCTAATAGTCTCAGCCATTGGTGCCTGTACTTGCTCAACACGGGCGTGCTCTTCCTCTTCTTCCTCTTCAGTGACCTCCTCTTCTTCCTCTTCCAAGACTTGTTCTTCTCCTTCTTCAGAATGGTCAGGTTTGTTGATCTCCTCGGTTGATCTAGTTGAGGAGTTATAACCTGAATAGCTAGAGTCCTGAGAATCCCTCCTTTCTAGAGGAGGGCGGTCTGAAAAAGTGAGTTCTGTCCTTTGCTTAGCACGTTCCAATTTTTCAAAGAGCTCCTTAGTCTTATCAGAGACAGTGGACATTCATGGACCCTTAAGACCAAATCAAGTGTTAGTAACATGTACAAGGTTCGAAATACAAACATTATGTCTTTCCGACTTTCTAAGTTACTTTTACATTTACATACTTAGGTACTGGAACAGAGGACCTCGTTTGTGCAATGGGACTATAGAACAGCTACCCTCGACAAAGTCATGTTTAATGCAATATACCTTAAGCAGGTCACACATCATTTTATTTTTTATTATTATAAACATAGTTAATATCTCAATTGATTCCAAGTTGTAAGTCGAGCCCAATAGAAACCACTACTATTGGTGACATACGATATTGATGTCGCTTTTGGGAGCGACCAATTTAACCCTGAAATGTCATTAGTAGTATAAAGTAAATAGGGATCGTTCTATTCCGGGGATTGAGGGTACACCTGTCATTGTCAAACAATTAAACAATTAAAATTAAAACAAAGTATAATATTTACAAAAATATAACAAAATATATACATATTTACGAAAAAGGGGGGATTTTTGATTTTTGGTTTTCTAGTTTTAAACTAAGTTAAGAAAATAATTAAAATGCAAAAACATAAAAATATAAATGGGATGCAAGAACAAAGATCAAATTCGAAACTCATGATTAAAATTGATTCAAGTTCATCATTGTTCATCATAGTCATGCAAGAGGAGTTGATCATGTGAAACGTTCAAAAGCAAACAATTTCCCATATTTTACTTTCAATGCTAATTAACCTAAGCGAAAGCACCTAGATTAATTCTATCAAACATGCAATCAAACCCTAGAAAGCTAGTCAATCATGTCATGTTTAATGCATTAAGCACCTAGAAAGGCTATCAACTCAAATGTGCAACTTAGTATGAAAAAGTCCACCTAATTGCAATCTTCTTTGATTAAACTCGGTTTTTGTACAAAACCTTTACTACTTATCGATTCAAGAACACAAAACCAAAAAGTTGATCCATGTTCTCAAATTCGTAGCAACATTCACATAAAAACCCTAAATGTTTCGAACCATTCAAGATTATCATACAAAAGATTTGTATCATGCAAATTTAATCCAACACTCACACAAAAGCAACCATAAATCACAATATATGAATCTGAAAATTAACAATTAATCATAAAATTTCAGAAAACAACACTTGTTCATACATATGTGTCAACTAAGGCAAAACCAACGAAAATACAAAGCAAAGGTACAAGGAGAATCGGATTACACCGTGATGAAGATGAGATGAATGAAGTGATGAATGGTCTCTTGAATTTCGAAAGCAATCTTCAAGGATGGTGATGGATGATGTGCACGGCTTGTCTTCTTCTTCCTTGGCCTTGCTTGAACTTCGTGGTTGCCCTAGAGGATGGAGAAGAACACGGCTAGGCTAGAGAGAGTTTTCTGATGTTTTTCTCAAAGTGTAAACGCAAAAGTGGGAACTAGCAACTCCTTGACGTTGAGAAAGGGGAAGAATATATAGGAGCACGGCCTCCTTTGTTTCCAAGCCATCCAAAACCCTAGAGAAACTCACGGCATGTGCTTGCTGCCTCCACATAATTTCCTCCAATGGTTTCTTGCCACATAAGCCCTATGAGGTGGTTCAACCAATCACAAAATTCCAATATTAATTCCCTAAATAATTCTTGCCGAAATATGTAGATAATTTCTGATTTTATACACCAATTTCGGCAACAATATATTTAGAGAATAAAGGGGGATGAACCTAGACTCCTTTGAGAGCTTTTTGTGTTCAACACATATTCTCTTTCCTTTAAAAGCTCCCTAAGAAATCTCCACGAAATCTCTTTATTTTTCTGATTTTTCCTCACGGCAAAAACCCTAATTTCTCTCTTCATTATCTCTTGGCCGAATTCCCTAGGGTTTGCACGGCATTCCCTTGTTTTCCTCTTGGCTTGGACGGCTAGGAGTCTTCTAGGGTTTATCTCTTGATTTATTTCCATAAAAATAGCCCTAGAAAATCTCCCTAGAAAATCTCCTTTTAATTTCTGATTTTCCACGTCACCTCCTTGTTTCTCTCTTGCAAATTCACGGCAAAACATCTTTAGGGCTAGGGTTTGCGTCACAAACCCTAGTTCCATGGGCTCTTGTGGGCTTTTATCCAATTAGCCGAAAATCCAACAAGTCTTGAGAGTTTTTGGGCCTCCATGCGTCACCTCTATGCCATGTCATCATCTAGAGTCTTCAAGAAGCTTCTCTCATGCCATGTCACTTCATTAATTCGATCTCCATTCATGGTTGGCTCAAGAGTCTTGTTTTGGCAAGCTTTCCTTTTCTGGACAGGGTTTCCTGGTTGGACCAGGAAAACTTCTTTTCTTCATTTCTGCTCATTTGTGCTTCCCTTTGTACTTCATCTTGTCTCCCTCCAACGTTGGCTAGCTTCTTTCTCCATTTGTGAGCTCGTTTCAGCTCATTTGTGACAAGGACCTGAAAATAGAAACTAGTAAGAAAAATAGAAACTTTCCTAAAATGAAAATGGGAAACTTTCTAAAAATGAAAAATAGAAACTACTGAAAATGGAAACTTACTAAAAATGATAAATAGAAACTACAAAAATAGAAACTTTCTACAAATAGGAACTTTCCCAATCAAAGAATGGAAACTTTCCTAAACAGGGTTTTATTAAGGAAATAACGCAGAAAATGCAGGGAAAAACAAGTAAAACGTCGCATTAAAATGCTCCTATCAGATATAGGGATAGTCACCCAGACATAAGTCTCTTTCCTTTGTTTCAGAAGGCCGAATGGCCAGATTAAGAGGTAAGTGAGAGGGAGGACTCATTTTAGTGATACTACGGAGGCAACTCCCTCATTGAGGTTCAGGCCCCTATCGGCTACTCCCACATAGTGGTTTAGGCTCATTCTATAGTATCTCTGAGATCCAATTGAACCCATCACCCAGGGTCTCAACCTAAGACACCATCCGTATGCGCCCCTTACTGAGCTGGGAAATTAACTTATGTGTTAGACCGTTCTCCAAGTGCTAATAAAGGTCGCCCTCAACCTCAAGAGACCTAAGCAAGGTACTAATGAAGAGTTTAGGCCAATATTAACAAAAGGGCCCTTGTCTACTCATATGATTTTACACACTTACAACAATTAAGTATTTAGCTAAATTCATAACCTAAGTATAAAAATCTAAGTGAAACACATTCAATTTACAATATGGTTAAAAAAAAAAAAAAAAAAAAAAACTTCTACAAATTGTACAACAATGATAAAAGACATGCTTAATTTTGTAACAATCATAAAACTTAAACTAAATCACAATTAAAGCTTGGCCTATGATAGGAGCAAAAAGTGTGACAATATTATTGAATATGTGCGCCATTTTAGCCTTGTTTCTCCCTTAAGTTTAGTGTTTTGAGTCATTGAGTAGTTTTTAGAGTCTTGTTGAGTGTTTGGAGTGAAATAGGCGGAAAAAGTAAAATTCATGAAAAATCCTAGCTGGATCAGGATTCCTAACTTTCAACTATTTTTGCGGTCTTTACATTTTAATTTCCCTTTATTTTCTCTAGAAAATTCTGATATTCTCCTGCTTGTTGTAGGAAACGTTGCCTGGTTGAACTCTTGGAAACAGCAATGATGGAGTCATAAAATAAAGCATTAAGATATTTGACCAAGCAATGAAGAAGGGAAATAAAGGAGAAAAGATGTTTTCAGTTGAGGAATAAAAGAGAAAGACGTTTCAGCTGGAAAATAAATAAGAGAAAGACGTTTTCAGTTGAGGAATAAAAGAAAAAGATGTTTCAGGTGGAAAAATAAATAAGAGAAAGACGTTTCAGCTTGGAAATTAAAGGAATTGCCCCATTATGAGAGGAGTTAAGGCCATAAAGAAGACGTTTCAGTTGGGAAAGCCAACCAATGCTCCCCTATAAATAGGCAACGTCCAGAACTGAATTTGCATTACTTCCCAGCCAAGATCATTTCGAGACTCTGCCCAATTCACTCCTCAAACCTCCATATCTTACAAGACCGTGACACCATCCATCCATCAATCTACAAAGCTCTTAGGCGCTGAGTCAAGGACGCTCCACCACCAAAGCAGAGACAAGTTCATCACCTTGTTGCTAAGCCGCTGAGGAAAGCTTCAAAGTGTAACTATGACTCTACTTACAATTTTTATTTCGGTTTTGTGTGTTTCAATTTGCAAGTTGTGTAATTGGAGACAAGGATTTTTCAGAATATTTTTATTAATATTTTTGAGATTTTCAGTTTATTATTGAGTTAATTTCGAGAATTCTTTTATGATGCATGTTACAATCTTGTGCCCTTTTATGTGTTTTGGTAATTTTCAGAGTTAGGTTCATAAGTTTGCATGCTAGAATAACGGTGAGAGTTTTTGTGTGTTTGCTTAATTTGCCAAAAGTAATTGTTATTTGTTAAGACGCTGAGTTAAACAAGTAGCAATTAGTTCTAAAAAGTGGTAAAAATCATGCTTTCATGATTAAATGATTCTGGAAATTACGTGTTAAATTCTATGTGTAATGGTTAATTTTCACGTGTGAGTTGATTCGAGGGTTAGATAATACTACTAGTTAAGAGAATTACGCTGAGTGTTTTCGAAAATTAGTAGTATTAGGCTTGGTAAGGACTTTTCTGATCCAAACCTACAGTAGAACGAATCAGATAAATGGATTGATCCGCTGAGGCTTTTCATTTTGGCTCTTATCTAGGCATTTAAGGTGGGCACATTTTTGTAGCATGTTGAAATGAATTTTCTGTTTTTACACTTAGTAATTTCCGAGTGGTATTGGTCTAGGTTAGGGAAGTCGATCATTGTATATAGTTTTATTTGTTTTGTTTTTATTTTAAGTAGATTAGGAACCAAATTTCAAAACCCCCCATTTTATTCTTTTATTTGTTAATTGACCTTTTTGTGTAGGTGTACCCTACAATCCCCGGACTGAACGATCCCTGCTTATCCTATACTAACAACTATATTTTGCAGGGTTAAATTGTGAGGCTATTTCAGCCGCATCAGCCTAACCGAAATCGCAATTTGTCACCATTCCACAAGTGTAGTACAAAAATTAGCATGCATTCTATATACAACAAAATTGATGACACTTTAAGTGCAAGAGATTTTAACAATCCCCGGCAACGGCGCCAAAAATTGATGCGGCTGAAACAGCCTCACAATTTAACCCTGCAAAATGTAGTTGTCAGTATAGTATAAGCAAGGATCGTTCAGTCCAGGGATTGTAGGGTACACCTACACAAAAAGGTCAATTAACAAATAAAAGAATAAAATGGGGGTTTTTGAATTTGGTTTCTAATCTAATAATAAAAAAAAATAAATAAAACTATATACAATGATCGACTTCCCTAACCTAGACCAATACCACTCGGAAATTACTAAGTGTAAAACAGAAAATCCATTTCAACACGCTACAAAAATGTGCCCATCTTTAATGCCTAGATAAGAGATCAAATGAAAAGCCTCAGCGGATCAATCCACTTATCCGATTCATTCTAATGGAGGCATGGATCGAAAAAGTCCTTACCACGCCTAATACTACTAATTTTCGAAAACACTCAGCGTTTTTCTCTTAACTAGTAGAATTATCTAACCCTCGAATCAACTCACACGTGCAAATTAACCATTAGACATAGAATTTAACAAGTAATTTCCAGAATCGTTTAACCATTGAACATAGTTTTTACCACTTTTTAGAACTAATTGCTACTTGTTTAACTCACGCCTTAACGCCAAAAATTGATACGCTCGAAAGCAAGCGCATAATTTAACCCTGAAATGTCATTAGTAGTACGTAATAAATAGGGATCGTTCTATTCCGGGGATTGAGGGTACACCTGTCAATGTAGGACAATTAAACAATTAAAATTAAAACAAAGTATAATATTCACAATTTTGTTTTTGGGTTTTTCGAAAATAAAACTAAGTTAACAAAACAATTAAAATGCAAAAACATAAAAATACGAATGGAATGAGAGAACAAAGATCAAAATCGAAACATATGATTAAAATTGACTCAAACCCTAATATTGTTCATCTAAGTCATGAGAAAGGAGTTGATCATGTGAAACATTCGAAAGCAAATGAATTCCCATTTTTAACTTTTCAATGCTAATTAACCTAAGCGAAAGCACCTAGATTAATCCTATCAAACATGCAATCAAACCCTAGAAAGCTAGTCAATCATGTCATGTTTAATGCATTACACATAGAGAAAGGCTATCAACTCAAGTGTACAACTTAGTATGGAAAAGTCCACCTAATTGCAATCCTCGTTAATTAAATTCGATCTTTGTACAAAACCTTTACTACTTTGATTGAAGTTTACACAAAACGAAAAGTCGATTTCATGTTCTTAAACCTAGCACCAATTATATCGAAACCCTAAGTGTTTGCAACCACATAAGATTAAAATACAAAAGTTATCTACAACGCAAATTTAATTAAACAAACCCACATAAGCAACTCTCGAATCACAATAATATGAATCTGAAAATTCTCAATTAATCATAAAAATTCCAGAAATTAATATTTGTTCAAACACATATGTCAACTAGTTCATAACCAACGAAATTCAAAGCAAAGGTTACAAAGGAGAATCGGATTACACCGTGAGATGGGGATGGTGATGAACGATTGATGTGGTGGTCTCTTGAATCTCGAAAGCAAGCTTCAAGGTTGGAGATGGATGATGGATGCTCACGGCTATGCTTCTTCTCCCTTGGCCTTGCTTGAACTCGTGGAGATGACTAGAGGATGGAGAAACTCACGGCTATGCTAAGAAGATTTTCTGATTTTTTTCTAAAGTGTAAATTGTATAGGAAGAGGAACCCTTGACGTTGAGAAAAGGGGAGAATATATAGGGGCACGGCTAGGGTTCTCCAAGCAATCAGAAATCACTTCAACCAATGGTATGATGCCAAGTAAGCCTTGTGATGTGGTCCAACCAATCGTAGAATGCCATGTAAGCCTTGGTGTGTCATCTAACCAATCAAAACTCTCCAAATTAATTCCCTAAATTCCTTTAATATATATCCTTGCCAAAATTATATAAGGATTTTCTGATTTTCTTCATTAATTTCGGCCAAGAATATCTTAGGAGAGAGTAATTGCCGAAATTCCATAAATAAATTCTGATTTGCTTCACCAATTTCGGCCACAAATATCCTTGGGAAAGTAATTGCCGAAATTCCATAAATAAATGCTGATTTGCTTCACCATTTTCGGCCAAAAATCACATTTAAATCTTCCAAGAATATCTCTTTGCCCTTAAAAATCTCCCTTGAATTACTCCAATCAAAATCTTCAATTATATTTTCAGATTTTCATGTTGCCTCCTCCTTTTCCTCTTTGTATTTTACGGCAAACACATATATATTCTCCAAAAATATCTCTCATGTGTCACAAACCCTAATTTCCATGGGCCTTTATCCATTTGCCGAAATCCATAACCTCTTGAGAGTTCTTGGGCCTTTGTGCGTCACCTTCAAGCCATGTCATCTTCTAATGTCTTCAAGAAGCTTCTTTCAATGCCATGACACTTCATTTTTCTGCTTTCCTTTCTTGGTTGACTCAAGAGTCTTGTTTTGGCAGGGTTTCCTCTTTTGGACAAGGTTTCCTGGTTGAAACAGGATTTCCTGGTTGAACCAGGAAAACTTCATTTCTTCTTTTCAGCTTATTTATGCAGCCCTTTGTATCTCATTTTGTCTCCTTCCAACATTGGCGAGCTCCTCTTTCCATTTGTGAGTTCATTTCCACTTTTTAGCTCCGAGATCCTGAAAATAGAAACTAGTAAGAAAAATAGAAACTTTCCTAAAATGAAAAATGGCAACTTTCCTAAACTGAAAATGGAAACTTTCCAAAAATGAAAAATAGAAACTACAAAATAGAAACTTTCTACAAATAGGAACTTTCTCAATCGAAGAATGGAAACTTTCCTAAACAGAGTTTTATTAAGGAAATAACGCAGAAAATGTAGGGAAATGCAGTTAAAACGTCGCATTAAAATGCTCCTATCACTTAACAAATAACAATTACTCTTGGCAAATTAAGCAAACACACAAGAATTCTCACCGTTATTCTAGCATGCAAACTTATGAACCTAACTCTGAAAATTACCTAAACACGTAAAAGGGCACAAGATTGTAACATGCATCATGAAAGAATTCTTGAAATTAACTCAATAATAAACTGAAAATCTCGAAAATATTAATAAAAATATTCTGAAAATTTCATGTCTCCAATTACACAACTCGCAAATTGAAACAAACAAAACCGAAACAAAAATTATAAGTAGAGTCATAGTTACACTTTGAAGCTTTCCTCAGCGGCTTAGCAACACGGTGATGAACTCGTCTCTGCTATGGTGGTGGAGCGTCCTTGACTCAGCGCCTTAGAGCTTTGTAGATTGATGGATGGATGGTGTCACGGTCTTGTAGGAGATGGAGGTTTGAGGAGTGAATTGGGCAGTCTTGGAATGGTTTTTGGCCAGGAAGTGATAGGCAATGAATTATCTTGGCTGGGAAGTGATACAAATTCTGTTCCGGACGTTGCCTATTTATAGGGGAGCATTGGTTGGCTTTTGTCGATCATACCCTTCATCATTGGACGGATGAGATTGCATCGTATTTCCTTTAATTTTCCAGCTGAAACATCTCCTTTAAGGCTTTAACTCCTCTCATAATGGGGTCTTTTAACAAGCTGAAACGTCTTTCTCTTTTATTTTCTAGTTGAAACATCTTTCTCCTTTATTCCCCAACTGAAAAACGTCTTTCTCCTTTATTCTCCAGGTGAAAATGTCTTTCTCCTTTATTTCCCTTCTTCATTGCTTGGTCAAATATCTTAATGCTTTATTTTATGACTCCATCATTGCTGTTTCCAAGAGTTCCACCAAGCAAGATTTCCTACAACAAGCAGGAGAATATCAGAATTTTCTAGAGAAAATAACGGGAATTAAAATGTAAAGACAACATAAATAGTCGACAGTGAGGAATCCTGATCCAGCTAGGATTTTTCATGAATTTTACTTTTTCTGCCTATTTCACTGCAAACACTCAACAAGACACTCAAAATGACTTAATGACTCAAAACACTAAACTAAGGGAGAAATAAGGCTAAAATGAGGCACATAATCATTAATATCATCGCACATTGTGCTCCTATCAGTTATGAACTTAATTCGAAAGTAGTAAAGGTTTTGGACAAAAATCAAATTCAATTGAAAAGGATTGCAATTAGATGGACTTATTCATACTAAGTTGTACACTTGAGTTGATAGCCTTTCTATGTGCTTCATGCCTTGAATATGTATGATTGTCTAGCTTTCTAGATCTTGAATGCATGTTTGATAGGATTAGTCTTTGTGCTTTCACTTAGATTAATTAGCGTTGAAAGTAAAATATGGGAAATCGTTTGCTTTTTAACGTTTCACATGATCAACTCCTTTCACATGACTTGGAAGAACAACTATAAGGTTAATTCGAATTTAATCATGAACTTGGTTTTAATCTTTGCTTCTTACATTTCATTCTTGTATTTGTGTTTTTGTTTATATTTAGTTTTATTCTTTCTTTTAATTTTCGAAAACCAAACCCTAAAATGAAAGGGTTGTCTTATTCAAAACCCCAATCCAATTATGAAATCCCTTCTCTCCCACTTCACACCTCGGAACGCACCGTTCTTATATAGAGAGAAGCGCTTTCACATCTTCTTAACCGGAAACGGCTGGGGAGAGGAAAGGTTCCTTTTTTTTAGGGTACTCACGGGAACAGATCTAGTGGAGACGGGGTGGGGCCTGTAGCTCAGAGGATTAGAGCACGTGGCTCCAATTTTGTAAGTAATGTTTATATGTGTGAATATCATACTTTGTTTTTATTTTAATTGTTTAAATTGTCTTACATTGATAGGTGTACCCTCAATCCCCGGAATAGAATGATCCCTACTTGCTTATACTACTAATGATATTTCTAGGGTTAAATTATATGCTTGCTCAAAGCGTATCAATTTTTGGCGCCGTTGCCGGGGATTGAAAAATCACTTGTTGAAGTGTGAATAATTGTTGGATATATTGTTGTTTTCGTAAATATTATATATGTGCTTATATTGTGTTCGAAAAGTTTGTTAATATATTACTTAGGTTGTTATTTATATTATTGAATACGAGTTTTATTTTGAGTTGTAAATTAAAGAGGAATTGGTGAAGTCGTGTTTGTTAATATTGACCTAAACCCCTTATTGGTACCTAGTTCAGGTCCCTTAAGGTTGAGGGCGGACTTTATTAACATTCATTGAACTGTCTTCACACATAGGACCTTTCTCATCTAAGTAAGTATAGCCTATGTGGGATGGTGTCTAGGAGGGGGACAACGTTCATAACTGGTTTTGGATCCAGAAGTGCTTACAAATGGGCCTAAACCACATTGTGGGAGTAGCTCATGCCAAAATGGATTATGCCTCTTGTGTTCGCCCTCCCCTACCTGGCCAATTCAGTAAGGTTGCCCAAAGGATGTAGGAGGGACTTTGTGTCTAGACAACTATACTTGGGCCGCATGTCCACTTGATTTACCGCTTGGAATTTAATTTGATATCGATGATATTTATAACAAAAGAAAATGTTGTGTTACACTAAGGTATATTGGATTAAATATAGTCTTGAAAAGGGTAGCTGTTTCAGTCCCATTGCACATCGAGACTCCCTGTTCCCGTACCTAAGTGTTGAAATAATTGTAAATAAAAGACAAGAAAAGAAATAATTATACATAATTTTCGTGAATAGTGAAAAACATGGTTTATAAGAGTATGAATTTTATTATAAGTTTTTGACCATAATGGAATAGGTGAAGGACTTTGTCTTTAACATTAGTCTTGCACCCTTCTCTCTCATGTGGTGCACCTTAGTAGCATAGGGTGTCTAGGTTGATTGGATATGAGAAGTGCTAGCAAAGGGTCTCGTCCCCTGCTAAACAAGTGAGCTGAGCTCCGCCAAAATCGTTCCTCTGCTACCTGGCTCTGTGTGAAAAGAGTTACCAAAAGATTGAGGAGGGCGACTAGTATTAAGGGTCGAGCCCTTAGGCCGCACGTCTAAACTTTGGTTAAGAGCTTATAATGGAATTCAAACTTTTATGAATTATTTCACACCCTAACTTAAATTTGGACATATATGTGACATTTTATTGTGTGGAAATTTTGTATATTATACTTCTCTTTATACTTGTAAAAATCATGAATAGTAAATCGTGAATAGTGACGTTTTTGTATAAACCATTAATTTGTATTTTGATAGGAGCATTTTAATGCGACGTTTTACTTGCTTTTTCCAACATTTCTTGCGTCATTTCCTTAGTAAAACTCTGTTTAGGAAAGTTTCCATTCTTCGATTGAGAAAGTTCCTATTTGTAGAAAGTTTCTATTTTTGTAGTTTCTATTTATCATTTTTAGTAAGTTTCCATTTTCGGTAGTTTCTATTTCTCATTTTTAGAAAGTTTCCCATTTTCAGTTTAGGAAAGTTGCCATTTTTCATTTTAGGAAAGTTTCTTTTTTCTTACTAGTTTCTATTTTCAGGACCTCGGAGCTAAAAAGTGGAAATGAGCTCACAAATGGAAAGAGGAACTTGCGAACATTAAGGGGAGCAAAAATGAGAAACAATGAACCACAGAAATGAGCAGAAATGAAGAAAAGAAGTTTTCCTGGTCCAACCAGGAAACCCTGTCCAGAAAAGGAAAGCTTGCCAAAACAAGACTCTTGAGTCGACCAAGAGTGGAGATCGAATTAATGAAGTACATGGCATGAGGGAAGCTTCTTGAAGACTCTAGATGATGACATGGCATAAAGGTGACGCATGGAGGCCCATGAACTCTCAAGAATGAAGTGGATTTTCGGCAAATGGATCAAAGGTCCACAAAAGCCCATGCAATTAGGGTTTGTGACGCAATGAAGAAACCCTAGAGATGTTTGCCGTCCAAAGGCAAGAGAGAAACAAGGAAGTGGCGTGAAAATCAGAAATTATCAAAGAGAATTTCGGTTGAGATTTTCTAGGGTAATTGTTATGGAAGGAAAATACACTTGGAGATTATCTTGGGGATTTGCCGTCCAAAGCTATGAGATAAAGGAGGAATAACGTGAAACCCTAGCAAAGATGACGCCAAGAGATATTCTAGGGAGAAATAAAAGGAAAGAGAAAAAGGTGGAGACCAAAAAAAGCTCAAAAGAAGTCTAGATACATTCCTACATTCCCTAAAGAGTTTTGGCCAAATTTAAAAGCATAAAATCAGAAAAGATCTCTATATATTTCGGCAAGATTATTTAGGGAATTAATATTGGAATTTTGTGATTGGTTGGACCACCTCATAGGGCTTATGTGGCAAGCAAGCATTGGAGGAAATTATGTGGAGTTATCAAGCACATGCCGTGAGAATTCTTAGGGTTTTAGACGGCTTGGAGACCAAGAGGCCGTCCCCTATATATTCCCCTCTTTTCTCAACGTCAAAGGTTCCCTTTTCTTTACATTCTACACTTGAGAAAAAAATCAGAAAACTCTCTAGCTTAGCCGTGATCTTCTCCATCCTCTAGGGCAACCACGAAGTTCAAGCAAGGTCAAGGGAGAAGAAGACAAGCCGTGAGCATCATCCATCACCATCCTTGAAGATTGCTTTCGAAATTCAAGAGACCACATGTGATGACCTGGATTTTCATTTTGTAATTTTGGTAATTAATAATGGACTGGTTGTACGAATAATTGTTATTAGGCTTTATTCGTAGGTTGTATGTGGAATGGAATGGTTTTCGTACGTATAAATATTTGAATTTCACAGTTTAGGGGGTCGTGTGAAGTTTGACTTTTTATATGTTGGGATTCTCGGAAAACTTCCTTCACGAAAGTTGTAGAGCGCGTCGATACGAGTTCGTGGACATGCGGAACGCGTGAATCGGAGTCCGTATGAGGAAGTTATGGCTATTGAAAGAAGTTTCCGTTTTAGTATATAAAGGAAAAATCAGAAAATATATTCATTTCCTCATTTTCCTTTTCCGGAAGCCACTCCCTCTCTCTCTCTTCTCTCTCGTCCGCTCCCTCAGTATCGAAGAAAACTGCCTGACCCGACCCGAACCCGGCCGATCCGACCCGACTTTTCCGGCCAACTGCGGCGGTCTCCGGCCTTGAAACTTGGCCAGCAGGGTCGCCTCCTCCGTCTGGTCATCCCTCTGGTGTTCTCTTACGGCGATTCTCCGTCTCGGTGGCAGTTCAAGGCGGTGCAGACTGGAGAAATCGGACCCGGCCGGAAAACACAGTTCCGACGTCGACACGGCTTCGATTTTTCTTTGTTGAACTCAGAACTTCCTCGCCGATCGATCCTTGGTGGTTGTTTGGATCGATTCACGTGAAAATTCGATCAACTCAGTTGGGATTACTGTTCACGGCTTGTGAGGTAGTTTTCGATCCCTTAAGCTTGTTTTCTGACTTCGATCCAGTTATGAAAGTTCACAAGCATGCTTAGATGAAGCTTTTTGATGTTGGGAGTTTTGTGAAATAATGAGTTTTTGGCCGGCGGCGGTGCACCACCGTCTGTGGTGGCGTTCCGGCGGCGTTCCGGCCACTTGAGGAACTGTTTCTGGTATTATATGTCTTCTACTCGTCGATACGAGCGTTTCGATATATAATATGCAAATTTTGGAGTTCGTATGAAATTGTTATGATTTTTACAGTTTCATACCGATCGATTTATTCGATCCGTGAGGATTCGAGCGTCCGATCGACTTGTGGTTTGGTCACATCGATCGTGGGCGTATTCCGGAGACCTTGGGAGGTCTCGGATGTGGTTTTGCCTCGATTGGCGCCACTTTGAGGGTTTTAGTTCAAAACAGAGGGTTTTCGAACTTAAATCAAATGTAAATCGTCACTAAATTGGAAACGTATGTGAATAGGTGCTTGACGAAGTACAGTGGACGATTATTTGTGAATTGCCGGCTTTGTGTTTGGTTGAAGACGCAGCAGGAGTTTCGAGGTGAGTAAATCTCACAAGGACCTTTATGAACAGAAGTACCATTATTGTTTTGGCGTTAATTATTTAACTGCAAACTATAGTTGGTATTAGTAGGCATTCCTGAGCGAATGACTACATATATATATTTAGATGAAATATATATATCCTTGTGAATGATTGTGATGAATAAGAATATGCATGATGGTGTTCATATTATTGTTAAATGCGACTTTTCAGGAAACGATATTATAGAAAAAGATGTTTTCTATTGTTTGAAAAGTATTGAGATTGATATTATATTTTGAGTCAAGCGTGACTCATTTTAGATGTATTGGTCTTTGTACTGGGTCACAGATGGTGAGCAAGGATTAGGAAAGCCGAAGCTAGGTGCTTGTAACGTTTTTAGGTCAGATGCGACTTACTTAACGTTGACCTTAAGACCAGATAGGGTCTAAGAAGATCTTACGTCACAGATGGTGATAGATCATAGATAGTGACAGGTTGCAGACGGTGACCTTGATGGTTGATTTCATGACCAGATGGGGTCTGAAGATCATGAGTCACAGATGGTGATAGATGGTGATCAATGGTTGAGCTGAGACCAGATGGGGTCTAAAGATCATACGTCACAGATGGTGACAGGTTGCAGATGGTAACCTTGATGTTTGACTTCATGACTAGATGGGGTCTGAAGATCATGAGTCACAGATGGTGATCAATGGTTGAGCTGAGACCAGATGGGGTCTAATGATTATAGGTCACAGATGGTGACAGGTTGCAGATGGCGACCTTGATGTTGATTCCCTGACTAGACGGAGTCTGAAATCATATGTCTCAGATGGTGACAGATCACAGATGGTGATCAAGGCAGGAAATAGGTAATCACGTTCTGGTTAGGACGAGTGATTACAATTTCAATAGGGTTCTAGTTTATCTGCCATGATAGCTTATGGGAGTAACGGTCGAGGTTGCTTGAGACTCATAGGTATGCAGCTTAAAGGAGAGTTTCGATGGCATTCTTCTTTAATTGTCTAGATGGGACTTGAATTGCTACTTGATGGTTAAATTAGCAAATAGGGCATGGTCATAGTGGTGACTCATGTTGTCTTTTCTGTGGAAAGGATATAGAATGTTAGAAGGTTTCATGGCTGCATGTTTCCTTAAGTAGATTGATGTTCATGAGTTACTCATACGAGCTTGAAGAAGCTTAACGGGTTTGTTGTTTGGCAACCCCGGTGCACCATTGTATATGGTGTAGGGGCTAATCCTGCAGGTCAGGAAAATCGTGGCTGAAGCTGAAGGAGCTTGTTGGCAGCAGAACGGGTAGGAAGAAATTTTTTTGTTGGCTTTGCCAATATATGACTTCCGCTATGCAGTAAGCTCTGAGGAGCATTTACGTTTTATTGTGATGACAATTAAATTCGTAAATTTGTATAATATATAACTCTGTGGAGCGAGTGTATGTTATCTTGGATGATTCAGTGTATCAGTAAGTACTTGTTTTATGGGAAAGATGTTCCAGGTATTTGTATTGATGACTGAATATTCACGCATGTATAATTATGGGATTATATATATCGATTTTTATTGTTGGAGAAAAATCAGGGGCGTGACACCACATCATCAATTCATTCATCTCATCTTCATCCACGGTGTAATCCGATTCTCCTTGTAACCTTTGCTTTGTAATTCGTTGGTTTTGCCCTAGTTGACATATATGTTTGAATAATTGTTGAATTCTGGAATTTTTATGATTAATTGATATTTTCAGATTCATATATTGCGATTTATGGTTGCTTTTGTGTGAGTGTTTGATTAGATTTGCATGATAGAAATCTTTTGTATATTAATCTTGAATGGTTCGAAACTTTTAGGGTTTTTATATGAATGGTGCTACGAATTTGAGAACATGAATCAACTTTTTGGTTTTGTGTTCTTAAATCAATAAGTAGTAAAGGTTTTGTGGAAAAACCGAATTTAATCAAAGAGGATTGCAATTAGGTGGACTTTTTCATACTAAGTTGCACACTTGAGTTGATAGCCTTTCTAGGTGCTTATTGCGTTGAACATGTTGTGTTTGACTAGCTTTCTAGGGCTTGCATGCATGTTTGATAGGATTAGTCTTTGTGCTTTCACTTAGATTAATTAGCATTGAAAGTAAAATATGGGAAATTGTTTGCTTTTAACGTTTCACATGATCAATTCCTCTTGCATGACTATGATGAGCAATGTTAGAAATTGATTCGATTTTTAATCATATATTTCAGTTTGATCTTTGTTCTTTCATTCCATTTGTGTTTTTATGTTTTTGCATTTTAATTGTTTTGTTAACTTAGTTTTATTTTCGAAAAACCAAAAACAAAATTCCCCCTTTTCGTAAATATGTATATATTTTGTTATATCTTTGTAAATATTATACTTTGTTTTTATTTTAATTGTTTAAATTGTCTTGCAATGACAGGTGTACCCTCAATCCCCGGAATAGAACGATCCCTATTTGCTTATACTACTAACGATATTTTCAGGGTTAAATTATGCGCTTGCTTTTTGCGCATCAATTTTTGGCGCCGTTACCGGGGATTGAAAAAATCATTTGTCACTTTGTGAATAATATGTGTTTTGTTTATATTGTGACCGAAAAAAATTTTTACTTGTTAATTATTTTGTAATTGTCGAAATTTTGTTACTTAATTAATTTGGATGTTATTTATATTGTTGAACATGAGTTTAATTGTGAGTTGTAAATTAAAGAAGGAATAGGTGAAGTCGTGTTTATTAATATTGGCCTAAACCCCTTATTGGTACCTAGTCCAGGTCCCTTAAGGTTGAGGGCGGCCTTTATTAACATTCATTGAACTGTCTTCACACTTAGGACCTTTTTCATCCAAGTAAGTATAGCCTATGTGGGATGGTGTCTAGGAAGGGGACAACGCTCATGACTGGTTCTTGAATTCAGAAGTGCGTACAAATGGGCCTAAACCACATTGTGGGAGTAGCTCATGCCAAAATGGATTCTACCTCTCGTGGTCGCCCTCCCCTACCTGGCCATTTCAGTAACGTTGCCCAAAGGATGTAGGAGGGACTTGGTGTCTAGACGACTATACTTGGGCCGCACGTCCACTTGATTTACCGCTTGGAATTTAATTTAATATCAATGATATTTGTAACAAACGAAAATGTTGTGATTCACTAAGGTATATTGGATTAAACATAGTCTTGAAAAGGGAAGCTGTTTCAGTCCCATTGCACATCGAGACTCCCTGTTCCCGTACCTAAGTGTTGAAAATAATTGTAAAGAAAAGGAAAGAATGAAAATACTTGTACTTAATTTCGTAAAAAAAAAATAATTAAAAAAAAATATATATATTGTGTGTACAAAATGTGACGTTTGTTTGTAGTCTTGTTTGAAAGTTTTTGTAAAATGTGTCTAATCTTGTAAACAAAAGAAAAGAAAAGAATTAATTGTAAATATCGTTAAATTCTTGATTGTTATAAGTGTGTAAAATCGTATGAGTAGATAAGGGCCCTTTTGTTAATATTGGCCTTAACCCTTCATTAGTGCCTTTCTGAGGTCTTATGAGGTTGAGGGCGGCTTTTATTAGCATTTGGAGAACTGTCTAACACATGAGTTCTTCCCAAGCTGAGTAAGGGGCATATGGATGGTGTCTTAGGTTGAGACCTTGGGTGATGGGTTCAAATTGGATCTCAGAGACACTATAGACCGTGCGTAAACCACAATGTGGGAGTAGCCAATAGGGGCCTAAACCTCAATGAGGGAGTAGCCTCCGTAGTGTCACCAAAATGAGTCCTCCCTCTCACTTACCTCTTAATCTGGCCATCTAGCCTTCTGAAACAAAGGAAAGCGACTTATGTCTAGGCGACTATCCCTAGATCGTATCTCACCAATAGTAGTGGTTTCTATTGGGCTCGACTTACAACTTGTAATCAACTGAGATATTAACTTTATTTGTAACGATAATAATACACTTGAACATAACCTCCACTTGTAAATTATTTTGTTTTGTACATTTTATACTTGTATAAACGTCTCATGTAATATATATTTGTTAAGTTTGTGGATAGTTTGTAATTTATACTCCTCTTTATACTTGTATAAATTCGTGAATAGTGACTCGTGAATAGTAACATTTTTGTATAAATCATTAACTTGTATTTACTTCACTATATAGTCTACTAATTTCTCTAACTGTTAATGTTGTTCAGGATTTCTATGAATGACCGAGCCTTTTAGACCCTCTACAATAAAGGAAATTGAAGCAAGGCTCGCTCGTTTGAAGAATCCTTCACTTCTTGAGTACACAAGCCCTTCCCCTTCAACATACAAAGAGTACACATTTAACGAGCAAGGGAAGCGGACTTACTTTTCTGAGGAGTCTACATCACCTACACCAAGTCCATCTCCTCCTTCACGTTCACCTTCACCTGTGGTTTCGTCCAACTCTACACCACCACCTTCACCACCACCTGAAGAAGTCAAGGAAGAGAGAATGACATCTATTAGAGAACTCTCCACAGCAACTGTTGAAGGAGGACCTCCTTCAGGCATAGTTTACCCTACCCCTGCTGCAGGAAGACAAGCAGAGTTTGAGCTTAAGAGTGGATTGTTGCACAAGCTCCCTATGTTCCATGGCCTCAATATGGAGGACGCCAACAAGCATATCAGAGAGTTTCAGTCTGTTTGTGCTAATATGCAACCACAAGGAGCAGATGAAAACATTCTGAAGATGAAGGCATTTCCGTTCTCCTTAGCTGACAGAGCCAAAGATTGGCTATATGAGCTTCCTACTGGACGTATCACTTCATGGGAAACAATGAGGAAGGCCTTCTTGGAAAAATACTTCCCAGCTTCCAAGGTCATCACACTCAGGAAGAAGCTCAGTGGAATAGAGCAAGCCCATGATGAGTCCTATGCTGCTACTTACATGTTTCTACGAAGGACTCCTACCCTTGGAGAGGCAAATGCTTGATGCTGCAGCTGGAGGAGCTTTTGTGGACAAGTCACCTGCGGTTGGGAAGGAACTTATAGCTAATCGTGCCCTAAACTCCCAACAATATGAGGGGGTAGGACACTCTACTCGTAGGGTGCATGAGATGAGCAAGAATACGGCCATTGAAGACCAACTGAATAAGCTTACTCTCCTCATGAACCAAGTGGTAAGTTCCAAGGGACCAAGTGCAACAATAGCTTGTGGGGTATGCTCTATGCAAGGGCATGTTACAGATCAGTGCCCTCAACTTAATGACAATGGAGGATGGGAATCTGCAAATGCTATTGGAGGATATCAGGGAGGATCTCAACGTCCTAGGCATGACCCTTACTCTAATACTTACAACCCAGGATGGAGGGACCATCCCAACTTCAACTGGACCAACAATGAAAACGTTCAGAATCCTCTTGGTGGGAACTTCCAACGTCCTCAAGGGCCTTCATTCCAAGGATCATCTTTTCAAAGGCCTTACATGCCTCCCCCACAGAACTCAGGACCTTCAATGTGATAGGAGCATTTTTATGCGACGTTTTAATAATTATTTCCTCATATTTTTCTTAGTTATTTCCTTTATTTAATCATTTTTAATTTAGTTTTTATTTTATAGGTACATTGAAATAAATGGAGAAGAAATGAGCTGAAATGAAGAAATGGAGTTTTCCTGGTCCGACTAGGAATCCCAGTCAACGCAGGAATCCTGATGAGGCTAGGAAACCTGAAGGCATTAGGAGACCACATGATGACGTGGGAGATATTATGGGGAATTAAAGCTGATTTTGCCATGGGAAATTATGGAGTTAATGTCAAAAATCAAGAGATGATCAAGGATAATGATGCCATGGAGAGATTTAAGGGAGAAAAAGTCCAAAACAAGTCCAGATTCATTCCTATTTTCACTCAAGAGTATTTTGGCCGAAAATTAAGAGAAAAATCAGATTAAATCTTGGGAAAATCAGCAATAATATATTTGGAAAGATTATGGAATTTATTTTGGAGGCTTCTGATTGGCTGGATGACTCAACAGAGCTGACATGGCATTATGTGATTGGTCGAAGCTGTGTGGCATGATTGGATAGTTATTTGAGGAGATAAATCAGAAAATAATCATGCAATTAATTCAAAAATAATCTCCCTAAATCAAGGTGTTAAATTGGAGAGTTTTGATTGGTTAGATGACACACCAAGGCTTACTTGGCATTCTACGATTGGTTGGACCACATCACAAGGCTTACTTGGCATCATACCATTGGTTGAAGTGATGTGGAAATTTCTGATTGCTTGGAGAACCCTAGCCGTGCTCCTATATATTCTCCCCTTTTCTCAACGTCAGAAGTTCCTCTCCCCCATACAATTTACACTTTAGAAAAAAAATCAGAAAATCTTCTTAGCATAGCCGTGAGGTTCTCCATCCTCTAGTCATCTCCACGAGTTCAAGCAAGGCCAAGGGAGAAGAAGCATAGCCGTGAGCATCCATCATCCATCTCCAACCTTGAAGCTTGCTTTCGAGATTCAAGAGACCACCACATCAATCGTTCATCACCATCCCCATCTCACGGTGTAATCCGATTCTCCTTTGTAACCTTTGCTTTGAATTTCGTTGGTTATGAACTAGTTGACATATGTGTTTGAACAAATATTAATTTCTGGAATTTTTATGATTAATTGAGAATTTTCAGATTCATATTATTGTGATTCGAGAGTTGCTTATGTGGGTTTGTTTAATTAAATTTGCGTTATAGATAACTTTTGTATTTTAATCTTATGTGGTTGCAAACACTTAGGGTTTCGATATAATTGGTGCTAGGTTTAAGAGCATGAAATCGACTTTTCGTTTTGTGTAAACTTGAATCAAAGTAGTAAAGGTTTTGTGCAAAGATCGAATTTAATTAAAGAAGATTGCAATTAGGTGGACTTTTCCATAACTAAGTTGTACACTTGAGTTGATAGCCTTTCTCTATGTGTAATGCGTTAAACATGACATGATTGACTAGCTTTCTAGGGTTTGATTGCATGTTTGATAGAATTAATCTAGGTGCTTTTGCTTAGATTAATTAGCATTGAAAAGTAAAAAATGGGAATTCATTTGCTTTCAAATGTTTCACATGATCAACTCTTTTCTCATGACTTAGATGAACAATATTAGGGTTTGAGTCAATTTTAATCATATGTTTCGGTTTTGATCTTTGTTCTCTCATTCCATTTGTATTTTTATGTTTTTTGCATTTTAATTGTTTTGTTAACTTAGTTTTATTTTCGAAAAACCAAAAACAAAATCCCCCTTTTCATAAATAAATATATATATTGTTATATCTTTGTAAATATTATACTTTGTTTTAATTTTAATTGTTTAATTGTTTGATAATGACAAGTGTACCCTCAATCCCCGGAATAGAACGATCCCTACTTACTTTTACTACTAATGACATTTCAGGGTTAAATTATGCGCTTGCTTTCGGGCGCATCACAATGTCTCACTATGACAAAACGTTGGAAGCCTTGACTAGCTCTACACAAGCCTTGACAAACTCTACTCAAGCATTAATTCAAGGACAACAGACCCATACTAAGGACATTGCAGACCTTATGAAGCAAATGGGACAAGTTGTGGACTTCATGAGCAAGATTCATGAGACTGGGAAGCTTCCTAGTGTCACAATACCTAACCCTAAGGGTAATGTGGAGAATGCATCAGTTGTGACTACAAGGAGTGGAAGACCATTTGTGGATTGATAGGAGCATTTTAATGCGATGTTTTAACTGCATTTCCCTACATTTTCTGCGTTATTTCCTTAATAAAACTCTGTTTAGGAAAGTTTCCATTCTTTGATTGGGAAAGTTCCTATTTGTAGAAAGTTTCTATTTTTGTAGTTTCTATCTATCATTTTTAGTAAGTTTTAATTTTCGGTAGTTTCTATTTTTCATTTTTTGGAAAGTTTCCATTTTCAGTTTAGGAAAGTTGCCATTTTTCATTTTAGGAAAGTTTCTATTTTTCTTATTAGTTTCTATTTTCAGGACCTCCGAGCTAAAAAGTGGAAATGAACTCATAAATGGATAGAGGAGCTTGCGAACACCAAGGGGAGCAAAGATGAAGAACAATGAGCCACATAAATGAGCAGAAATGAAGAGAAGAAGTTTTCCTGGTCCAACCAGGAAACCCTGTCCAAAGAGGAAAGCTTGCCAAAACAAGACTCTTGAGCCAACCAAGAATGGAGATCGAATTAATGAAGTACATGGCATGAGGGAAGCTTCTTGAAGACTCTAGATGATGACATGGCATAAAGGTGACGCATGGAGGCCCAAGAACTCTCAAGACTTGTTGGATTTTCGGCTAATTGGATAAAAGCCCACAAGAGCCCATGGAACTAGGGTTGTGACGCAAGAATAAACCCTAGACATCATTGTTGCCGTGAAATCCTAAAGATAAACAAGAAAGTGGCGTCAAAAATCAGAATTATATGTGGAGATTTTCTAGGGAGATTTTCTAGGGCTATTTTTATGGAAAGAAAATATTTGGAGATAAACCCTAGAGATATTATTGCCGTGACATTCCAAGAGAAAAACAAGGGAGAGACGTGAAAACCTTAGAGGTGGACGGCAAAGAGATTTTCTAGAGAGTTTTAAGGAAAGAAAATATGTGTGGAGACCAAGAAAAGCTCAAAAGAAGTCTAGATACATTCCTACATTCCCTAAAGAGTTTTGGCCGAATTTAAAAACAGAAAATCAGAAATTATATCAAGGGAATTTCGGCAAGATTATTTAGGGAATTAATATTGGAATTTTGTGATTGGATGGACCACCTCATAGGGCTTATGTGGCAAGCAAGCATTGGAGGAAATTATGTGGAGTTAACACATTGTTGCCGTGAGAATTAAGAGGAAGCACACGGCTTGGAGACCAAGGAGGTCGTCCACTATATATTCTTTCACTTTCTCAACGTGAAGGGTTCCAAATTCTTTACATTCTACACTTGAGAAAAAATTCAGAAAATCCTCTAGCCTAGCCGTGCTCTTCTCCATCCTCTAGGGCAACCACGAAGTTAAAGCAAGGCCAAGGAAGAAGAAGACAAACCGTGAACAACATCCATCCTCCACCTTGAAGATTGCTTTCGAAATTCAAGAGACCACATCATCAATCCATTCATCTCATCTTCATCCACGGTGTAATCCGATTCTCCTTGTAACCTTTGCTTTGTATTTTCGTTGGTTTTGCCCTAGTTGACACATATGTTTGAACAATTGTTGATTTCTGAAATTTTATGATTAATTGTTAATTTTCAGATTCATATATTGCGAATTATGGTTGCTTTTGTGTGAGTGTTTGATTAGATTTGCATGATAGAAATCTTTTGTATATTAATCTTGAATGGTTCAAAACTTTTAGGGTTTTTATATGAATGGTGCTACGAATTTGAGAATATGAATCAACTTTTTGGTTTTGTGTTCTTAAATCAATAAGTAGTAAAGGTTTTGTGCAAAAACCGAATTTAATCAAAGAGAATTGCAAATAGATGAACTTTTTCATACTAGGTTGCACACTTGAGTTGATAGCCTTTCTAGGTGCTTATTGCGTTGAATATGTTGTGTTTGACTAGCTTTCGAGGGCTTGCTTGCATGTTTGATAGGATTAGTCTTTGTGCTTTCACTTAGATTAGTTAGCATTGAAAGTAAAATATGGGAAATTGTTTGCTTTTAACGTTTCACATGATCAACTCCTCTTGCATGACCTTAATGAACAACGTTAGAACTTGAATCGATTTAATCATATGTTTCGGTTTTGATCTTTGTTTTCACATTCCATTTGTATTTTTATGTTTTTTACATTTTAATTATTTTCTTAACTTAGTTTAATTTTCGAAAACCAAAATCAAAAACAAAATCCCCCCTATTTTCGTAAATAATGTTTATAATTGTAAATACCTTTGTGAATATTATACTTTGTTTTAATTTTAATTGTTTGTTTGTCCTACATTGACAGGTGTACCCTCAATCCCCGGAATAGAACGATCCCTATTTATTATATGCTACTAATGACATTTCAGGGTTAAATTATGCGCTTGCTTTCGAGCGCATCATGGATCAACCCAAGCAACCCAAGAAGACCCAAGTGAGCATAAACAATGAGGAAGACCAAGAACCCACCAAGTTGGGTATTGAGAAGGACCCTGCAACGTCCAAGGAAGAGACCAAGGCGTCCTCACCATTAAAGGCAAAACCGGAAGTAAAAGGTAGTAATTCTAACTTATCAAATTCGGTTATTGCTAACCCTTCTTCTTCTTGCATGCCCTTCCCACGCAGGTTTGCTCAATCTAAGAAGGATGAAAGTGACCAAGCTATCTTGGAAACTTTCAAGAAGGTGCAAGTAAACTTACCCCTCCTAGAGGCCATCAAGCAAGTCCCTAAGTATGCCAAGTTCCTCAAAGAGCTTTGCACTACTAGGAGAGTAAACCGTGAAAAGGAGGTGGTAAAGGTAAGTGAGAATGTCTCTGCCTTGATTCAGAGGAAAATTCCTCCAAAGTGTAAGGATCCTGGAAGCTTTACTATTCCTTGTACTATTGGTAACTCTAGATTTAAGAATGCCATGCTAGACCTAGGTGCATCTGTTAATGTTATGCCTTACTCTGTTTATGAAACCCTAGGCCTAGGGGAACTTAAATCTGACAATGTTATCATTCAGTTAGCTGACAGATCCAATGCATACCCTAGAGGTTTGTTGGAGGATGTGCTTGTACAAGTTAACCATCTTATCTTCCCAGCTGATTTTTATGTGTTAGAAATGGAGGATTCCCCTGTGAGTTCCACCCCATTGCTTTTGGGACGTCCTTTCTTAAGGACAGCTTGGACGAAGATTGATGTGTATGCAGGCTCCCTCACAATGGAGTTTGATGGTGATGTTATAGGCTTCAACATTTTTGAAGCCATGAGGTATCCTCTTAATGAAAGTGATTGTTATTCTATTGACATTTTGGATGATCTTGCACAGAAAATGTTTGATGTCATGAATGAGGATACCCTAGCCACGACACTTGCACAAGGGATAGGTTACACAAAAGGTGGCGTCACCATCTCAGAGGAGGAATTGAAAGACACTTGTGATGGAAAGATCATTGAAAACGTCTCCTTCCTTGAGGCATCCCCCTATATAGGTAAGTCTATCTCCCCTTGTCCATTCAGTTATCTGCTAACAAGACTTTACCTTCAGTGGTCCAGGCCCCAGAACTTGAGCTAAAACCTCTTCCGGACCATTTGAAGTATGTCTACTTAGGGGACAAGGAGACCTTACCAGTAATTGTGTCCTCTGCACTGACGATTCCACAAGAAGAGAAGTTGGTGGAAATGCTAAAGCAACACAAGACCGCCATAGGATGGACATTGGCGGATATCAAGGGAATCAGCCCTACAACTTGCGTCCACAGGATACTTCTAGAGGAGGGGTCTAAACCCACTAGAGAGGCTCAACGTCGTCTCAACCCTCCAATGATGGAAGTTGTGAAGAAGGAGGTTATCAAACTCCTTGATTGTGGGGTAATCTACCCCATTTCAGACTCCAAGTGGGTCTCCCCAGTTCAGATCGTACCCAAGAAATCTGGGATCACTGTGGTGAAGAATGCTGAGAACGAACTGGTGCCCCAAAGGACAGTCACAGGCCACAGAGTATGCATTGACTATAGGAGGCTCAACGCAACCACAAGGAAAGATCACTTTCCTTTGCCATTCATTGATCAGATGCTTGAGCGCCTAGCTGGACATGACTATTACTACTTCTTGGATGGCTACTCAGGCTACAACCAGATTGCCATTGCTAATGAAGACCAAGAGAAGACAACCTTCACTTGCCCCTTTGGGACGTTTGCCTATAGACGTATGCCCTTCGGACTTTGCAACGCTCCAGGTACCTTTCAGAGGTGTATGGTAAGTATCTTTTCAGATTATATTGAGAAAATCATAGAGGTATTCATGGATGACTTTTCAGTTTTTGGAAAGAATTTTGATGATTGTCTTAATAATCTGGAGATAATTTTGAAACGTTGCATGGAAACTAACCTTGTACTTAATTGGGAAAAATGCCATTTTATGGTTAAGCAAGGAATAGTCCTAGGACATATTATCTCTGCTAGGGGTATAGAGGTTGATAAAGCCAAGGTGGATATTGTGCGTCACTTACCCTCTCCCACTTCTGTGAGAGAGATTCGTTCTTTCCTTGGCCATGCAGGTTTTTATAGGAGGTTCATCAAGGACTTCTCCAAGATTTCGAGACCTTTATGTCAACTACTCCAGAAGGATGTGCCATTTCACTTTGACAAGGAGTGTCAAGAAGCTTTTGACAAGCTTAAGGAGTTGTTGACATCTGCCCCATCATGTTACCTCCAGACTGGTCCTTGCCCTTTGAGTTGATGTGTGATGCCTCTGACTATGCAGTTGGAGCTGTTTTGGGGCAAAGGAAGGACAAGCGACCCTATGCCATCTACTACGCCTCAAGGACTCTCAATGATGCACAGATGAACTATTCCACCACAGAGAAAGAGCTCCTTGCAGTTGTCTTTGCCCTTGAGAAGTTTCGTTCTTACTTACTTGGTACCAAGGTTATTATCTTTACTGACCATGCAGCTTTGAAATACTTGATGACCAAGAAGGAGGCGAAACCAAGGCTCATCAGATGGATCCTACTCTTACAAGAATTTGACGTGGAAATCAAGGACAAAAAGGGTAGTGAAAACGTGGTAGCTGACCACTTGAGTCGTTTGGTGCATGCAGAAGATCCTCTCCCTCTGGTGGAGACATTTCCAGATGAGCAGCTCTTTGGACTTCAAGTAAGTGAACCATGGTATGCTGATATTGTGAATTATATTGTGTCTAGAAAGATTCCTGATAGCATGTCACGTGCTCATAAAGATAGGCTTAAGAAAATTGTTAAGCAATATGTTTGGGATGAACCTTATCTGTGGAAATATTGCCCTGATCAACTGATTAGGAGATGTGTGCCTGAACATGAACAAAATGCCATACTTTCTTTTTGCCATTCTAAAGCATGTGGGGGTCACTTTGGGTCTAAGAAGACTGCATTTAAGGTACTAGAGTCTGGGTTCTATTGGCCAACATTGTTTAGGGATGCACATGCCTATTGCTTAACTTGTGACAAGTGCCAAAGAACAGGAAATTTTGGTCCTAGAGATCAAATGCCCTTGTCTAATATCATAACTGTTGAAATATTTGATGTCTGGGGTATAGATTTCATGGGACCTTTCCCATCATCTTTTGGGTTTATATATATCTTACTTGCAGTGGACTATGTTTCCAAATGGGTGGAAGCAAAGGCCACTAGAACTAATGACTCTAAGGTTGTTGCAGATTTTATCAAGTCTAACATCTTTAGCAGGTTTGGAATGCCTAGAGTTCTCATTAGTGATGGTGGATCCCATTTTTGCAATAGGACGATTGAGGCTCTCTTGAAGAGATATTATGTGACACATAAGGTTTCTACACCTTATCACCCCCAAACTAGTGGGCAGGCGGAGGTCTCTAATCGTCAGATCAAGGGGATATTGGAGAAGACTGTGAACCCCAACAGGAAAGACTGGTCCTTGCATTTAGAGGATGCTTTGTGGGCCTACAGAACTGCATACAAAACTCCCATAGGTATGTCACCATATCGAATTGTCTATGGCAAACCTTGCCATTTACCTGTGGAGTTAGAGCACAAAGCTTGGTGGGCTGTGAAGCAGTTCAACATGGATATTGATGCAGCTGGGCTTCATAGGAAGTTGCAATTGCAAGAGTTAGAGGAGATTAGGAATGATGCCTTCGAAAGTGCTAAGATTTACAAGGATAAGACTAAGGCATTCCATGATAAAATGATTCGAAGGAAGACTTTTGTTGTGGGCCAAAAAGTTCTTCTCTTCCATTCTCGTCTCAAACTCTTCCCAGGTAAACTTCGTTCTCGTTGGATTGGGCCTTTTGTTATCACTAATGTGTTTTCTCATGGAGCTGTGCAGATAAAGAGTGAACAAACAGGTAACGAGTTCAAAGTAAATGGCCATCGCTTGAAGCCTTACTATGAGGCATTTGTGGAACATGAAGTGGAGGCTGTACCCCTCCAAAACATTCCACACCCTGAGGATTAAATGGAGGTACAAGTCTAGGCTAAAAGACTATAAACATTAAGCGCTGCTTGGGAGGCAACCCAATTCAGAAGTAGCTGTGGAGGAGTCATCAACGCAGATTTGTTTTATCTCTCCCTTTTACTTCTCCAATTTTTCCTTATTTTAGTAGTCATTTTCGTAAATTTCATCCCTATATGCTTAAGTGTTTCATTACATGCTTATTCTTGATTACATTGAGGACAATGCAATATTTAAGTGTGGGGGAAGAGATTTACACTTTTATCTTGAGTCATATATTGGAAAATACAAAAAAAAAAATAAATAAATAAATTGAAAAATGTCAAAAATTTAAAAATTTTCGTTGCTTTTGCTTTTGTTTGAGTCTTAGGATGCCCTTTCAACTGTCTAGGATGATTCTATATCTCTGAAATCATGACTAAAAGAGGATCACAAAATTGAGATGATTTAAACACGGTATTCTTTGGTTAATTGAGATATATGAAAAATGTATGCATGTGTAGTGGATATGGATTTCGTGACTTTGGTACAGAATATGAGCATGTTAAGATGAGTTTTGATTCATATAAACCCATGTGAGATAATTTAGCCCATGTCCCTTTTTCTTGGAGTGAATCGAAAATATATATTCTTATTTTCTTGGCGATGTTTTGATGATCTCATTATTCTTTCATCTTGATTGACTACTTGCCATAGATTAAGTTTGATGGACTAGAGAATGCTAGAATTCACTCTTGTGCTTGTTGAAACGTTATATCAATACATGGCCCTGATTCTGGAAAGGATAGAGGCAACTTAGGAATTACCACCATTGCCAAATGAACTTGTGTCCCCAATTGTGCCCGTCGTGGGACCCCCCTAGATAAGCCCCTTTGAGCCTACATTAAGCCTTTTCATTCATTACCCTTAAAATCCTTAACCATAAAGCTTAGTATAGTTACAACCCTACCCTTTGTTCTAAGAACTTAGTGGAGCTATCTTTTGAGACATACTACGTGGGTTTGGTGCTAAGGATGAAAATTGAGAAGAGGTGAAAGTTCAAGTGTGGGGGTAGACTTATCCATTAACAAAAAAAAAATGTGTGAAAAAGCCGAGGAAAAGAAAGTGAAAAAGAAAAAAATGTGTACGGCTAAAAGAAAGAAAAATGTTTATGGATTTTAGTCCCCCATACTTAGTGATTTTGGAGTTTACTTTGAACTGAAGGCCCATTACAGAAAATATGGCCTTTGTCCAATTCACTAGAGTTCAAAGGAAGTTTAGAGTGAAGATTGGGTCCAACATGAAGACATTAGGCCTTTTTATGATCACCCCTAGGGAAAGTGACGTTTTTACAATGCCTTGCTGGAATTTCTTGAAGTCTCTACATTTACATGTGCTCTGCTAGGTTTTTAGGACACTTTGATAAATCCTTACCTTTCATTTCTTTAAACCTTGAGCCTTAGCCCCATTGCAACCCTTGAGAAGACCTTCTTGATCCTTAAGATGGGACAGCCCTTGATGTGGAGATGAGTTACAAGAGTTGAACCTATGGCTTGGGTCCATCTGTGCAAGTAGTTGATACCTTTCATGAGATCTTTAAAAGAAAAATATACTTGTGCTTTCATTTCATATAATATGTGACATACTTGTTATCTTTCACATATATTTGAGTGTATAAGCTTTTAAGCATTGCCATGATCTGAGAGAAGAAAGAGGGATATACTTTGCAAGATTTGAATCATACTTGCCTGAAACATGCTTAACAGAACCCATCACCATTGTTACAACCAAGTCCTACTTGTGTATGTGAAGATTATGTGTTTCAATTAACTCTCGAATGCCTAAACATTTATTCTTGGTGAAGTGCTAATCTTGGTGTTGTGAAAGTAAGAGATTGCTGAGACAAAAAGTTGAAGGGCTATAGAGTCTGTTTCGTGTCAAGTCTTTAATTTTCGTTGAGTCTTAGTATGTGTCTTAGTGTGATTTTGCTAAGGGACTAGCAAAAGCTAAGTGTGGGGGAATTTGATAGGAGCATTTTAATGCGACGTTTTAACTGCATTTCCCTACATTTTCTGCGTTATTTCCTTAATAAAACTCTGTTTAGGAAAGTTTCCATTCTTTGATTGGGAAAGTTCCTATTTGTAGAAAGTTTCTATTTTTGTAGTTTCTATCTATCATTTTTAGTAAGTTTTAATTTTCGGTAGTTTCTATTTTTCATTTTTTGGAAAGTTTCCATTTTCAGTTTAGGAAAGTTGTCATTTTTCATTTTAGGAAAGTTTCTATTTTTCTTATTAGTTTCTATTTTCAGGACCTCCGAGCTAAAAAGTGGAAATGAACTCATAAATGGATAGAGGAGCTTGCGAACACCAAGGGGAGCAAAGATGAAGAACAATGAGCCACAGAAATGAGCAGAAATGAAGAGAAGAAGTTTTCCTGGTCCAACCAGGAAACCCTGTCCAAAGAGGAAAGCTTGCCAAAACAAGACTCTTGAGCCAACCAAGAATGGAGATCGAATTAATGAAGTACATGGCATGAGGGAAGCTTCTTGAAGACTCTAGATGATGACATGGCATAAAGGTGACGCATGGAGGCCCAAGAACTCTCAAGACTTGTTGGATTTTCGGCTAATTGGATAAAAGCCCACAAGAGCCCATGGAACTAGGGTTGTGACGCAAGAATAAACCCTAGACATCATTGTTGCCGTGAAATCCTAAAGATAAACAAGAAAGTGGCGTCAAAAATCAGAATTATATGTGGAGATTTTCTAGGGAGATTTTCTAGGGCTATTTTTATGGAAAGAAAATACTTGGAGATAAACCCTAGAGATATTATTGCCGTGACATTCCAAGAGAAAAACAAGGGAGAGACGTGAAAACCTTAGAGGTGGACGGCAAAGAGATTTTCTAGAGAGTTTTAAGGAAAGAAAATATGTGTGGAGACCAAGAAAAGCTCAAAAGAAGTCTAGATACATTCCTACATTCCCTAAAGTATTTTGGCCGAATTTAAAAACAGAAAATCAGAAATTATATCAAGGGAATTTCGGCAAGATTATTTAGGGAATTAATATTGGAATTTTGTGATTGGATGGACCACCTCATAGGGCTTATGTGGCAAGCAAGCATTGGAGGAAATTATGTGGAGTTAACACATTGTTGCCGTGAGAATTAAGAGGAAGCACACGGCTTGGAGACCAAGGAGGTCATCCACTATATATTCTTTCACTTTCTCAACGTGAAGGGTTCCAAATTCTTTACATTCTACACTTGAGAAAAAATTCAGAAAATCCTCTAGCCTAGCCGTGCTCTTCTCCATCCTCTAGGGCAACCATGAAGTTAAAGCAAGGCCAAGGAAGAAGAAGACAAGCCGTGAACAACATCCATCCTCCACCTTGAAGATTGCTTTCGAAATTCAAGAGACCACATCATCAATCCATTCATCTCATCTTCATCCACGGTGTAATCCGATTCTCCTTGTAACCTTTGCTTTGTATTTTCGTTGGTTTTGCCCTAGTTGACACATATGTTTGAACTATTGTTGATTTCTGAAATTTTATGATTAATTGTTAATTTTCAGATTCATATATTGTGAATTATGGTTGCTTTTGTGTGAGTGTTTGATTAGATTTGCATGATAGAAATCTTTTGTATATTAATCTTGAATGGTTCAAAACTTTTAGGGTTTTTATATGAATGGTGCTACGAATTTGAGAATATGAATCAACTTTTTGGTTTTGTGTTCTTAAATCAATAAGTAGTAAAGGTTTTGTGCAAAAACCGAATTTAATCAAAGAGAATTGCAAATAGATGAACTTTTTCATACTAGGTTGCACACTTGAGTTGATAGCCTTTCTAGGTGCTTATTGCGTTGAATATGTTGTGTTTGACTAGCTTTCGAGGGCTTGCTTGCATGTTTGATAGGATTAGTCTTTGTGCTTTCACTTAGATTAGTTAGCATTGAAAGTAAAATATGGGAAATTGTTTGCTTTTAACGTTTCACATGATCAACTCCTCTTGCATGACCTTAATGAACAATGTTAGAACTTGAATCGATTTAATCATATGTTTCGGTTTTGATCTTTGTTTTCACATTCCATTTGTATTTTTATGTTTTTTACATTTTAATTATTTTCTTAACTTAGTTTAATTTTCGAAAACCAAAATCAAAAACAAAATCCCCCCTATTTTCGTAAATAATGTTTATAATTGTAAATACCTTTGTGAATATTATACTTTGTTTTAATTTTAATTGTTTGTTTGTCCTACATTGACAGGTGTACCCTCAATCCCCAGAATAGAACGATCCCTATTTATTATATGCTACTAATGACATTTCAGGGTTAAATTATGCGCTTGCTTTCGAGCGCATCATGGATCAACCCAAGCAACCCAAGAAGACCCAAGTGAGCATAGAGATTGAGGAAGACCAAGAACCCACCAAGTTGGGTATTGAGAAGGACCCTGCAACGTCCAAGGAAGAGACCAAGGCGTCCTCACCATTAAAGACAAAACCGGAAATTCTAGGTGGTAACTCTAACTTATCTAATTCGGTTATTGCTAACCCTTCTTCTTCTTGCATGCCCTTCCCACGTAGGTTTGCCCAATCTAAGAAGGATGAGAGTGACCAAGCTATCTTGGAAACTTTCAAGAAGGTGCAAGTGAACTTACCCCTCCTAGAGGCCATCAAGCAAGTCCCTAAGTATGCCAAGTTTCTCAAAGAGCTTTGCACTACTAGGAGAGTAAACCGTGAAAAGGAGGTGGTAAAGGTAAGTGAGAATGTCTCTGCCTTGATTCAGAGGAAAATTCCTCCAAAGTGTAAGGATCCTGGAAGCTTCACTATTCCGTGTACTATTGGTAACTCTAGATTTAAGAATGCCATGCTAGACCTAGGTGCATCTGTTAATGTTATGCCCTATTCTGTTTATGAAACCCTAGGTCTAGGGGAACTTAAATCTGACAATGTTATCATTCAGTTAGCTGACAGATCCAATGCATACCCTAGAGGTTTGTTGGAGGATGTGCTTGTACAGGTTAACCATCTTATCTTCCCAGCTGATTTTTATGTGTTAGAAATGGAGGACTCCCCTGTGAGTTCCACTCCATTGCTTTTGGGACGCCCTTTCTTAAGGACAGCTAGGACGAAGATTGATGTGTATGCAGGCTCCCTCACAATGGAGTTTGATGGTGATGTTATAGGCTTCAACATTTTTGAAGCCATGAGGTATCCTCTTGATGAAAGTGATTGTTATTCTATTGACATTTTGGATGATTGATGCGCTCGAAAGCAAGCGCATAATTTAACCCTGAAATGTCATTAGTAGTATAAAGTAAATAGGGATCGTTCTATTCAGGGGATTGAGGGTACACCTGTCATTATCAAACAATTAAACAATTAAAATTAAAACAAAGTATAATATTTACAAAAATATAACAAAATATATACATATTTACGAAAAAAGGGGGGAATTCTTGTTTTTGGTTTTCTTTTTCGAAAATAAAAGCTAAGCTAACAAAATAATTAAAATGCAAAAACCTAAAAATACAAATGAAATGCAAGAACAAAGATCAAACCGAAATATATAATTAAAATCAATTCAAGTTCATCATTGTTCATCATAGTCATGCAAGAGGAGTTGATCATGTGAAACGTTCAAAAGCAAACAATTTCCCATATTTTACTTTCAATGCTAATTAACCTAAGTGAAAGCACCTAGATTACTCCTATCAAACATGCAATCAAACCCTAGAAAGCTAGTCAATCATGTCATGTTTAATGCATTAAGCACCTAGAAAGGCTATCAACTCAAATGTGCAACTTAGTATGGAAAAGTCCACCTAATTGCAATCTTCTTTGATTAAATTCGGTTTTTGTACAAAACCTTTACTACTTATTGATTCAAGAACACAAAACCAAAAAGTTGATCCATGTTCTCAAATTCGTAGCAACATTCACATAAAAACCCTAAATGTTTCGAACCATTCAAGATTATCATACAAAAGATTTCTATCATGCAAATTTAATCAAACACTCACACAAAAGCAACCATAAATCGCAATATATGAATCTGAAAATTAACAATTAATCATAAAATTCCAGAAATCAACAATTGTTCAAACATATGTGTCAACTAAGGCATCACCAACGAAAATTACAAAGCAAAGGTTACAAGGAGAATCGGATTACACCGTGATGAAGATGAGATGAATGAAGTGATGATGGTCTCTTGAATTTCGAAAGCAATCTTCAAGGATGGTGATGGAGGTAGTGCATGGCTTGTCTTCTTCTTCCTTGGCCTTGATTGAACTTCGTGGTTGCCCTAGAGGATGGAGATGAACACGGCTAGGCTAGAGAGAGTTTTCTGATTTTTTTCTTCAAAGTGTAAAACGTAAAAGTGGGAACTCCCTTGCGTTGAGAAAGTGTGAGAATATATAGGGGACGGCCCCTAGGTCTCCAAGCCGTCCAAAACCCTAGAGAAACTCACGGCAATAGCTTGCTTCCTCCACATAATTTTCTCCAATGATTTCTTGCCACATAAGCCCTATGAGGTGGTTCAACCAATCACAAAATTCCAATATTAATTCCCTAAATAATTCTTGCCGAAATAAAGAGATAATTTCTGATTTTATGCTTCCAAATTCGGCCAAAACTCTTTAGGGAATGTAGGAATGTATCTAGACTTCTTTTGAGCTTTTCTTGGTCTCCACCTTTTTCTCTTTCCTTAAAAATCTCTAGGGAATATCTTTTGGCGTCAACTTGCTAGGGTTTCACGTTGCCTCCCTTGTTTTCCTCTTCATTCTTCACGGCAATCCTTCTAGGGTTTATTTCCAAGTATTTTCTTTCCATAAAAATAGCCCTAGAAAATCTCCCTAGAAAATCTCCACATATAATTCTGATTTTTGACGCCACCTTCTTGTTTATCTTTAGGATTTCACGGAAAAACATCTTTAGGGCTAGGGTTTGCGTCACAAACCCTAATTGTATGGGCTTTTGTGGGCCTTTGATCCATTTGCCGAAAATCCATAGAGTTCTTGGGCTTCGTTGCTTCATCTTCAAGCCTTCTCATTTTCCAACGCAAAGCACATTATTTTCCATTTCTTTTTCATGGTTGCGTTGGAAACTTGCTAGGGAAGCCTTCCTCCATTTTGCAGGATTTCCTGGTTGGACTAGGAAAGCTTATTTCTTCATTTCTGCTCAATTGTGTGGCCCTTTTCTTCTCATATTCGCTCGTCTTGACGTTCGCAAGCTCCTCTTTCCATTCGTGCGTTCATTTCCACTTTTTAGCTCGGAGGTCCTGAAAATAGAAACTAGTAAGAAAAATAGAAACTTTCCTAAAATGAAAAATGGCAACTTTCCTAAACTGAAAATGGGAAACTTTCTAAAAATGAAAAATAGAAACTACTAAAATAGAAACTTTCTACATATAGGAACTTTCCCAGTCAAAGAATGGAAACTTTCCTAAACAGAGTTTTTATTAAGGAAATAACGCAGAAAATGTAGGGAATTGCAGTTAAAACGTCGCATTAAAATGCTCCTATCAAATTCCCCCACACTTAGCTTTTGCTAGTCCCTTAGCAAAATCACACTAAGACACACACTAAGACTCAACGAAAATTAAAGACTTGACACGAAACAGACTCTATAGCCCTTCAACTTTTTGTCTCAGCAATCTCTTACTTTCACAACACTAAGACTAGCACTTAACCAAAATTCAATGTTAGGCATTCGAGAGTTAATTGAAACACATAATCTTCACATACACAAGTAGGACTTGGTTGTAACAATGGTGATGGTTCTGTTAAGCAAGTTTCAGACAAGTTTGATTCAATCCTCACAAGGCATATCCACTCTTTCTTCTCTCAGAATTCAAGGCAATGCTTAAAAGCTTATACACTCAAGTATATGTGAAAGATAGCAAGTATATCACATAATGTAAGAAATGAAAACACATGTATAATTTTCTTTAAAGATCTCATGAAGGATACCAACTACTTGCACAGATGGACCCAAGCCATAGGTTCAACTCTTGTAACTCATCTCCACATCAAGGGCTGTCCCATCTTAAGGATCAAGAAGGTCTTTTCAAGGGTTATAGTGGGTTAAGGCTCAAGGTTTAAAGAAATGAAAGGTAAGGATTTATCAAAGTGTCCTAAAAACCTAGCAGAGCATATGTAGATGTAGAGACCTCAAGAAATCCACCAAGGCATTGCAAAAACGTCACTTTCCCTAGAGGTAACATAAAAGGGGCCTAATGTCTTCATGTTGGGCCCAATCTTCATTGTAAACTTCCCCTGAACTATAGTGAATGGACAAAGGCCAAATTTTTCTTTAGTGGGCCTTCATTTCAAAGCAAACTCCAAAATCACTGAGTATGGGGGACTAAAATCCATAAATATTTTTTTTTCTTTTCTTTCTTTTTATTGCCGTACACAATTTTTTTTTTCTTTTTTTTTTTTTTTTCACGGCTTTACATATTTTTTATGGACAAGTCTACCCCCACACTTGAACTTTCACCTCTTCTCAATTTCCATCCTTAGCACCAAACCCTCAAGTAGTAAGTCTCAAAAGATATCTCCACTAAGTTCTTAGAACAAAGGGTAGGGTTGTAACTATACTAAGCTTCATGGTTAAAGATTTTAAGGGTGATGAATGAAAAGGCTTAATGTAGGCTCAAAAGGGGCTTATCTAGGGGGGTCCCACGACGGGCACAATTAAGGACACAGGTTTATTTGGCAATGGTGGTAATTCCTAGGGTGCCTCTATCCTTTCCAGAATCAGGGCCATGTATTGATATAACGTTTCAACAAGCACAAGAGTGAATTCTAGCATTCTCTAGTCCATCAAACTTGTTGCGCTATGAGCAAGCGCATAATTTAACCCTGAAATGTCATTAGTAGTACGTAATAAATAGGGATCGTTCTATTCCGGGGATTGAGGGTACACCTGTCATTGTCAAACAATTAAACAATTAAAATTAAAACAAAGTATAATATTCACAAAGATATTCACAACTATAAACATTGTACACGAAAAGGGGGATTTTGTTTTTGGTTTTTTCGAAAATAAAACTAAGTTAACAAAGCAATTAAAATGCAAAAACATAAAAATACGAATGGAATGAGAGAACAAAGATCAAAATAGAAACATATGATTAAAATTGACTCAAACCCTAATATTGTTCATCTAAGTCATGAGAAAGGAGTTGATCATGTGAAACATTCGAAAGCAAATGATTTCCCATATTTTACTTTTCAATGCTAATTAACCTAAGCGAAAGCACCTAGATTAATCCTATCAAACATGCAATCAAACCCTAGAAAGCTAGTCAATCATGTCATGTTTAACGCATTACGCATAAAGAAAGGCTATCAACTCAAGTGTACAACTTAGTATGGAAAAGTCCACCTAATTGCAATCCTCGTTAATTAAATTCGATCTTTGTACAAAACCTTTACTACTTTGATTCAAGTTTACACAAAACGAAAAGTCGATTTCATGTTCTTAAACCTAGCACCAATTATATCGAAACCCTAAGTGTTTGCAACCACATAAGATTAAAATACAAAAGTTATCTATAACGCAAATTTAATTAAACAAACCCACATAAGCAACTCTCGAATCACAATAATATGAATCTGAAGATTCTCAATTAATCATAAAAATTCCAGAAATTAATATTTGTTCAAACAC
Organism: Rosa chinensis; assembly: GCF_002994745.2. NCBI lineage: Eukaryota > Viridiplantae > Streptophyta > Magnoliopsida > Rosales > Rosaceae > Rosa > Rosa chinensis. The sequence goes on along the minus strand of NW_020126822.1, from coordinate 196,457 downwards.
ATATGTCAACTAGTTCATAACCAACGAAATTCAAAGCAAAGGTTACAAAGGAGAATCGGATTACACCGTGAGATGGGGATGGTGATGAACGATTGATGTGGTGGTCTCTTGAATCTCGAAAGCAAGCTTCAAGGTTGGAGATGGATGATGGATGCTCACGGCTATGCTTCTTCTCCCTTGGCCTTGCTTGAACTCGTGGAGATGACTAGAGGATGGAGAAACTCAAGGCTATGCTAAGAAGATTTTCTGATTTTTTCTAAAGTGTAAATTGTATGGGGGAGAGGGACCCTTCACGTTGAGAAAGGGGAGTTTTATATAGGAGCATGGCTAGGGTTCACAAAGCAATCAGAATTTTCCACATAGCTTCAACCAATGATAATTCGCAAAGTAAGCTTGTGATGTGGTCCAACCAATCATAGAATGTCAAGTAAGCCTTGTGATGTGTTCCAACCAATCATAATTCTCTAAAATACCTCCCTAATATTTAATTGCCGAATTTCCTTGAAATTATTCTGATTTTCTTCATGAATTTCGGCCAACATTCCTTTAGGGAATTTAGGGATGAATCTGGACGCCTTTTGAGCTTTTCCTTGGTGCACACATATTTTCCTTCCATAAATATCTCCCTTGAATCTCTCTTTGCGACTCCTTGATTATTTCTGATTTTCATGTTGGCAATCACACCAATTTACTCCTCCAACAATATTTCTTTCCATAAAAATCTCCCAAGAAAATCTCCTTTGATTTATTCCACGTGAAATTCTCAATCAATCACCTTAATTCCCACGTTGTCACCTTGTTTTTCCTTAAGTATTACACGGCAAATTTAATCCCCAAGGAAAATATATTTTCCTTTTTTAAAAAAAACTCTTCCTTGATTCTCTCCTTGCCATGTCATCTTCATGAAGCTTCTCGTTCCATTTATGAACTCAATTCAGCTTATTTATTCCAAAAACCTGAAAATAGAAGCTTTCTAAAATAAGAAATGGAAACTTTCTTAAACTAAAATGGAAACTTTCTAAAAATGGAAAATAGAAACTACAAAACGGAAACTTTCTACAATTAGGAACTTTCCCATTCGAAGAATGGAAACTTTCCTAAACAGAGTTTTATTAAGGAAATAACGCAGAAAATATAGGGAAATAACAATTAAAACGTCGCATTAAAATGCTCCTATCAAATTCCCCCACACTTAGCTTTTGCTAGTCCCTTAGCAAAATCACACAAAGACACACACTAAGACTCAACGAAAATTTAAAGACTCAACCAAACGAAAATTCTATTGCCCTTCAACTTTTTGTCTCAGCAATCTCTTACTTTCACAACACCAAGATTAGCACTTAACCAAGAGTCAATGTTTAAGCATTCGAGAGTTAATTGAAACACATAATTTACACATACACAAGTAGGACTTGGTTGTAACAATGGTGATGGGTTCTGTCAAGCAAGTTTCAAACAAGTTTGATTCAATCCTCACAAGGCATATCCACTCTTTCTTCTCTCAGAATTCAAGGCAATGCTTAAAAGCTTGTACACTCAAGTATATGTGAAAGATAGCAAGTATATCACATATTATATGAAACGAAAGCACATGTATATTTTTCTTTTAAAGATCTCATGAAAGGTACCAACTACTTGCACAGATGGACCCAAGCCATATGTTCAACTCTTGTAACTCATCTCCACATCAAGGGCTGTCCCATCTTAAGGATCAAGAAGGTCTTCTCAAGGGTTGTAATGGGGCTAAGGCTCAAGGTTTAAAGAAACGAAAGGTAAGGATTTATCAAAGTGTCCTAAAAACCTAGCAGAGCACATGTAAATGTACAGACTTCAAGAAATTCCAGCAAGGCATTGTAAAAACGTCACTTTCCCTAGGGGTGATCATAAAAGGGCCTAATGTCTTCATATTGGGCCCAATCTTCATTCTAAACTTCCTTTGAACTCTAGTGAATTGGACAAAGGCCATATTTTCTGTAATGGGCCTTCAGTTCAAAGTAAACTCCAAAATCACTAAGTATGGGGGACTAAAATCCATAAACATTTTTCTTTCTTTTAGCCGTACACATTTTTTCTTTTTCACTTTCTTTTCCTCGGCTTTTTCACACTTTTTTTTTCTTTATGGATAAGTCTACCCCCACACTTGAACTTTCACCTCTTCTCAATTTTCATCCTTAGCACCAAACCCACGTAGCATGTCTCAAAAGATAGCTCCACTAAGTTCTTAGAACAAAGGGTAGGGTTGTAACTATACTAAGCTTCATGGTTAAGGATTTTAAGGATGATGAATGAAAAGTCTTAATGTAGGCTCAAAGGGGCTTATCTAGGGGGGTCCCACGGCGGGCACAATTAAGGACACAGGTTTATTTGGCAATGGTGGTAATTCCTAGGGTGCCTCTATCCTTTCCAGAATCAGGGCCATGTATTGATATAACGTTTCAACAAGCACAAGAGTGAATTCTAGCATTCTCTAGTCCATCAAACTTAATCTATGGCAAGTAGTCAATCAAGATGAAAGAATAATGAGATCATCAAAACATCGCCAAGAAAATAAGAATATATATTTTCGATTCACTCCAAGAAAAAGGGACATGGGCTCAATTATCTCACATGGGTTTGTATGAATCAAAACTCATCTTAACATGCTCATATTCTGTACCAAAGTCATGAAATCCATATCCACTACACATGCATACATTTTTCATATATCTCAATTAACCAAAGAATACCATTTTAGAAATCATCTCAATTTTGTGATCCTCTTTTAATCATGATTTCAGAGATATAGAATCATCCTAGACAGTTGAAAGGGCATCCTAAGACTCAAAACAAAAACAAAACAACGAAAATTTTTAAATTTTTGACATTTTTCACTTTTTTTTTGTATTTTTCAATATATGACTCAAGATAAAAGTGTAAATCCCTTCCCCCACACTTAAATATTGCATTGTCCTCAATGTAATCAATCATAAGCATGCAATGAAACAATTAAGCATATAGGAATGGAATTTACGAAAAGACTACAAAAATAAAGGAGAAAATTATAAAGTAAAAGAAATAGCGAAAGAGAAAGCAAATCTGTGTTATTGAATACTCCTTCATAGCTGCTTCTGAATTGGGTTGCCTCCCAAGCAGCGCTTGAATTTAACGTCTTTCAGCCAGACGGTACCTCCATTAAATAAAGTTAGTGACTATAATTAACAAAGAAATACAAAAAAAAAATATATATATATATATAAACAAGTATAACAAGTTAGTGAATTACAAACTACATGTAATATTAACAAGTTAAGTACACAAGTTAACAAGTCAGTACATAAGACACAAGTTAAGTACACAAGTGAGTAAAAAAAAAAAAAACACGAAAAATATTTACACAAGTGTTTTTTTTGTTTTTTTTCTTTCTTTGTACGAAAATACTTACAAATATTTACATTCTTTCCTTTCCTTTACAATTATTTTCAACACTTAGGTATGGAAACAGGGAGACTCGATGTGCAATGGGACTGAAACAGCTACCCTTTTCAACACTATGTTTAATCCAATATACCTTAGTGAATCACAATATTTTCGTTTGTTATATATATCATTGATATCAAATTAAATTCCAAGCTGTAAATCAAGAGGACGTGCGGCCCAAGTATAGTCGTCTAGACACCAAGTCTCTCCTACATCCTTTGGGCAACCTTACTGAAATGGCCAGGCAGGGGAGGGCGACCACGAGAGGTAGAATCCATTTTGGCATGAGCTACTCCCACATTGTGGTTTAGGCCCATTTGTAAGCACTTCTGGATTCAAGAACCTGTCATGAGCGTTGTCCCCTTCCTAGACACCATCCCACATAGGCTATACTTACTTGGATGAAAAAGATCCTAAGTGTGAAGACAGTTCAATGAATGTTAATAAAGGCCGCCCTCAACCTTAAGGGACCTGGACTAGGTACCAATAAGGGGTTTAGGCCAATATTAATAAACACGACTTCACCTATTCCTTCTTTAATTTACAACTCACAATTAAAATTCGTATTCAATAATATAAATAACAACCTAAGTAATTAATTAACTAATTAACTAACAAATTATGAACAATTAACAAGTAAAATTTTTTTTTTTTCGAACACAACATATAAACAAAACAAATATTCACATATTTAACAAGTGATTTTTCAATCCCCGGCAACGGCGCCAAAAATTGTTGCGCTATGAGCAAGCGCATAATTTAACCCTGAAATGTCATTAGTAGTACGTAATAAATAGGGATCGTTCTATTCCGGGGATTGAGGGTACACCTGTCATTGTCAAACAATTAAACAATTAAAATTAAAACAAAGTATAATATTCACAAAGATATTCACAACTATAAACATTGTACACGAAAAGGGGGGATTTTGTTTTTGGTTTTTTCGAAAATAAAACTAAGTTAACAAAGCAATTAAAATGCAAAAACATAAAAATACGAATGGAATGAGAGAACAAAGATCAAAATCGAAACATATGATTAAAATTGACTCAAACCCTAATATTGTTCATCTAAGTCATGAGAAAGGAGTTGATCATGTGAAACATTCGAAAGCAAATGAATTCCCATTTTTTACTTTTCAATGCTAATTAACCTAAGCGAAAGCACCTAGATTAATCCTATCAAACATGCAATCAAACCCTAGAAAGCTAGTCAATCATGTCATGTTTAACGCATTACACATAGAGAAAGGCTATCAACTCAAGTGTACAACTTAGTATGGAAAAGTCCACCTAGTTGCAATCCTCGTTAATTAAATTCGATCTTTGTACAAAACCTTTACTACTTTGATTCAAGTTTACACAAAACGAAAAGTCGATTTCATGTTCTTAAACCTAGCACCAATTATATCGAAACCCTAAGTGTTTGCAACCACATAAGATTAAAATACAAAAGTTATCTATAACGCAAATTTAATTAAACAAACCCACATAAGCAACTCTCGAAGAACAATAATATGAATCTGAAAATTCTCAATTAATCATAAAAATTCCAGAAATTAATATTTGTTCAAACACATATGTCAACTAGTTCATAACCAACGAAATTCAAAGCAAAGGTTACAAAGGAGAATCGGATTACACCGTGAGATGGGGATGGTGATGAACGATTGATGTGGTGGTCTCTTGAAACTCGAAAGCAAGCTTCAAGGTTGGAGATGGATGATGGATGCTCACGGCTATGCTTCTTCTCCCTTGGCCTTGCTTGAACTCGTGGAGATGACTAGAGGATGGAGAAACTCAAGGCTATGCTAAGAAGATTTTCTGATTTTTTTCTAAAGTGTAAATTGTATGGGGGAGAGGGACCCTTCACGTTGAGAAAGGGGAGTTTTATATAGGAGCATGGCTAGGGTTCACAAAGCAATCAGAATTTTCCACATAGCTTCAACCAATGATAATTCGCAAAGTAAGCTTGTGATGTGGTCCAACCAATCATAGAATGTCAAGTAAGCCTTGTGATGTGTTCCAACCATGATAGGAGCATTTTAATGCGACGTTTTACTTGCTTTTCCCTGCATTTTCTGCGTTATTTCCTTAATAAAACCCTGTTTAGGAAAGTTTCCATTCTTTGATTGGGAAAGTTCCTATTTGTAGAAAGTTTCTATTTTTGTAGTTTTTATTTATCATTTTTAGTAAGTTTCCATTTTTAGTAGTTTCTATTTTTCATTTTTAGAAAGTTTCCCACTTTTCATTTTAGGAAAGTTTCTATTTTTCTTACTAGTTTCTATTTTCAGGTCCTTGTCACAAATGAGCTGAAACGAGCTCACAAATGGAGAGAGAAGCTAGCCAACGTTGGAGGGAGACAAGATGAAGTACAAAGGGAAGCACAAATGAGCAGAAATGAAGAAATGAAGCTTTCCTGGTCCAACCAGGAAACCCTGTCCAGAAAAGGAAAGCTTGCCAAAACAAGACTCTTGAGCCAACCATGAATGGAGATCGAATTAATGAAGTGACATGGCATGAGAGAAGCTTCTTGAAGACTCTAGATGATGACATGGCACAAAGGTGGCGCATGGAGGCCCAAGAACTCTCAAGACTTGTTGGATTTTCGGCAAATGGATCAAAAGCCCACAAAGCCCATGCAATTAGGGTTTGTGACGCAATGAAGAAACCCTAGAGATGTTTGCCGTCCAAAATGAAGAGAGAAACAAGGAAAATGACGTGGAAAATCAGAAATTAAAAGGAGATTTTCTAGGGAGATTTTCTAGGGCTATTTTTATGGAAATTCATCAAGAGATAAACCCTAGAATATCTTTTGCCGTCCAAGCCAAGAGGAAAAGAAGGAAGTTGCCGTGTGAATTAAAAGAAAACCCTAGAGAATTCGGCAAGGAGATATTCAAGGGAGAAATAAAAGGAAAGAGAAAAAGGTGGAGACCAAGAAAAGCTCAAAAGAAGTCTAGATACATTCCTTAATTCCCTAAAGGAAGTTTGGCCGAATTGAACTACAAAAATCAGAATTATATCAAGGGAATTTCGGCAAGATTATTTAGGGAATTAAATGGAATTTTGTGATTGGTTGAACCACCTCATAGGGCTTATTTGGCAAGATATTATTGGAGGAAATTATGTGGAATTTTCAGATTAATTCCATAAGGTTTACACGGCTTGGAGAGCAAGTTGGCCGTCCCCTATATAACCTCCCATCTTCTCAACGTTTTGGGTTCCGAATTTCCACACTTTTGCGTTTATACTTTGAGAAAATAATTCAGAAATCTCTCTAGCCTAGCCGTGTTCTTCTCCATCCTCTAGGGCAACCACGAAGTGCAAGCAAGGCCAAGGAAGAAGAAGACAAGCCGTGCACACCATCCACCCTCCACCTTGAAGATTGCTTTCGAAATTCAAGAGACCACATCATCACTTCATTCATCTCATCTTCATCACGGTGTAATCCGATTCTCCTTGTACCTTTGCTTTGTATTTTCGTTGGTTTTGCCTTAGTTGACACATATGTATGAACAAGTATTGTTTTCTGAAATTTTATGATGAATTGTTAATTTTCAGATTCATATATTGCGATTTATGGTTGCTTTTGTGTGAGTGTTTGATTAAATTTGCATGATAGAAGTCTTTTGTATGATTATCTTGAATGGTTCGAAACATTTAGGGTTCTTATGTGATTGTTGCTACGTATTTGAGAACATGAATCAACTTTTTGGTTTTGTGTTCTTGAATCGATAAGTAGTAAAGGTTTTGTACAAAAACCGAATTTAATCAAAGAAGATTGCAATTAGGTGGACTTTTTCATACTAAGTTGCACATTTGAGTTGATAGCCTTTCTAGGTGTTTATTGCGTTAAACATGACATGATTGACTAGCTTTCTAGGGCTTGATTGCATGTTTGATAGAATTAATCTAGGTGCTTTCACTTAGGTTAATTAGCATTGAAAGTAAAATATGGGAAATTGTTTGCTTTTGAACGTTTCACATGATCAACTCCTCTTGCATGACTATGATGAACAATGATGAACTTGAATTAATTTTAATCATGAGTTTCGACTTTGATCTTTGTTCTTGCATTCCATTTGTATTTTTATGTTTTTGCATTTTAATTATTTAGGTAACTTAGATTTTATTTTCGGAAATTAAAACCAAAAAAACCAAAAACTCCCCCCTTTTCGTAAATATGTCTATATTTTGTAAATATTATACTTTGTTTTAATTTTAATTGTTTAATTGTTTGACAATGACAGGTGTACCCTCAATCCCCGGAATAGAACGATCCCTATTTACTTTATACTACTAATGACATTTCAGGGTTAAATTATGCCGCTCGCTAAAAGCGACATCAATTTTTGGCGCCGTTGCCGGGGATTGAAAAATCATTTGCCATATTGTGAATATGTGTTTTGTTTATATTGTGACCGAAAAAAAAAAAAAAATTTTTACTTGTTAATTATTTGTAATTGTCGAAATTTAGTTAACTAATTACTTAGGTTGTTATTTATATTATTGAATACGAATTTTAATTGTAAGTTGTAAATTAAAGAAGGAATAGGTGAAGTCGTGTTTATTAATATTGGCCTAAACCCCTTATTGGTACCTAGTTCAGGTCCCTTAAGGTTGAGGGCGGCCTTTATTAACATTCATTGAACTGTCTTCACACTTAGGACCTTTTATATCCAAGTAAGTATAGCCTATGTGGGATGGTGTCTAGGAAGGGGACAACGCTCATGACTGGTTCTTGGATTCAGAAGTGCTTACAAATGGGCGTAAACCTCAATGAGGGAGTAGCCTATGCCAAAATGGATCCTACCTCTTGTGTTCGTCCTCCCCTACCTGGCCATTTCAGTAAGGTTGCCCAAAGGATGTAGGAGGGACTTAATGTCTTGACGATTATACTTGGGCCGCACGTCCACTTGATTTACCGCTTGGAATTTAATTAGAAATCAATGGTATTTATAACAAAAGAAAATGTTGTGATGCACCTAAGGTATATTGGATTAAACATAGTCTTGAAAAGGGTTGCTGTTTCAGTCCCATTGCACATCGAGACTCCCTGTTCCCGTACCTAAGTGTTGAAAATAATTGTAAAGAAAAGGAAAGAATAGAAGTAATTTTACTTAATTTCGTAAAAAAAAAAAAAAAAAAAAAAAAAAAAATAATAATAATAATAATAATAATAATAATAATAATAATAATTAGATGTGAATAGTGACGTTTTGTTTGTTTGTGTGAAAGTTTTGTGTAAATGGTGTCTAATCTTGTTAAACAAAGGAAATGTAAAGAATTAATTGTGAATATTGTTAAATTCTTGATTGTTATAAGTGTGTAAAATCGTATGAGTAGATAAGGGTCCTTTTGTTAATATTGGCCTTAACCCTTCATTAGTGCCTCTCTAAGGTCTTTTGAAGTTGAGGGCGGCTTTTATTAACATTTGGAGAACTGTCTAACACATGAGTTCTTTCCAAGCTGAGTAAGGGGCATATAGGTGGTGTCTTAGGTTGAGACCCTGGGTGATGGGTTCAAATTGGATCTCAGAGATACTATAGACCGTGCGTAAACCACAATGTGGGAGTAGCCAATAGGGGCCTAAACCTCAATGAGGGAGTAGCCTCCGTAGTGTCACCAAAATGAGTCCTCCCTCTCACTTACCTCTTAATCTGGCCATCTAGCCTTCTGAAACAAAGGAAAGTGACTTATGTCTAGGCGACTATCCCTAGATCGTAGCTCACCAATAGTAGTGGTTTCTATTGGGCTCGACTTACAACTTGTAATCAATTGAGATATTAACTTTATTTTGTAAAGATTATAAGATACTTGAACATAACCTCCACTTGTAAATTGTGTTGTTTTGTACATTTTATACTTGTATAAACTTCTTACGTGGTTTATTTGTGAAAAGATTGTGGATAGTTTGTAATTTATACTTCTCTTTATACTTGTATAAATCATAAATAGTAAAGTCGTGAATAGTAACTTGTGAATAGTGACTCGTGAATAGTGAAGTTGATGTATTAACCACTAATTTGTAATTAGTTTACTTTATACTTTGCTAACTTCTTTGAATGCTGATAATGTTCAGGATTCCTATGAATGACCGAGCCTTTTAGACCATCTACACTAAAGGAAATTGAAGCAAGGCTCGCTCGTTTGAAGGGTCCTTCACTCCTTGAGTTCACAAGCCCTTCTCCTTCAACATACAAAGAGTACACATTTAACGAGCAAGGGAAGAGGACCTACTGTTCTGAGGAGTCTACATCACCTACACCGAGTCCATCTCCTCCCTCACGTTCACCTTCACCTGTGATTTCGTCCAACTCTACACCACCACCTTCACCACCACCTGAAGAAGTCGAAGAAGAGAGAATGGCATCTATTAGGGAACTCTCCACCGCAACTGTTGAAGGAGGACCCCTACAGGCATAGTATACCCTGCCCCTGCAGCTGGAAGACAAGCAGAGTTCGAGCTTAAGAGTGGATTGTTGCACAAGCTCCCTATCTTCCATGGCCTCAATATGGAGGATGCTAACAAGCACGTACGAGAATTCCAATCTGTTTGTGCAAACATGCAACCACAAGGGGCGGATGAAAACCTTCTTAAGATGAGAGCATTTCCATTCTCTCTAGCTGATAGAGCCAAGGATTGGCTATATGAGCTTCCTGCAGGTCGTATCACATCATGGGAAACAATGAGAAAGGCCTTCTTGGAGAAATACTTCCCAGCTTCAAAGGTCATCACACTTAGGAAGAAGCTTAGTGGAATAGAGCAAGCTCATGATGAGTCCTATGCTGCCTACTATGAGAGGTTCAATTCCTTACTTGCACAATGTCCTCAACATCAGATGAAGGATGAGACCCTACTCACATGTTTCTACGAAGGACTCTTACCCTTGGAAAGGCAAATGTTGGATGCTGCAGCTGGTGGAGCTTTTGTGGATAAGTCACCTGCGGTTGGGAAGGAACTTATAGCTAATCGTGCCCTAAACTCCCAACAGTATGAGGGTGTGAGACAACCCACTCGTAGGGTCAATGAGGTGAGCACTAGTCCTGCCATTGCGGATCAATTGAGCAAACTCACCCTTCTTGTGAACAAGGTGGCGACTACTCAAGGCCATGGAGGACCCTCTGCTTGTGGGGTATGCTTTACTCAAGGACATCCTACGGATCAATGTCCTCAACTGAGTGAGAATGGTGGTTGGGAATCTGTGAATGCTATAGGAGGCTATCAAGGGAACCAAGGGGGTCCCCCACGTCCAAGGTATGATCCATATTCGAATACCTATAACCCTGGATGGAGGGACCACCCCAACTTCAAGTGGACCAACAATGAAAATGTTCAGAACCCTCTTGGTGGAAATTTCCAACGTCCTCAAGGACCTCCCTATCAAAGACCTTACATGCCTCCTCAACACAATGTAGGGAATCCCAATTCTCACTATGATAAGACGATAGAGGCATTGACTAATTCTACTCAGGCATTGACTAGTGCCACACAGACTTTGCTTCAAGGACAACAGACCAATGCCAAGGACATTGCAGAGCTCAAGAAGCAAATGGGACAAGTGGTGGACTTCATGACCAAGTTTCATGAGAGTGGTAAGCTTCCAAGCAACACAATTCCAAACCCAAAGGGAGGCTTTGAAGGTTCCACCAACTGAGGAGAAGAGGAAACCACGTCTAGGCTGAGAAGACGTTAAAACCAAGCGCTACTTGGGAGGCAACCCATGCAAATCAGATTTGCTTTCTTTATCCTTATCTTTTATTTTTCGTTTTTGCTTTTTGAATTTAGTATTATTTTCGTAAATTTCATCCCTGTATGCTTAAGTGTTTCATTGCATGCTTTTAATTGATTACATTGAGGACAATGCAATATTTAAGTGTGGGGGAAGGGATTTATATTTTTAGTCTTTTATTTTGAGTCATATATTGAAAAATACAAAAAAATTGAAAAATGTCAAAAATTTAAAAATTTTCGTTGCTTTTGTTTTTGTTTTGAGTCTTAGGATGCCCTTTCAACTGTCTAGGATGATTCTATATCTCTGAAATCATGACTAAAAGAGGAGCACAAAATTGAGATGATTTAAACATGGTATTCTTTGGTTAATTGAGATATATGAAAACTATGTGCCTTGTAGTGGATATGGATTTCGAAACTTTGGTACAGAATATGAGCATGTTAAGATGAGTTTTGATTCATAAAGCCCCTGTGAGATAATTGAGCCATGTCCCTTTTTCTTGGAGTAAAATGAAATATATATTCTTAATTTCTTGGCGATGTTTTGATGATCTCATTATTCTTTCATTTGATTGATTGCTTGCCATAGATTAAGTTTGATGGACTAGAGAATGCTAGAATTCACTCTTGTGCTTGTTGAGACGTTATATCAATACATGGCCCTGATTCTGGAAGGGATAGAGGCACCCTAGGAATTACCACCATTGCCAAATAAACCTGTGTCCTTAATTGTGCCCGTCGTGGGACCCCCCTAGATAAGCCCCTTTGAGCCTACATTAAGCCTTTTCATTCATCACCCTTAAAATCCTTAACCATGAAGCTTAGTATAGTTACAACCCTACCCTTTGTTCTAAGAACTTAGTGGAGCTATCTTTTGAGACATACTACGTGGGTTTGGTGCTAAAGATGAAAATTGAGAGGAGGTGAAAGTTCAAGTGTGGGGGTAGACTTGTCCATAAAAAAAAATATGTGAAAGCCGTGAAAAATGAAAAGAAAAGAAAATTGTATACGGCTAAAAAGAAAAGAAAGAAATAATTATGGATTTTAGTCCCCCATACTTAGTGATTTTGGAGTCTGCGTTGAAATGAAGGCCTACTAAAGAAAAATCTGGCCTTTGTCCATTCACTATAGTTTAAGGGAAGTTTACAATGAAGATTGGGCCCAACATGAAGACATTAGGCCCCTTTTATGTTACCTCTAGGGAAAGTGACGTTTTTGCAATGCCTTGGTGGATTTCTTGTGGTCTCTACATTTACATGTGCTCTGCTAGGTTTTTAGGACACTTTGATAAATCCTTACCCTTCATTTCTTAAAACCTTGAGCCTTGGCCCCATTACAACCTTTAAGAAGACCTTCTTGATCCTTAAGATGGGACAGCCCTTGATGTGGAGATGAGTTACAAGAGTTGAACCTATGGCTTGGGTCCATCTGTGCAAGTAGTTGGTATCCTTCATGAGATCTTTAAAGAAAATTATACATGTGCTTTCGTTTCTTGAATTATGTGATATACTTGCTATCTTTCACATATACTTGAGTGTATAAGCTTTTAAGCATTGCCATGATCTGAGAGAAGAAAGAGTGGATATAACTTGTGAGGAGTTGAATCATACTTGTTTGAAGCATGCTTAACAGAAACCATCACCATTGTTCCAACCAAGTCCTACTTGTGTATGTGAAGATTATGTGTTTTAATTAACTCTCGAATGCCTAAACATTTATTCTTGGTGAAGTGCTAATCTTGGTGTTGTGAAAGTAAGAGATTGCTGAGACAAAAAGTTGAAGGGCTATAGAGTCTGTTTCGTGTCAAGTCTTTAATTTTCGTTGAGTCTTAGTGTGTGTCTTAGTGTGATTTTGCTAAGGGACTAGCAAAAGCTAAGTGTGGGGGAATTTGATAGGAGCATTTTAATGCGACGTTTTACTTGCTTTTCCCTGCATTTTCTGCGTTATTTCCTTAATAAAACCCTGTTTAGGAAAGTTTCCATTCTTTGATTGGGAAAGTTCCTATTTGTAGAAAGTTTCTATTTTTGTAGTTTTTATTTATCATTTTTAGTAAGTTTCCATTTTTAGTAGTTTCTATTTTTCATTTTTAGAAAGTTTCCCACTTTTCATTTTAGGAAAGTTTCTATTTTTCTTACTAGTTTCTATTTTCAGGTCCTTGTCACAAATGAGCTGAAACGAGCTCACAAATGGAGAGAGAAGCTAGCCAACGTTGGAGGGAGACAAGATGAAGTACAAAGGGAAGCACAAATGAGCAGAAATGAAGAAATGAAGCTTTCCTGGTCCAACCAGGAAACCCTGTCCAGAAAAGGAAAGCTTGCCAAAACAAGACTCTTGAGCCAACCATGAATGGAGATCGAATTAATGAAGTGACATGGCATGAGAGAAGCTTCTTGAAGACTCTAGATGATGACATGGCACAAAGGTGGCGCATGGAGGCCCAAGAACTCTCAAGACTTGTTGGATTTTCGGCAAATGGATCAAAAGCCCACAAAGCCCATGCAATTAGGGTTTGTGACGCAATGAAGAAACCCTAGAGATGTTTGCCGTCCAAAATGAAGAGAGAAACAAGGAAAATGACGTGGAAAATCAGAAATTAAAAGGAGATTTTCTAGGGAGATTTTCTAGGGCTATTTTTATGGAAATTCATCAAGAGATAAACCCTAGAATATCTTTTGCCGTCCAAGCCAAGAGGAAAAGAAGGAAGTTGCCGTGTGAATTAAAAGAAAACCCTAGAGAATTCGGCAAGGAGATATTCAAGGGAGAAATAAAAGGAAAGAGAAAAAGGTGGAGACCAAGAAAAGCTCAAAAGAAGTCTAGATACATTCCTTAATTCCCTAAAGGAAGTTTGGCCGAATTGAACTACAAAAATCAGAATTATATCAAGGGAATTTCGGCAAGATTATTTAGGGAATTAAATGGAATTTTGTGATTGGTTGAACCACCTCATAGGGCTTATTTGGCAAGATATTATTGGAGGAAATTATGTGGAATTTTCAGATTAATTCCATAAGGTTTACACGGCTTGGAGAGCAAGTTGGCCGTCCCCTATATAACCTCCCATCTTCTCAACGTTTTGGGTTCCGAATTTCCACACTTTTGCGTTTATACTTTGAGAAAATAATTCAGAAATCTCTCTAGCCTAGCCGTGTTCTTCTCCATCCTCTAGGGCAACCACGAAGTGCAAGCAAGGCCAAGGAAGAAGAAGACAAGCCGTGCACACCATCCACCCTCCACCTTGAAGATTGCTTTCGAAATTCAAGAGACCACATCATCACTTCATTCATCTCATCTTCATCACGGTGTAATCCGATTCTCCTTGTACCTTTGCTTTGTATTTTCGTTGGTTTTGCCTTAGTTGACACATATGTATGAACAAGTATTGTTTTCTGAAATTTTATGATGAATTGTTAATTTTCAGATTCATATATTGCGATTTATGGTTGCTTTTGTGTGAGTGTTTGATTAAATTTGCATGATAGAAGTCTTTTGTATGATTATCTTGAATGGTTCGAAACATTTAGGGTTCTTATGTGATTGTTGCTACGTATTTGAGAACATGAATCAACTTTTTGGTTTTGTGTTCTTGAATCGATAAGTAGTAAAGGTTTTGTACAAAAACCGAATTTAATCAAAGAAGATTGCAATTAGGTGGACTTTTTCATACTAAGTTGCACATTTGAGTTGATAGCCTTTCTAGGTGTTTATTGCGTTAAACATGACATGATTGACTAGCTTTCTAGGGCTTGATTGCATGTTTGATAGAATTAATCTAGGTGCTTTCACTTAGGTTAATTAGCATTGAAAGTAAAATATGGGAAATTGTTTGCTTTTGAACGTTTCACATGATCAACTCCTCTTGCATGACTATGATGAACAATGATGAACTTGAATTAATTTTAATCATGAGTTTCGACTTTGATCTTTGTTCTTGCATTCCATTTGTATTTTTATGTTTTTGCATTTTAATTATTTAGGTAACTTAGATTTTATTTTCGGAAATTAAAACCAAAAAAACCAAAAACTCCCCCCTTTTCGTAAATATGTCTATATTTTGTAAATATTATACTTTGTTTTAATTTTAATTGTTTAATTGTTTGACAATGACAGGTGTACCCTCAATCCCCGGAATAGAACGATCCCTATTTACTTTATACTACTAATGACATTTCAGGGTTAAATTATGCCGCTCGCTAAAAGCGACATCAAACCAATCATAATTCTCTAAAATACCTCCCTAATATTTAATTGCCGAATTTCCTTGAAATTATTCTGATTTTCTTCATGAATTTCGGCCAACATTCCTTTAGGGAATTTAGGGATGAATCTGGACGCCTTTTGAGCTTTTCCTTGGTGCACACATATTTTCCTTCCATAAATATCTCCCTTGAATCTCTCTTTGCGACTCCTTGATTATTTCTGATTTTCATGTTGGCAATCACACCAATTTACTCCTCCAACAATATTTCTTTCCATAAAATCTCCCAAGAAAATCTCCTTTGATTTATTCCACGTGAAATTCTCAATCAATCACCTTAATTCCCACGTTGTCACCTTGTTTTTCCTTAAGTATTACACGGCAAATTTAATCCCCAAGGAAAATATATTTTCCTTTTTTAAAAAAAACTCTTCCTTGATTCTCTCCTTGCCATGTCATCTTCATGAAGCTTCTCGTTCCATTTATGAACTCAATTCAGCTTATTTATTCCAAAAACCTGAAAATAGAAGCTTTCTAAAATAAGAAATGGAAACTTTCTTAAACTAAAATGGAAACTTTCTAAAAATGGAAAATAGAAACTACAAAACGGAAACTTTCTACAATTAGGAACTTTCCCATTCGAAGAATGGAAACTTTCCTAAACAGAGTTTTATTAAGGAAATAACGCAGAAAATATAGGGAAATAACAGTTAAAACGTCGCATTAAAATGCTCCTATCAAAACTTAATCTATGGCAAGTAGTCAATCAAGATGAAAGAATAATGAGATCATCAAAACATCGCCAAGAAAATAAGAATATATATTTTCGATTCACTCCAAGAAAAAGGGACATGGCTCAATTATCTCACAGGGGCTTTATGAATCAAAACTCATCTTAACATGCTCATATTCTGTACCAAAGTTTCGAAATCCATATCCACTACAAGGCACATATTTTTCATGTATCTCAATTAACCAAAGAATACCATTTTAAAGTCATCTCAATTTTGTGATCCTCTTTTAGTCATGATTTCAGAGATATAGAATCATCCTAGACAGTTGAAAGGGCATCCTAAGACTCAAAACAAAAACAAATGCAACGAAAATTTTTAAATTTTTGACATTTTTCAATTTTTTTTTGTATTTTTCAATATATGACTCAAGATAAAAGTGTAAATCCCTTCCCCCACACTTAAATATTGCATTGTCCTCAATGTAATCAAGAAAAAGCATGCAATGAAACACTTAAGCATATAGGGTAGAGAATTTACGAAAATAACTACTAAAATCAAAAGGAAAATTGGAGAAGTAAAAGGGAGAGATAAAACAAATCTGCGTTGATGACTCCTCCACAGCTAGTTCTGAATTGGGTTGCCTCCCAAGCAGCGCTTAATGTTTATAGTCTTTCAGCCTAGACTTGTACCTCCATTTAATCCTCAGGGTTTGGAACGTTTTGGAGGGGTACAGCCTCCACTTCATGTTCCACAAATGCCTCATAGTAAGGCTTCAAGCGATGCTCATTCACCTTGAACTCATTACCTGTTTGTTCACTCTTTATCTGCACAGCTCCATGAGGAAACACATGAGTGATAACAAAAGGTCCAATCCAACGAGAACGAAGCTTACCTGGGAAGAGTTTGAGACGAGAATGGAATAGAAGAACTTTTTGACCCACAACAAAAGTCTTCCTTCGAATCATTTTGTCATGGAATGCCTTAGTCTTATCCTTGTAAATTTTAGCACTTTCAAAGGCATCATTCCTAATCTCCTCTAACTCTTGCAATTGCAACTTCCTATGAAGCCCACCTGCATCTATATCCATGTTGAACTGCTTCACAGCCCACCAAGCTCTATGCTCTAACTCCACAGGTAAATGGCAAGGTTTGCCATAAATAATTCGATATGGTGACATACCTATGGGAGTTTTGTATGCAGTTCTGTAGGCCCACAGAGCATCCTCTAGACGCAAGGACCAGTCTTTCCTGTTGGGGTTCACAGTCTTCTCCAATATCCCCTTGATCTGACGATTAGAGACCTCAGCCTGCCCACTAGTTTGGGGGTGATAAGGTGTAGAAACCTTATGTGTCACCTCATATCTCTTCAAAAGAGCCTCAATCGTCCGATTGCAAAAATGGGATCCACCATCACTAATGAGAACTCTAGGCATTCCAAACCTGCTAAAGATGTTAGACTTGATAAAATCTGCAACAACCTTAGAGTCATTAGTTCTAGTGGCCTTTGCTTCCACCCATTTGGAAACATAGTCCACTGCAAGTAAGATATAGAGAAACCCACAAGATGATGGGAAAGGTCCCATGAAATCTATACCCCAAACATCAAAGATTTCAACAGTTATGATATTAGTCAAGGGCATTTGATCTCTAGGACCTAGGTTTCCTGTTCTTTGGCACTTATCACAAGTTAAACAATAGGCATGTGCATCCCTAAACAATGTTGGCCAATAGAACCCAGACTCTAACACTTTTAATGCAGTTTTCTTTGACCCAAAGTGACCCCCACATGCTTTAGAGTGGCAAAACGAAAGTATAACATTATGTTCATGTTCAGGCACACATCTTCTAATCAATTGATCAGAACAATATTTCCATAGATAAGGTTCATCCCAAACATATTGCTTAATAATTTTCTTAAGCCTATCTCTATGAGCACGTGACATGGTATCAGGAATCTTTCTAGACACAATATAGTTCACAATATCTGCATACCATGGTTCACTTACCTGAAGTCCAAAGAGTTGCTCATCTGGAAATGTCTCCACCAGAGGGAGATGATCTTCTGCATGCACCAAGCGACTCAAGTGGTCAGCTACCACGTTTTCACTACCCTTCTTGTCCTTGATTTCCACGTCAAATTCTTGCAAGAGTAGGATCCATCTGATGAGCCTTGGTTTCGCCTCCTTCTTGGTCATCAAGTATTTCAAGGCTGCATGGTCAGTAAAGATAGTAACTTTGGTACCAAGTAAGTAAGAGCGAAACTTCTCAAGGGCAAAGACAACTGCAAGGAGCTCTTTCTCTGTGGTTGAATAGTTCATTTGTGCATCATTGAGAGTCCTTGAGGCGTAGTAGATGGCATAGGGTAGCTTGTCCTTCCTTTGCCCCAAAACAGCTCCAACTACATAGTCAGAGGCATCACACATCAACTCAAAGGGCAAGGACCAGTCTGGAGGTAACATGATGGGGGCAGATGTCAACAACTCCTTAAGCTTGTCAAAAGCTTCTTGACACTCCTTGTCAAAGTGAAATGGCACATCCTTCTGGAGTAGTTGACATAAGGGTCTCGAAATTTTGGAGAAGTCCTTGATGAACCTCCTGTAAAAACCTGCATGACCAAGGAAAGAACGAATCTCTCTCACAGAAGTGGGAGAGGGTAAGTGACGCACAATATCAACCTTGGCTTTATCAACCTCTATACCCCTAGCAGAGACAATATGTCCTAGAACTATTCCTTGCTTAACCATAAAATGGCATTTTTCCCAGTTTAAGACAAGGTTAGTTTCCATGCAACGTTTCAAAATTATCTCCAGATTATTAAGACAATCATCAAAATTCTTTCCAAAAACTGAAAAGTCATCCATGAATACCTCTATGATTTTCTCAATATAATCTGAAAAGATACTTACCATTCATCTCTGAAAAGTACCTGGAGCGTTACAAAGTCCGAAGGGCATACGTCTATAAGCAAACGTTCCAAAGGGGCAAGTGAAGGTTGTCTTCTCTTGATCTTCATTTGCAATTGCAATCTGGTTGTAACCAGAGTATCCATCCAGGAAGCAGTAGTAGTCATGTCCAGCTAGGCGCTCAAGCATCTGATCAATGAATGGCAGAGGAAAGTGGTCTTTCCTTGTAGTTGCGTTGAGCCTCCTATAGTCAATGCAAACTCTGTGGCCTGTGACTGTCCTTTGAGGCACCAGTTCGTTATCAGTATTCTTCACCACAGTGATCCCAGACTTCTTGGGCACGACCTGAACTGGAGAGACCCACTTGGAGTCTGAAATGGGGTAGATTACCCCACAATCAAGGAGTTTGATAACCTCCTTCTTTACTACTTCCATCATTGGAGGGTTGAGACGACGTTGAGCCTCTCTAGTGGGTTTAGACCCCTCCTCTAGAAGTATCCTATGGACGCAAGTTGTAGGGCTGATTCCCTTGATGTCCGCCAATGTCCATCCTATGGCGGTCTTGTGTTGTTTCAGCATTTCCACCAACTTCTCTTCTTGTGGAGTCGTTAGTGCAGAGGACACAATCACTGGTAAGGTCTCCTTGTCCCCTAAGTAGACATACTTCAAATGGTCCGGAAGAGGTTTTAGCTCAAGTTCTGGGGCCTGGACCACTGAAGGTAAAGTCTTGTTAACAGATAACTGAATGGACAAGGGAGAGATAGACTTACCTATATAGGGTGATGCCTCAAGGAAGGAGACGTTTTCAATGATTTTCTCCTCACAAGTGTCTTTCAACTTGTCCTCTGAGATGATGATTCCTTCCTTGGTGTAGCCAACCCCACTCTCAAGTGTAGTGACTAAGGTATCCTCATGCATAATATCAAACATTTTCTGCGCAAGTTCATCCAAAATATCAGTAGAAAAACAATCATGAACCTCTAGGGGATACCTCATGGCTTCAAAGATGTTAAAGCCAATAATGTCACCATCGAACTCCATTGTGAGAGAGCCTGCATACACATCAATCTTCGTCCTAGCTGTCCTTAAGAAAGGACGTCCCAAAAGCAATGGAGTGGAACTCACAGGGGAGTCCTCCATTTCCAACACATAAAAATCAGCTGGGAAGATAAGATGGTTAACCTGTACGAGCACATCCTCCAGCAAACCTCTAGGGTATGCATTGGATCTGTCAGCTAACTGAATGATAACATTGTCTGATTTAAGTTCCCCTAGACCTAGGGTTTCATAAACAGAGTAGGGCATAACATTAACAGATGCACCTAGGTCTAGCATGGCATTCTTAAATCTAGAGTTACCAATAGTACAAGGAATAGTAAAGCTTCCAGGATCCTTACACTTTGGAGGAATCTTCCTCTGAATCAAGGCAGACACGTTCTCACTTACCTTTACCACCTCCTTTTCACGGTTTACCCTCCTAGTAGTGCAAAGCTCTTTGAGGAACTTGGCATACTTAGGGACTTGCTTGATGGCCTCTAGGAGGGGTAAGTTTACTTGCACCTTCTTGAAAGTTTCCAAGATAGCTTGGTCACTTTCATCCTTCTTAGATTGGGCGAACCTGCGTGGGAAGGGCATGCAAGAAGAAGAAGGGTTAGCAATAACCGAATTTGATAAGTTAGAATTACTACCTGATACTTCCGGTTTGGCCTTTAATGGTGAGGACGCCTTTGTCTCTTCCTTGGACGTTGCAGGGTCCTTCTCAATACCCAACTTGGTGGGTTCTTGGTCTCCCTTAATCTCTATGCTCACTTGAGCCTTCTTGGGTTGCTTCGGTTGATCCACAAATGGTCTTCCACTCCTTGTAGTCACAACTGATGCACTCTCTACATTAGGGTTAGGTATTGTATTACTAGGGAGCTTGCCAGTTTCGTGGATCTTGCTCATGAAATCCACAACTTGACCCATTTGCTTCTTGAGCTCTGCAATGTCCTTGGTGTGGGTCTGTTGTCCTTGAATCAAAGCCTGTGTAGAGTTTGTCAAGGCTTGGGTAGAACTAGTCAAGGCCTCCAACGTTTTGTCATAGTGAGCCATTGAGGATCCTGAATTCTGTGGAGGAGGTAGGTAAGGCCTTTGAAAAGATGATCCTTGGAATGAAGGCCCTTGTGGACGTTGGAAATTCCCTCCAAGAGGATTCTGAACGTTATCATTGTTGGTCCACTTGAAGTTGGGATGGTCCCTCCATCCTGGGTTGTAAGTATTGGAGTAAGGGTCATGTCTTGGACGTTGAGGTCCTCCTTGATATCCTCCTTGATATCCTCCAATAGCATTAGCAGATTCCCATCCTCCATTTTCATTGAGGGGGGCACTGATCTGTAACATGCCCTTGCATAGAGCATACCCCACAAGCTATTGTTGCACTTGGTCCCTTGGAACTCACCACTTGGTTCATGAGAAGAGTAAGCTTATTCAGTTGGTCTTCAATGGCAGTATTCTTGCTCACCTCATGTACCCTACGAGTAGAGTGTCCTATCCCCTCATATTGTTGGGAGTTTAGGGCACGATTAGCTATAAGCTCCTTCCCAACCGCAGGTGACTTATCCACAAAAGCTCCTCCAGCTGCCGCATCAAGCATTTGCCTCTCCAAGGGTAGGAGTCCTTCGTAGAAACATGTAAGTAGGGTCTCATCCTTCATCTGATGTTGAGGACACTGTGCAAGTAGGGAGTTGAACCTCTCATAGTAGGCAGCATAGGACTCATCATGAGCTTGCTCGATTCCACTGAGCTTCTTCCTAAGTGTGATGACTTTTGAAGCTGGGAAGTATTTCTCCAAGAAGGCCTTTCTCATTGTTTCCCATGATGTGATACGTCCTGCAGGAAGTTCATATAGCCAATCCTTGGCTCTATCAGCTAGAGAGAATGGAAATGCTCTCATCTTAAGAAGGTTTTCATCCGCTCCTTGTGGTTGCATGTTTGCACAAACAGATTGGAATTCTCGTACGTGCTTGTTAGCATCCTCCATATTAAGTCCATGGAAGATAGGGAGCTTGTGCAACAATCCACTCTTAAGCTCGAACTCTGCCTGTCTTCCAGCTGCAGGGGCAGGGTATACTATGCCTGTAGGGGGTCCTCCTTGGACAGCTGCTGTAGAGAGTTCCCTAATAGATGCCATTCTCTCTTCTTCAGGTGGTGGTGAAAGTGGTGGTGAAGGTGAAAGAGGTGGGGTGATTTGTGGTGATGGTAAGTTAGGCGAAATCAAAGGTGATGGTGAAAGTGGTGGAGATGGAGTTGGTGTAGGTGATGTGGATTCCTCTGAAGGATCTAAGATTCTCTTCCCTTGCTCGTTGAATGTATATGGCTTGAATTGCAAAGGAGGAGGTCTTCTGTATTCAGGTTGTTGAGGGTTCTTCAAACGAGCAAGTCTTTCTTCAATCTCTCGTAAATTAGGGATTTTAGAAGACTCGGACATTCATGGAAACCTGAACAACATTAACTATTAGAGAAGTTAGTAGACTATACATTAAAAGAAATTAATGATTTATACATAGACGTCACTATTCACGAGTCACTATTCACGACTTTATACAAATATAAAGAGGAGTATAAATTACAAACTAACCACAAACTTCACAAATATATTACATGAGACGTTTATACAAGTATAAAAAGTACAAAACAGCACAATTTACAAATGGAGGTTATGTTCAAGTGTATTATTATCTTTACAAATAAAGTTAATATCTTAATTGATTACAAGTTGTAAGTCGAGCCCAATAGAAACCACTACTATTGGTGAGATACGATCTAGGGATAGTCGCCTAGACATAAGTTGCTTTCCTTTGTTTTAGAAGGCTAGATGGCCAGATTAAGAGGTAAGTGAGAGGGAGGACTCATTTTGGTGACACTACGGAGGCTACTCCCTCATTGAGGTTTAGGCCCCTATTGGCTACTCCCACATTGTGGTTTACGCACAGTCTATAGTATCTCTGAGATCCAATTTGAACCCATCACCCAGGGTCTCAACCTAAGACACCACCTATATGCCCCTTACTCAGCTTGAAAAGGACTCATGTGTTAGACAGTTCTCCAAATGTTAATAAAAGCCGCCCTCAACTTCAAAAGACCTTAGAAAGGCACTAATGAAGGGTTAAGGCCAATATTAACAAAAGGGCCCTTATCTACTCATACGATTTTACACACTTATAACAATTAAGAATTTAACGATATTTACAATTAATTCTTTTCTTTTGTATACAAGATTAGACACAATTTACACAAAACTTTCAAACAAGAACAAACAAACGTCACATATATTTTACTTTTTTTTTTTTTTTTTTTTTTTTTGTACGAAAATACTTACAAATAATTGTTTTTCTTCCTTTTCTTTACAATTATTTTCAACACTTAGGTACGGGAACAGGGAGTCTCGATGTGCAATGGGACTGAAACAGCTACCCTTTTCAAGACTATGTTTAATCCAATATACCTTAGTGAATCACAATATTTTCATTTATTATATATATCATTGATTTCAAATTCAATTCCAAGCGGTAAATGATGCAGCTAAAAGCAAGCGCATAATTTAACCCTGGTCATTAGTAGTAAAAGTAAGTAGGGATCGTTCTATTCCGGGGATTGAGGGTACACTTGTCATTGTCAAACAATTAAACAATTAAAATTAAAACAAAGTATAATATTCACAAAGATATTCACAACTATAAACATTGTACACGAAAAGGGGGGATTTTGTTTTTGGTTTTTCGAAAATAAAACTAAGTTAACAAAACAATTAAAATGCAAAAACATAAAAATACGAATGGAATGAGAGAACAAAGATCAAAATCGAAACATATGATTAAAATTGACTCAAACCCTAATATTGTTCATCTAAGTCATGAGAAAGGAGTTGATCATGTGAAACATTCGAAAGCAAATGAATTCCCATTTTTTACTTTTCAATGCTAATTAACCTAAGCGAAAGCACCTAGATTAATCCTATCAAACATGCAATCAAACCCTAGAAAGCTAGTCAATCATGTCATGTTTAACGCATTACACATAGAGAAAGGCTATCAACTCAAGTGTACAACTTAGTATGGAAAAGTCCACCTAATTGCAATCCTCGTTAATTAAATTCGATCTTTGTACAAAACCTTTACTACTTTGATTCAAGTTTACACAAAACGAAAAGTCGATTTCATGTTCTTAAACCTAGCACCAATTATATCGAAACCCTAAGTGTTTGCAACCACATAAGATTAAAATACAAAAGTTATCTATAACGCAAATTTAATTAAACAAACTCACATAAGCAACTCTCGAATCACAATATATGAATCTGAAAATTCTCAATTAATCATAAAATTCCAGAAATTAATATTCGTTCAAACACATATGTCAACTAGAACAAAACCAACGAAATCAAAGCAAAGGTTACAAAGGAGAATCGGATTACACCGTGGATGAAGATGAGATGGATGATAAACGTTGTGGTCTCTTGAAACTCGAAAGCAAGCTTCAAGGTTGGAGATGGATGATGGATGCTCACGGCTTCTCTTCTTCTCCCTTGGCCTTGCTTGAACTCGTAGCTTGCTCTAGAGGGTGGAGGAACTCACGGCTATGCTAAGAAGATTTTCTGATTTTTTTCTAACGTGTAAATTGTATGGGGGAGAGGAACCCCTCTCAACGTCAAAGAGGTGGGTATATATAGGAGCACGGCTAGGATTCACAAAGCAATCAGAAATTTCCACATAGCTTCCACCAATAGGAATTCGCCAAGTAAGCTTTGTGATGTGGTCCAACCAATCATAGAATGCCAAGTAAGCCTTGTGATGTGTTCCAACCAATCATAATTCTCTAAAATACATCCCTAATATTTAATTGCCGAATTTCCTTGAAATTATTCTGATTTTCTTCATGAATTTTGGCCAACATTCCTTTAGGGAATTTAGGGATGAATCTAGACGCCTTTTGAGCTTTTCCTTGGTGCACACATATTTTCCTTCCATAAATATCTCCCTTGAATCTCTCTTTGCGTCATCTCCTTGATTATTTCTGATTTTCACGTTGGCAATCACACCAAATTATTCCTCCAACAATATTTCTTTCCATAAAAGTCTCCCAAGAAAATCTCTCCTTGAAATCCTCAATCAATCATCTTCAATTCCCACGTTGTCACCTTGTTTTTCCTTAAGTATTACACGGCAAATTTAATCTCCAAGGAAAATATATTTTCCTTTTTAAAAAAAAAAACTCTTCCTTGATTCCCTCCTTGCCATGTCATCTTCATGAAACTTCTCGTTCCATTTATGAACTTAATTCTGCTTATTTATTCCAAAAACCTGAAAATAGAAGCTTTCTAAAATAAGAAATGGAAACTTTCTCAAACTAAAATGGAAACTTTCTAAAAATGGAAAATAGAAACTACAAAACGGAAACTTTCTACAATTAGGAACTTTCCCATTCGAAGAATGGAAACTTTCCTAAACAGAGTTTTATTAAGGAAATAACGCAGAAAATATAGGGAAATAACAGTTAAAACGTCGCATTAAAATGCTCCTATCAGTAAATCAAGAGGACGTGCGGCCCAAGTATATTCGTCTAGACACAAAGTCCCTCCTACATCCTTTGGGCAACCTTACTGAAATGGCCAGGTAGGGGAGGGCGACCACGAGAGGTAGAATCCATTTTGGCATGAGCTACTCCCACATTGTGGTTTAGGCTCATTTGCACGCACTTCTGGATTCAAGAACCAGTCATGAGCGTTGTCCCCTTCCTAGACACCATCCCACATAGGCTATACTTACTTGGATGAAAAAGATCCTAAGTGTGAAGACAGTTCAATGAATGTTAATAAAGGCCGCCCTCAACCTTAAGGGACCTGGACTAGGTACCAATAAGGGGTTTAGGCCAATATTAATAAACACGACTTCACCTATTCCTTCTTTAATTTACAACTTACAATAAAAATTCGTATTCAATAATATAAACAACAACCTAAGTAATTAACTAACTAATTTTCGACAATTACAAAATAATTAGCAAGTAAATTTTTTTTTCGGTCACAATATAAACAAAACACATATTAACAAAGTGACAAATGATTTTTCAATCCCCGGCAACGGCGCCAAAAATTGATGCGCTCGAAAGCAAGCGCATAATTTAACCCTGAAATGTCATTAGTAGTATAAAGTAAATAGGGATCGTTCTATTCCGGGGATTGAGGGTACACCTGTCATTATCAATGATGCGCCTGAAAGCAAGCGCATAATTTAACCCTGAAAATATCGTTAGTAGTATAAGCAAATAGGGATCGTTCTATTCCGGGGATTGAGGGTACACCTGTCATTATCAAACGATTAAACAATTAAAATTAAAACAAAGTATAATATTTACAAAGATATAACAAATTATATACATATTTACGAAAAAGGGGGATTTTGTTTTTGGTTTTTTGAAAATAAAACTAAGTTAACAAAACAATTAAAATGCAAAAACATAAAAATACAAATGGAATGAGAGAACAAAGATCAAAACCGAAACATATGATTAAAATTGACTCAAACCCTAATATTGTTCATCTAAGTCATGAGAAAGGAGTTGATCATGTGAAACATTCGAAAGCAAATGAATTCCCATTTTTTACTTTTCAATGCTAATTAACCTAAGCGAAAGCACCTAGATTAATCCTATCAAACATGCAATCAAACCCTAGAAAGCTAGTCAATCATGTCATGTTTAACGCATTACACATAGAGAAAGGCTATCAACTCAAGTGTACAACTTAGTATGGAAAAGTCCACCTAATTGCAATCCTCGTTAATTAAATTCGATCTTTGTACAAAACCTTTACTACTTTGATTCAAGTTTACACAAAACGAAAAGTCGATTTCATGTTCTTAAACCTAGCACCAATTATATCGAAACCCTAAGTGTTTGCAACCACATAAGATTAAAATACAAAAGTTATCTATAACGCAAATTTAATTAAACAAACCCACATAAGCAACTCTCGAAGAACAATAATATGAATCTGAAAATTCTCAATTAATCATAAAAATTCCAGAAATTAATATTTGTTCAAACACATATGTCAACTAGTTCATAACCAACGAAATTCAAAGCAAAGGTTACAAAGGAGAATCGGATTACACCGTGAGATGGGGATGGTGATGAACGATTGATGTGGTGGTCTCTTGAATCTCGAAAGCAAGCTTCAAGGTTGGAGATGGATGATGGATGCTCACGGCTATGCTTCTTCTCCCTTGGCCTTGCTTGAACTCGTGGAGATGACTAGAGGATGGAGAAACTCACGGCTATGCTAAGAAGATTTTCTGATTTTTTTCTAAAGTGTAAATTGTATGAGGAAGAGGACTCTTGACGTTGAGAAAGGGGGAGTTTGATATAGGAGCATGGCTAGGGTTCACAAAGCAATCAGAATTTTCCACATAGCTTCAACCAATGATAATTCGCCAAGTAAGCTTGTGATGTGGTCCAACCAATCATAGAATGCCAAGTAAGCCTTGTGATGTGTTTCAACCAATCATAATTCTCTAAAATACCTCCCTAATATTTAATTGCCGAATTTCCTTGAAATTATTCTGATTTTCTTCATGAATTTCGGCCAACATTCCTTTAGGGAATTTAGGGATGAATCTAGACGCCTTTTTAGCTTTTCCTTGGTGCACACATATTTTCCTTCCATAAATATCTCCCTTGAATCTCTCTTGGCGTCATCTCCTTGATTATTTCTGATTTTCACGTTGGCAATCGCACCAAATTATTCCTCCAACAATATTTCTTTCCATAAAAGTCTCCCAAGAAAATCTCTCCTTGAAATCCTCAATCAATCATCTTAATTCCCACGTTGTCACCTTGTTTTTCCTTAAGTATTACACGGCAAATTTAATCCAAAAGGAAAATATATTTTCCTTTTTTTAAAAAAACTCTTCCTTGATTCTCTCCTTGCCATGTCATCTTCATGAAACTTCTCGTTCTATTTATGAACTCAATTCTGCTTATTTATTCCAAAAACCTGAAAATAGAAGCTTTCTAAAATAAGAAATGGAAACTTTCTTAAACTAAAATGGAAACTTTCTAAAAATGGAAAATAGAAACTACAAAACGGAAACTTTCTACAATTAGGAACTTTCCCATTCGAAGAATGGAAACTTTCCTAAACAGAGTTTTATTAAGGAAATAACGCAGAAAATATAGGGAAATAACAGTTAAAACGTCGCATTAAAATGCTCCTATCAAATTCCCCCACACTTAGCTTTTTCTAGTCCCTTAGCAAAATCACACAAAGACTCAACTAAGACTCAACGAAAATTTTAAGACTACACAAACAATGACTCTATTGCCTTTCAACTTTTTGTCTCAGCAATCTCTTACTTTCAGAACACCAAGATTAGCACTCCACCAAGAATCAATGTTTAAGCATTCGAGAGTTAATTAAAACACATAATTCACACATACACAAGTAGGACTTGGTTGTAACAATGGTGATGGGGTCTGTTAAGCATGTTTCAGACAAGTATGATTTATATCCTCACAAGGTATATCACTCTTTCTTCTCTCAGAATTCAAGGCAATGCTTAAAACCTTATAATCACTCAATTATATGTGAGAGAAAATATTTTGAGGCAATCAAATAGCTCACATATATAAGAAACGAAAAGCACTTTCTGAATATAATTTTTTTTTTTTCAAAAGATCTCATGAAAGATACCAACTACTTGCACGGATGGACCCAAGCCATAGGTTCAACTCTTGTAACTCATCTCCACATCAAAGGTTGTCCCATCTTAAGGATCAAGAAGGTCTTCTCAAGGGTTGTAATGGGGCTAAGGCTCAAGGTTTAAAGAAACGAAAGGTAAGGATTTATCAAAGTGTCCTAAAAACCTAGCAGAGCACATGTAAATGTAGAGACTTCAAGAAATTCCAGCAAGGCATTGTAAAAACGTCACTTTCCCTAGGGGTGATCATAAAAGGGCCTAATGTCTTCATGTTGGGCCCAATCTTCATTCTAAACTTCCTTTGAACTCTAGTGAATTGGACAAAGGCCATATTTTCTGTAATGGGCCTTCAGTTCAAAGTAAACTCCAAAATCACTAAGTATGGGGGACTAAAATCCATAAACATTTTTCTTTCTTTTAGCCGTACACATTTTTTCTTTTTCACTTTCTTTTCCTCGGCTTTTTCACAGATTTTTTTTTTCTTTATGGATAAGTCTACCCCCACACTTGAACTTTCACCTCTTCTCAATTTTCATCCTTAGCACCAAACCCACGTAGTATGTCTCAAAAGATAGCTCCACTAAGTTCTTAGAACAAAGGGTAGGGTTGTAACTATACTAAGCTTCATGGTTAAGGATTTTAAGGGTGATGAATGAAAAGGCTTAATGTAGGCTCAAAGGGGCTTATCTAGGGGGGTCCCACGACGGGCACAATTAAGGACACAGGTTTATTTGGCAATGGTGGTAATTCCTAGGGTGCCTCTATCCTTTCCAGAATCAGGGCCATGTATTGATATAACGTTTCAACAAGCACAAGAGTAAATTCTAGCATTCTCTAGTCCATCAAACTTAATCTATGGCAAGTAGTCAATCAAGATGAAAGAATAATGAGATCATCAAAACATCGCCAAGAAAATAAGAATATATATTTTCGATTCACTCCAAGAAAAAGGGACATGGGCTCAATTATCTCACATGGGTTTATATGAATCAAAACTCATCTTAACATGCTCATATTCTGTACCAAAGTCACGAAATCCATATCCACTACACATGCATACATTTTTCATATATCTCAATTAACCAAAGAATACCATTTTAGAAATCATCTCAATTTTGTGATCCTCTTTTAATCATGATTTCAGAGATATAGAATCATCCTAGACAGTTGAAAGGGCATCCTAAGACTCAAAAACAAAAATAAAAGCAACGAAAATTTTTAAATTTTTGACATTTTTCAATTTTTTTGTATTTTTCAATATATATTTGGTTTCACTTTTGGGAGCGACCAATTTAACCCTGAAATGTCATTAGTAGTATAAAGTAAATAGGGATCGTTCTATTCCGGGGATTGAGGGTACACCTGTCATTGTCAAACAATTAAACAATTAAAATTAAAACAAAGTATAATATTTACAAAAAAATAACAAAATATATACATATTTACGAAAAAGGGGGGATTTTTGATTTTTGGTTTTCTAGTTTTAAACTAAGTTAAGAAAATAATTAAAATGCAAAAACATAAAAATATAAATGGGATGCAAGAACAAAGATCAAATTCGAAACTCATGATTAAAATTGATTCAAGTTCATCATTGTTCATCATAGTCATGCAAGAGGAGTTGATCATGTGAAACGTTCAAAAGCAAACAATTTCCCATATTTTACTTTCAATGCTAATTAACCTAAGCGAAAGCACCTAGATTAATTCTATCAAACATGCAATCAAACCCTAGAAAGCTAGTCAATCATGTCATGTTTAATGCATTAAGCACCTAGAAAGGCTATCAACTCAAATGTGCAACTTAGTATGAAAAAGTCCACCTAATTGCAATCTTCTTTGATTAAACTCGGTTTTTGTACAAAACCTTTACTACTTATCGATTCAAGAACACAAAACCAAAAAGTTGATCCATGTTCTCGAATTCGTAGCAACATTCACATAAAAACCCTAAATGTTTCGAACCATTCAAGATTATCATACAAAAGATTTCTATCATGCAAATTTAATCAAACACTCACACAAAAGCAACCATAAATCGCAATATATGAATCTGAAAATTAACAATTAATCATAAAATTTCAGAAAACAATATTTGTTCAAACAATTGTGTCAACTAAGGCATAACCAACGAAAATTACAAAGCAAAGGTTACAAGGAGAATCGGATTACACCGTGATGAAGATGAGATGAATGAAGTGATGAATGGACTCTTGAATTTCGAAAGCAATCTCCAAGGGTGGTGATGGATGGTGTGCACGGCTTGTCTTCTTCTTCCTTGGCCTTGCTTGAACTTCGTGGTTGCCCTAGAGGATGGAGATGAACACGGCTAGGCTAGGGAGAGTTTCTGATTTTTTTCTCAAAGTGTAAATGCAAAAGTGTGGAACTCCTTGACGTTGAGAGAAGAGAGGAATATATAGGGGACGGCCCCTAGGTCTCCATGCCGTCAAAAACCCTAGAAAAGTGATGCGGCTGAAATAGCCTCACAATTTAACCCTGCAAAATGTAGTTGTCAGTATAGGATAAGCAGGGATCGTTCAGTCCGGGGATTGTAGGGTACACCTACACAAAAAGGTCAATTAACAAATAAAAGAATAAAATTGGGGGTTTTGAATTTTGGTTCCTATTCTACTTAAAATAAAAACGAAACAAATAAAACTATATACAATGATCGACTTCCCTAACCTAGACCAATACCACTCGGAAATTACTAAGTGTAAAAACAGAAAATTCATTTCAACATGCTACAAAAATGTGCCCACCTTAAATGCCTAGATAAGAGCTCAAATGAAAAGCCTCAGCGGATCAATCCACTTATCTGATTCATTCTAATGTAGGCTTGAATCGGAAAAGTCCTTACCAAGCCTAATACTACTAATTTTCGAAAACACTCAGCGTAATTCTCTTAACTAGTAGTATTATCTAACCCTCGAATCAACTCACACGTGCAAATTAACCATTAGACATAGAAT
This sequence comes from Rosa chinensis, assembly GCF_002994745.2. Lineage (NCBI taxonomy): Eukaryota > Viridiplantae > Streptophyta > Magnoliopsida > Rosales > Rosaceae > Rosa > Rosa chinensis. Next base: position 164,729 of record NW_020126822.1, on the reverse strand, counting down.
TTAACACGTAATTTCCAGAATCGTTTAACCATTGAACATAGTTTTTACCACTTTTTAGAACTAATTGCTACTTGTTTAACTCAGCGCCTTAACAAATAACAATTACTCTTGGCAATTTAAGAAAACACACAAGAACTCTCACCATTATTCTAGCATGCAAACTTATTAACCTAACTCTGAAAATTACCTAAACACGTAAAAGGGCACAAGATTGTATCATGCATCATAAAAGAATTCTCGAAATTAACTCAATAATAAACTGAAAATCTCAAAAATATTAATAAAAATATTCTGAAAATTCCATGTCTCCAATTACACAACTCGCAAATTGAAACACACAAAACCGAAACAAAAATTATAAGTAGAGTCATAGTTACACTTTGAAGCTTTCCTCAGCGGCTTAGCAACACGGTGATGAACTCGTCTCTGCGATGGTGGTGGAGCGTCCTTGACTCAGCGCCTTAGAGCTTTGTAGATTGATGGATGGATGGTGGTTACGGTCTTGTAAGATATGGAGATTTGAGGAGTGAATTGGGCAGTCTTTGAATGATCTTGACTGGGAAGTGATAGGCAATGAATTATCTTAGCTAGGAAGTGATCTTGGCTGGGAAGTGATAGGCAATGAATTATCTTAGCTAGGAAGTGATCTTGGCTGGGAAGTGATACAAATTCAGTTCTGGACGTTGCCTATTTATAGGGGAGCATTGGTTGGCTTTCCCAACTGAAACGTCTTCTTTATGGCCTTAACTCCTCTCATAATGGGGCAATTCCTTTAATTTCCAAGCTGAAACATCTTTCTCTTATTTATTTTTTCAGCTGAAACATCTTTTTCTTTTATTCCTCAACTGAAAACGTCTTTTCTCCTTTATTCCCCAACTGAAAACGTCTTTCTCTTATTTATTTTCCAGCTGAAACATCTTTTTCTTTTATTCCTCAACTGAAAACATCTTTTCTCCTTTATTTCCCTTCTTCATTGCTTGGTCAAATATCTTAATGCTTTATTTTATGACTCCATCATTGCTGTTTCCAAGAGTTCAACCAGGCAACGTTTCCTACAACAAGCAGGAGAATATCAGAATTTTCTAGAGAAAATAAAGGGAAATTAAAATGTAAAGACCGCAAAAATAGTTGACAGTTAGGAATCCTGATCCAGCTAGGATTTTTCATGAATTTCACTTTTTCCGCCTATTTCACTCCAAACACTCAACAAGACTTTCAAAATGACTTAGTGACTCAAAACACTAAACTAAGGGAGAAATAAGGCTAAAATGAGGCACATAATTAATAATATCGTCACACTTTTTTGCTCCTATCAGCTACCCCACACTTAGCTTTTGCTAGTCCCTTAGCAAAACAAAAATACAAAACAAAACAACGACTCAACAAAAAAACAAGTAAATGACTCTACTTCCCCTAACTGTTGTCTCAGAGACTCCAAACTCATGGCTTTCACGTTAAACACTTAATCAAAATTGCATAGATAATTCCATGGTTAATAAACCTGTGACATTCATATGACTAAGCAAGATATGGAGAACTTAAGTTATACAATGAATGATAGCATGTTTCGAACAAGTCCAATCCAAACTCACAGGGCATACTCTCGATTTTTCTCTCAGAAATTGCTATGCTTAAAAGCTTCACTCTCAAGTATATGCAAGAGAATAAATTGTAAGGCAACAAACAGCTTGCATATTTCATCAATAAATGCATTTTGTGAAGAATTATTAAAGACCTCATGAAATGACTAAGTGCACAAATGGACCTAAACCATAAGCTCGACTGCGTACCTGACTCCACTAACCAAAGACTGCCCATCTCAAGGATCAAGTTAGCACTTAAAACAGGTTGTAATGGGGCTAAGCTAGGGTTCTCGAAATGAAGATTAAGGATACAAAAATCCTAAGGACCTAGCAGAGCACATAAGGACCACCTTATGTCATCATTTTTGTAGACCAAATATCATTGTTTTGGGCCAAACCTTCACTCTAACCAACATGGGAATGGACAAAGGCATAATTTTCAACTTTGAGCCTTCTACAAATTTGAAAGTCCAAAACCACACTTCAACAATTTCCCAAGAGTTTTCTTTTCAATTTTTCTTCTATTTTGCCGCTTTTCTTTCTTTCTTTTTCATTTTCATTTTCTTTCATTTTTTTTTTAAGGCAAATTTTTTTTTTCTCTTCTTTTTTTCTTGGATTTTCCCCACCCCACACTTGTCTTTCATCGTCACCCCTACATACTATGTCATGCTCTACTAAGTCCCTAAGACAAGGGTAGAGATATCCTGTACTAAGCTCATGGTAGGGTAGTGAGGGTGATGAAACAAAGGTTTTCAACGTAGGCAGGTTTTCAACGTAGGCTCAAAGGGGTTCATTCTAAGGAGTCCCACGACGGGCACAGTTGGGGACACATGCTTGTTTGGCTATGGTGGTTACCCTAATGCCTTCTATCCTATCCAGGATCAGTGCATATTATGGCATACAAGTTTTGACAGTCACAACAGCCGAGTTCTAGTACTCTCTAGTCCATTAAAATCTATGGCACATGATCATTGGATTTCAACGAATGCTGAGGTTTTGCAAATACAGCCATGAAATTCTAGAATTATCAATTAAGCACTCAAAAAGAAAGTATTTTAGCTCAACAGCTCACTTAGGGTCAAATGAATCAGACTTAATCCTAGCATGCTTAATGAACCAAGTTACAATCCTATCTCAAATCTTCATACAAGGATCACAACGTCGATTAACCACAGAATTCAATTAAGTCCTATTTTGATTGTCAAAACCTTCAGCCATGAATTCAGAGACATGTTCATCCTAGACGTTAGGGGCATCCTAAGACTCAAACACACAAAAAGACTCTATAAAACCAACTTCTTCTTTTTTCTTTTTTTTTTAACTGAAATAAAGGTGTAAACCCACCCCACACTTAGAATCTACATTGTCTTAATGTAGGCAAAAAGTATGGTATATAGACCCTAAATATGGGGGGCTACGAAAATAAGGGAAGGGTAAAATAAACAAACAAAGACCCAAGTACAATTCAACCTAAGCAAGTGAAGGGATAGAAATGTCAAACTCTCGTTGATGGCTCCTTCACAGCTTCGTTTGAAATGGGTTGCCTCCCATGCAGCGCTTAATATTTATAGTCCTTCAGCCTGGACTTTTCTCCTTGTTCACACGTGCTCATTCCTTGGGTGCCTCCTGGAGGGGTATCTCTTCCAATGTGTGCTCCACAAAGGACTCACCAGATCAAGTGTTAGTAACATATACAAGGTTAGGAATACAAACATTATGTCTTTCCTACTTTCTAAGTTACTTTACATACTTAGGTACTGGAACAGAGGATCCAATATACCTTAAGCATGTCACACAACACGTTTTTTTTTTTTTTTTTTTTTTTTGTTTTTAGTTTATTGTAAACATAGTTAATATCTCAATTGATTCCAAGTTGTAAGTCGAGCCCAATAGAAACCACTACTATTGGTGAGATACGATATAGGGATAGTCGCCCAGACATAAGTCTCTTTCCTTTGTTTCAGAAGGCCGGATGGCCAGATTAAGAGGTAAGTGAGAGGGAGGACTCATTTTGGTGATACTACGGAGGCTACTCCCTCATTGAGGTTTAGGCCCCTATCGGCTACTCCCACATAGTGGTTTAGGCTCATTCTATAGTATCTCTGAGATCCAATTGAACCCATCACCCAGGGTCTCAACCTAAGACACCATCCGTATGCCCCTTACTCAGCTGGGAAATTAACTTATGTGTTAGACCGTTCTCCAAGTGTTAATAAAGGCCGCCCTCAACCCCAAGAGACCTTAGCAAGGTACTAATGAAGGGTTTAGGCCAATATTAACAAAAGGGCCCTTGTCTACTCATACGATTTTACACACTTACAACAATTAAGTATTTAGCTAAATTCATAACCTAAGTATATTAATCTAAGTGAAACACATTCAATTTACAATATGGTTAAGAAAACAACTTCTACGAATACAACAATGACAAAAGACACGCTTAATTTCGTAACACTCATAAAACTTAAATTAAATCACAATTAAAGCTTGGCCTAACCAAAATCGCAATTTGTCACCATTCCACAAGTGTAGTACAAAAATTAGCATGCATTCTATATACAACAAAATCGATGACACTTTAAGTGCAAGGGATTTTAACAATCCCCGGCAACGGCGCCAAAAATTGATGCGGCTGAAATAGCCTCACAATTTAACCCTGTAAAATGTAGTTGTCAGTATAGGATAAGCAGGGATCGTTCAGTCCGGGGATTGTAGGGTACACCTACACAAAAAGGTCAATTAACAAATAAAAGAATAAAATTGGGGGTTTTGAATTTTGGTTCCTATTCTACTTAAAATAAAAACGAAACAAATAAAACTATATACAATGATCGACTTCCCTAACCTAGACCAATACCACTCGGAAATTACTAAGTGTAAAAACAGAAAATTCATTTCAACATGCTACAAAAATGTGCCCACCTTAAATGCCTAGATAAGAGCTCAAATGAAAAGCCTCAGCGGATCAATCCACTTATCTGATTCATTCTAATGTAGGCTTGAATCGGAAAAGTCCTTACCAAGCCTAATACTACTAATTTTCGAAAACACTCAGCGTAATTCTCTTAACTAGTAGTATTATCTAACCCTCGAATCAACTCACACGTGCAAATTAACCATTAGACATAGAATTTAACACGTAATTTCCAGAATCGTTTAACCATTGAACATAGTTTTTACCACTTTTTAGAACTAATTGCTACTTGTTTAACTCAGCGCCTTAACAAATAACAATTACTCTTGGCAATTTAAGAAAACACACAAGAACTCTCACCATTATTCTAGCATGCAAACTTATTAACCTAACTCTGAAAATTACCTAAACACGTAAAAGGGCACAAGATTGTATCATGCATCATAAAAGAATTCTCGAAATTAACTCAATAATAAACTGAAAATCTCAAAAATATTAATAAAAATATTCTGAAAATTCCATGTCTCCAATTACACAACTCGCAAATTGAAACACACAAAACCGAAACAAAAATTATAAGTAGAGTCATAGTTACACTTTGAAGCTTTCCTCAGCGGCTTAGCAACACGGTGATGAACTCGTCTCTGCGATGGTGGTGGAGCGTCCTTGACTCAGCGCCTTAGAGCTTTGTAGATTGATGGATGGATGGTGGTTACGGTCTTGTAAGATATGGAGATTTGAGGAGTGAATTGGGCAGTCTTTGAATGATCTTGACTGGGAAGTGATAGGCAATGAATTATCTTAGCTAGGAAGTGATCTTGGCTGGGAAGTGATAGGCAATGAATTATCTTAGCTAGGAAGTGATCTTGGCTGGGAAGTGATACAAATTCAGTTCTGGACGTTGCCTATTTATAGGGGAGCATTGGTTGGCTTTCCCAACTGAAACGTCTTCTTTATGGCCTTAACTCCTCTCATAATGGGGCAATTCCTTTAATTTCCAAGCTGAAACATCTTTCTCTTATTTATTTTTTCAGCTGAAACATCTTTTTCTTTTATTCCTCAACTGAAAACGTCTTTTCTCCTTTATTCCCCAACTGAAAACGTCTTTCTCTTATTTATTTTCCAGCTGAAACATCTTTTTCTTTTATTCCTCAACTGAAAACATCTTTTCTCCTTTATTTCCCTTCTTCATTGCTTGGTCAAATATCTTAATGCTTTATTTTATGATTCCATCATTGCTGTTTCCAAGAGTTCAACCAGGCAACGTTTCCTACAACAAGCAGGAGAATATCAGAATTTTCTAGAGAAAATAAAGGGAAATTAAAATGTAAAGACCGCAAAAATAGTTGACAGTTAGGAATCCTGATCCAGCTAGGATTTTTCATGAATTTCACTTTTTCCGCCTATTTCACTCCAAACACTCAACAAGACTTTCAAAATGACTTAGTGACTCAAAACACTAAACTAAGGGAGAAATAAGGCTAAAATGAGGCACATAATTAATAATATCGTCACACTTTTTTGCTCCTATCAAAAAGCTCACGGCTATTGCTTGCTTTGTCCACATATTTTCCTCCAATGAATTCTTGCCACATAAGCCCTATGAAGTGGTGCAACCAATCACAAAATTCCAATATTAATTCCCTAAATAATTCTTGCCGAAATATGTAGATAATTTCTGATTTTATACACCAATTTCGGCAACAATATATTTAGAGAATAAAGGGGGATGAACCTAGACTCCTTTGAGAGCTTTTTGTGTTCAACACATATTCTCTTTCCTTTAAAAGCTCCCTAAGAAATCTCCACGAAATCTCTTTATTTTTCTGATTTTTCCTCACGGCAAAAACCCTAATTTCTCTCTTCATTATCTCTTGGCCGAATTCCCTAGGGTTTGCACGGCATTCCCTTGTTTTCCTCTTGGCTTGGACGGCTAGGAGTCTTCTAGGGTTTATCTCTTGATTTATTTCCATAAAAATAGCCCTAGAAAATCTCCCTAGAAAATCTCCTTTTAATTTCTGATTTTCCACGTCACCTCCTTGTTTCTCTCTTGCAAATTCACGGCAAAACATCTTTAGGGCTAGGGTTTGCATCACAAACCCTAGTTCCATGGGCTCTTGTGGGCTTTTATCCAATTAGCCGAAAATCCAACAAGTCTTGAGAGTTTTTGGGCCTCCATGCGTCACCTCTATGCCATGTCATCATCTAGAGTCTTCAAGAAGCTTCTCTCATGCCATGTCACTTCATTAATTCGATCTCCATTCATGGTTGGCTCAAGAGTCTTGTTTTGGCAAGCTTTCCTTTTCTGGACAGGGTTTCCTGGTTGGACCAGGAAAACTTCTTTTCTTCATTTCTGCTCATTTGTGCTTCCCTTTGTACTTCATCTTGTCTCCCTCCAACGTTGGCTAGCTTCTCTCTCCATTTGTGAGCTCGTTTCAGCTCATTTGTGACAAGGACCTGAAAATAGAAACTAGTAAGAAAAATAGAAACTTTCCTAAAATGAAAAATGGCAACTTTCCTAAACTAAAAATGGGAAACTTTCTAAAAATGAAAAATAGAAACTACCGAAAATAGAAACTTTCTACAAATAGGAATTTTCCCAATCAAAGAATGGAAACTTTCCTAAACAGGGTTTTATTAAGGAAATAACGCAGAAAATGTAGGGAAATGCAGTTAAAACGTCGCATTAAAATGCTCCTATCAAATTCCCCCACACTTAGCTTTTGCTAGTCCCTTAGCAAAATCACACTAAGACACACACTAAGACTCAACGAAAATTAAAGACTTGACACAAAACAGACTCTATAGCCCTTCAACTTTTTGTCTCAGCAATCTCTTACTTTCACAACACCAAGATTAGCACTTCACCAAGAATAAATGTTTAGGCATTCGAGAGTTAATTGAAACACATAATCTTCACATACACAAGTAGGACTTGGTTGGAACAATGGTGATGGTTTCTGTTAAGCATGCTTCAAACAAGTATGATTCAACTCCTCACAAGTTATATCCACTCTTTCTTCTCTCAGATCATGGCAATGCTTAAAAGCTTATACACTCAAGTATATGTGAAAGATAGCAAGTATATCACATAATTCAAGAAACGAAAGCACATGTATAATTTTCTTTAAAGATCTCATGAAGGATACCAACTACTTGCACAGATGGACCCAAGCCATAGGTTCAACTCTTGTAACTCATCTCCACATCAAGGGCTGTCCCATCTTAAGGATCAAGAAGGTCTTCTTAAAGGTTGTAATGGGGCCAAGGCTCAAGGTTTTAAGAAATGAAGGGTAAGGATTTATCAAAGTTTCCTAAAAACCTAGCAGAGCACATGTAAATGTAGAGACCACAAGAAATCCACCAATGCATTGCAAAAACGTCACTTCCCCTAGAGGTAACATAAAAGGGGCCTAGTGTCTTCATGTTGGGCCCAATCTTCATTGTAAACTTCCCCTGAACTATAGTCAATGGACAAAGGTCAAATTTTTCTTTAATAGGCCTTCATTTCAAAGTAAACTCCAAAATCACTAAGTATGGGGGACTAAAATCCATAAATATTTCTTTCTTTTCTTTTCTAGCCGTACATTTTTTCTTTTCTTTTCATTTTTCACGGCTTTCACATATTTTTTTTTCTTTATGGACAAGTCTACCCCCACACTTGAACTTTAACCTCTTCTCAATTTCCATCCTTAGCACCAAACCCATGTAGTATGTCTCAAAAGATAGCTCCACTAAGTTCTTAGAACAAAGGGTAGGGTTGTTACTATACTAAGCTTCATGGTTAAGGATTTTAGGGTGATGAACGAAAAGGCTTAATGTAGGCTCAAAGGGGCTTATCTAGGGGAGTCCCACGACGGGCACAAATAGGGACACAAGTTTATATGGCAATGGTGGCAATTCCTAGGATGCCTCTATCCCTTCCAGAATCAGGGCCATGTATTGATATAACGTCTCAACAAGCACAAGAGCGAATTCTAGCATTCTCTAGTCCATCAGACTTAATCTATGGCAAGTAGTCAATCAAGATGAAAGAATAATGAGATCATCAAAACATCGCCAAGAAATTAAGAATATATATTTTCGATTCACTCCAAGAAAAAGGGACATGGGCTCAATTATCTCACATGAGTTTATATGAATCAAAACTCATCTTAACATGCTCATATTCTGTACCAAAGTTTCGAAATCCATATCCACTACAAGGCATATATTTTTCATATATCTCAATTAACCAAAGAATACCATTTTTAAATCATCTCAATTTTGTGATCCTCTTTTAATCATGATTTCAGAGATATAGAATCATCCTAGACAGTTGAAAGGGCATCCTAAGACTCAAACAAAAACAAAAGCAACGTAAATTTTTTTTTTTTTTTTTTTTTGACATTTTTCACTTTTTTTTGTATTTTTCAATATATGACTCAAGATAAAAGTGTAAATTCCTTCCCCCACACTTAAATATTGCATTGTCCTCAATGTAATCAAGAAAAAGCATGCAATGAAATACTTAAGCATTTAGGGATGGAATTTACGAAAATAACTATAAAACAAAGAAGAATTTGAGAAGTAAAAGGGAGAGAGAAAGCAAATCTGCGTTGACGACTCCTCCACAGCTACTTCAGAATTGGGTTGCCTCCCAAGCAGCGCTTAATGTTTATAGTCTTTCAGCCTAGACTTGTACCTCCTTTTAATCCTCAGGGTTTGGAACGTTTTGGAGGGGTACATCCTCCACTTCATGTTCCACAAATGTCTCATAGTAAGGCTTCAAGCGATGGCCATTCACTTTGAACTCGTTGCCTGTTTGTTCACTCTTTATCTGCACAGCTCCATGAGGAAACACATGAGTGATAACAAAAGGCCCAATCCAACGAGAACGAAGCTTACCTGAGAAGAGTTTGAGACGAGAATGGAAGAGAAGAACTTTTTGACCCACAACAAAAGTCTTCCTTCGAATCATTTTATCATGGAATGCCTTAGTCTTATCCTTGTAAATCTTAGCACTTTCGAAGGCATCATTCCTAATCTCCTCTAACTCTTGCAATTGCAACTTCCTATGAAGTCCAGCTGCATCAATATCCATGTTGAACTGCTTCACAGCCCACCAAGCTCTATGCTCTAACTCCACAGGTAAATGGCAAGGTTTGCCATAGACAATTCGATATGGTGACATACCTATGGGAGTTTTGTATGCAGTTCTGTAGGCCCACAAAGCATCCTCTAGACGCAAGGACCAGTCCTTCCTGTTGGGGTTCACAGTCTTCTCCAATATCCCCTTGATCTGGCGATTAGAGACCTCCGCCTGCCCACTAGTTTGGGGGTGATAAGGTGTAGAAACCTTATGTGTCACATCATATCTCTTCAAGAGAGCCTCAATCGTCCTATTGCAAAAATGGGATCCACCATCACTAATGAGAACTCTAGGCATTCCAAACCTGCTAAAGATGTTAGACTTGATAAAATCTGCAACAACCTTAGAGTCATTAGTTCTAGTGGCCTTTGCTTCCACCCATTTGGAAACATAGTCCACTGCAAGTAAGATATATATGAACCCAAAAGATGATGGGAAAGGTCCCATGAAATCTATACCCCAAACATCAAAGATTTCAACAGTTATGATATTAGTCAAGGGCATTTGATCTCTAGGGCCTAGGTTTCCTGTTCTTTGGCACTTATCACAAGTTAAACAATAGGCATGTGCATCCCTAAACAATGTTGGCCAATAGAACCCAGACTCTAGTACCTTAAACGCAGTCTTCTTAGACCCAAAGTGTCCCCCACATGCTTTAGAATGGCAAAACGAAAGTATAGCATTATGTTCATGTTCAGGCACACATCTTCTAATCAATTGATCAGAACAATATTTCCATAGGTAAGGTTCATCCCAAACATAGTGCTTAACAGTTTTCTTAAGCCTATCTCTATGAGCACGTGACATGGTATCAGGAATCTTCCTAGACACAATATAGTTCACAATATCTGCATACCATGGTTCACTTACCTGAAGTCCAAAGAGTTGCTCATTTGGAAATGTCTCCACCAGAGGGAGATGATCTTCTGCATGCACCAAGCGACTCAAGTGGTCAGCTACCACGTTCTCACTACCCTTCTTGTCCTTGATTTCCACGTCGAATTCTTGCAAGAGTAGGATCCATCTGATGAGCCTTGGTTTCGCCTCCTTCTTGGTCATCAAGTATTTTAAAGCTGCATGGTCAGTAAAGATAGTAACTTTGGTACCAAGTAAATAAGAGCGAAACTTCTCAAGGGCAAAGACAACTGCAAGGAGCTCTTTCTCTGTGGTGGAGTAGTTCATTTGTGCATCATTGAGAGTCCTTGAGGCGTAGTAGATGGCATAGGGTAGCTTGTCCTTCCTTTGCCCCAAAACAGCTCCAACTGCATAGTCAGAGGCATCACACATCAACTCAAAGGGCAAGGACCAATCTGGAGGTAACATGATGGGGGCAGACGTCAACAACTCCTTAAGCTTGTCAAAAGCTTCTTGACACTCCTTGTCAAAGTGAAAGGGCACATCCTTCTGGAGTAGTTGACATAAGGGTCTCGAAATCTTAGAGAAGTCCTTGATGAACCTCCTGTAAAAACCTGCATGGCCAAGGAAAGAACGAATCTCTCTCACAGAAGTGGGAGAGGGTAAGTGACGCACAATATCCACCTTGGCCTTATCAACCTCTATACCCCTAGCAGAGACAATGTGTCCTAGAACTATCCCTTGTTGAACCATAAAATGGCATTTTTCCCAATTAAGTACAAGGTTAGTTTCCATGCAACGTTTCAAAATTATCTCCAGATTATTAAGACAATCATCAAAATTCTTTCCAAAAACTGAAAAGTCATCCATGAATACCTCTATGATTTTCTCAATATAATCTGAAAAGATACTTACCATACATCTCTGAAAAGTACCTGGAGCGTTGCAAAGTCCGAAGGGCATACGTCTATAAGCAAATGTTCCAAAGGGGCAAGTGAAGGTTGTCTTCTCTTGGTCTTCATTTGCAATTGCAATCTGGTTGTAACCAGAGTATCCATCCAGGAAGCAGTAGTAGTCATGTCCAGCTAGGCGCTCAAGCATCTGATCAATGAATGGCAGAGGAAAGTGGTCTTTCCTTGTAGTTGCGTTGAGCCTCCTATAGTCAATACAAACTCTGTGGCCTGTGACTGTCCTTTGAGGCACCAGTTCATTATCAGCATTCTTGACCACAGTGATCCCAGACTTCTTGGGCACGACCTGAACTGGGGAGACCCACTTGGAGTCAGAAATAGGGTAGATTACCCCACAATCAAGGAGTTTGATAACCTCCTTCTTCACTACTTCCATCATTGGAGGGTTGAGACGACGTTGAGCCTCTCTAGTGGGTTTAGACCCCTCCTCTAGAAGTATTCTGTGGACACAAGTTGTAGGGCTGATTCCCTTGATATCCGCCAATGTCCATCCTATGGCGGTCTTGTGTTGCTTCAACATTTCCACCAACTTCTCTTCTTGTGGAGTCGTCAGTGCAGAGGACACAATCACTGGTAAGGTCTCCTTGTCCCCTAAGTAGACATACTTCAAATGGTCTGGAAGAGGTTTTAGCTCTAGTTCTGGGGCCTGGACCACTGAAGGTAAAGTCTTGTTAGTGGATAACTGAATGGACAAGGGAGAAACAGACTTACCTAGATAGGGAGATGCCTCAAGGAAGGAGACGTTTTCAATGATTTTCTCCTCACAAGTGTCTCTCAACTTGTCCTCTGGAATGGTGATTCCTTCCTTTGTATAGCCTACCCCACTCTCAAGGGTACTGACTAAGGTATCCTCATGCATAATGTCAAACATTTTCTGCGCAAGTTCATCCAAAATATCAGTAGAAAAGCAATCATGAACCTCTAGGGGATACCTCATGGCTTCAAAAATGTTAAAGCCAATAATGTCACCATCGAACTCCATTGTAAGAGAACCTTCATACACATCAATCTTCGTCCTAGCTGTCCTTAAGAAAGGACGTCCCAAAAGCAATGGAGTTGAACTTACAGGGGAGTCCTCCATTTCCAACACATAGAAATCAGCTGGGAAGATAAGATGGTTAACCTGTACAAGCACATCCTCCAACAAACCTCTAGGGTATGCATTGGATCTGTCAGCTAAATGAATGATAACGTTGTCAGATTTAAGTTCCCCTAGACCTAGGGTTTCATAAACAGAGTAGGGCATAACATTAACAGATGCACCTAGGTCTAGCATGGCATTCTTAAATCTAGAGTTACCAATAGTACAAGGAATAGTAAAGCTTCCAGGATCCTTACACTTTGGAGGAATCTTCCTCTGAATCAGGGCAGAGACATTCTCACTTACCTTTACCACCTCCTTTTCACGGTTTACTCTCCTAGTAGTGCAAAGCTCTTTGAGGAACTTGGCATACTTAGGGACTTGCTTGATGGCCTCTAGGAGGGGTAGGTTCACTTGCACCTTCTTGAAAGTTTCCAAGATGGCTTGGTCACTTTGATCCTTCTTAGATTGGGCAAACCTGCGTGGGAAGGGCATGCAAGAAGTAGAAGGGTTAGCAATAACCGAATTTGTTAAGTTAGAATTACTACCTGATACTTCCGGTTTTGCCTTTAATGGTGAGAACGCCCTTGTCTCTTCCTTGGACGTTGCAGGGTCCTTCTCAAGACTCAACTTGGTGGGGTCTTGGTCTTTCTCAATTTCTATGCTCACTTGGGCCTTCTTGGGTTGCTTTGGTTGATCCACAAATGGTCTTCCACTCCTTGTAGTAACAACTGATGCATTCTCCACATTAGGGTTAGGTATTGTATTACTAGGGAGCTTGCCAGTTTCGTGGATCTTGCTCATGAAATCCACAACTTGACCCATTTGCTTCTTGAGCTCTGCAATGTCCCTGGTGTGGGTCTGTTGTCCTTGAATCAAAGCCTGTGTAGAGTTTGTCAAGGCTTGGGTAGAACTAGTCAAGGCCTCCAACGTCTTGTCATAGTGAGACATTGAAGATCCTGAATTTTGTTGAGGAGGAGGCATGTAAGGCCTTTGAAAAGATGACCCTTGGAATGAAGGCCCTTGTGGACGTTGGAAATTCCCACCAAGAGGATTCTGAACGTTATCATTGTTGGTCCACTTGAAGTTGGGATGGTCCCTCCATCCTGGGTTGTAAGTATTTGAATAAGGGTCATGCCTAGGACGTTGAGGTCCTCCTTGATATCCTCCTTGGTATCCTCCAATAGCATTAGCAGATTCCCATCCTCCATTTTCATTAAGTTGGGGGCACTGATCTGTAACATGCCCTTGCATAGAGCATACCCCACAAGCTATTGTTGCACTTGGTCCCTTGGAACTTACCACTTGGTTCATGAGAAGAGTAAGCTTATTCAGTTGATCTTCAATGGCAGTATTCTTGCTCATTTCATGCACCCTACGAGTAGAGTGTCCTACCCCCTCATATTGTTGAGAGTTTAGGGCACGATTAGCTATAAGTTCCTTCCCAACCGCAGGTGACTTATCCACAAAAGCTCCTCCAGCTGCAGCATCAAGCATTTGCCTTTCCAAGGGTAAGAGTCCTTCATAGAAACATGTAAGTAGGGTCTCATCCTTCATCTGATGTTGAGGACACTGTGCAAGTAAGGAGTTGAACCTCTCATAGTAGGCAGCATAGGACTCATCATGAGCTTGCTCTATTCCACTAAGCTTCTTCCTAAGTGTGATGACTTTTGAAGCTGGGAAGTATTTTTCCAAGAAGGCCTTTCTCATTGTTTCCCATGATGTGATACGTCCTGCAGGGAGTTCATATAGCCAATCCTTGGCTCTATCAGCTAGAGAGAATGGAAATGCTCTCATCTTAAGAAGGTTCTCATCTGCTCCTTGTGGTTGCATGTTTGCACAAACAGATTGGAATTCTCGTACGTGCTTATTAGCATCCTCCATATTAAGTCCATGGAAGATAGGGAGCTTGTGCAACAATCCACTCTTAAGCTCAAACTCTGCCTGTCTTCCAGCTGCAGGGGCAGGGTATACTATGCCTGTAGGGGGTCCTCCTTCAACAGTTGCGGTGGAGAGTTCCCTAATAGATGCCATTCTCTCTTCTTCAGGTGGTGGTGAAGGTGGTGTAGAGTTGGACGAAACCACAGGTGAAGGTGAACGTGAAGGAGGAGATGGACTTGGTGTAGGTGATGTAGACTCCTCAGAACAGTAGGTCCTCTTCCCTTGCTCGTTAAATGTGTACTCTTTGTATGTTGAAGGAGAAGGGCTTGTGAACTCAAGGAGTGAAGGACCCTTCAAACGAGCGAGCCTTGCTTCAATTTCCTTTATTGTAGATGGTCTAAAAGGCTCGGTCATTCATAGGATTCCTGAACATCATCAAAATTCACAGAAGTTAGCAAAGTATAAAGTAAACTAATTACAAATTAGTGGTTTATACATCAACGTTACTATTCACGACTTTACTATTAATGTTACTATTCACAAGTTACTATTCACGACTTTACTATTAATGATTTATACAAGTATAAAGAGAGTATAAATTACAAACTATCCACAATCTTTTCACAAATAAACCACGTAAGAAGTTTATACAAGTATAAAATGTACAAAACAACACAATTTACAAGTGGAGGTTATGTTCAAGTATCTTATTATTTTTACAAAATAAAGTTAATATCTCAATTGATTACAAGTTGTAAGTCGAGCCCAATAGAAACCACTACTATTGGTGAGATACGATCTAGGGATAGTCGTCTAGACATAAGTCGCTTTCCTTTGTTTCAGAAGGCTAGATGGCCAGATTAAGAGGTAAGTGAGAGGGAGGAATCATTTTGGTGACACTACGGAGGCTACTCCCTCATTGAGGTTTAGGCCCCTATTGGCTACTCCCACATTGTGGTTTACGCACGGTCTATAGTGTCTCTGAGATCCAATTTGAACTCATCACCCAGGGTCTCAACCTAAGACACCACCTATATGCCCCTTACTCAGCTTGGAAAGAACTCATGTGTTAGACAGTTCTCCAAATGCTAATAAAAGCCGCCCACAACCTCAAAAGACCTTAGAAAGGCACTAATGAAGGGTTAAGGCCAATATTAACAAAAGGGCCCTTATCTACTCATACGATTTTACACACTTTAATTTTTTTTTTTTTTTTTTTTTTTTTTTTTTACGAAAATACTTACAAATATTTGTTTTTCTTCCTTTTCTTTACAATTATTTTCAACACTTAGGTACGGGAACAGGGAGTCTCGATGTGCAATGGGACTGAAACAGCTACCCTTTTCAAGACTATGTTTAATCCAATATACCTTAGTGAATCACAATATTTTCATTTGTTATATATACCATTGATTTCAAATTCAATTCCAAGCGGTAAATCAAGAGGACGTGCGGCCCAAGTATAGTCGTCAAGACACTAAATCCCTCTTACATCCTTTGGGCAACCTTACTGAAATGGCCAGGTAGGGGAGGACGAACACAAGAGGTAGGATCCATTTTGGCATAGGCTACTCCCTCATTGAGGTTTACGCCCATTTGTAAGCACTTCTGAATCCAAGAACCAGTCATGAGCGTTGTCCCCTTCCTAGACACCATCCCACATAGGCTATACTTACTTGGATATAAAAGGTCCTAAGTGTGAAGACAGTTCAATGAATGTTAATAAAGGCCGCCCTCAACCTTAAGGGACCTGAACTAGGTACCAATAAGGGGTTTAGGCCAATATTAATAAACACGACTTCACCTATTCCTTCTTTAATTTACAACTTACAATTAAAATTCGTATTCAATAATATAACTAACAACCTAAGTAATTAATCTACTAATTTTCGACAATTACAAAATAATTAACAAGTAAATTTTTTTTCGGTCACAATATACAAAACAAATATTCACAATATGGCAAATGATTTTTCAATCCCCGGCAACGGCGCCAAAAATTGGTTTCACTTTTGGGAGCGACCAATTTAACCCTGAAATGTCATTAGTAGTATAAAGTAAATAGGGATCGTTCTATTCCGGGGATTGAGGGTACACCTGTCATTGTCAAACAATTAAACAATTAAAATTAAAACAAAGTATAATATTTACAAAAAAATAACAAAATATATACATATTTACGAAAAAGGGGGGATTTTTGATTTTTGGTTTTCTAGTTTTAAACTAAGTTAAGAAAATAATTAAAATGCAAAAACATAAAAATATAAATGGGATGCAAGAACAAAGATCAAATTCGAAACTCATGATTAAAATTGATTCAAGTTCATCATTGTTCATCATAGTCATGCAAGAGGAGTTGATCATGTGAAACGTTCAAAAGCAAACAATTTCCCATATTTTACTTTCAATGCTAATTAACCTAAGCGAAAGCACCTAGATTAATTCTATCAAACATGCAATCAAACCCTAGAAAGCTAGTCAATCATGTCATGTTTAATGCATTAAGCACCTAGAAAGGCTATCAACTCAAATGTGCAACTTAGTATGAAAAAGTCCACCTAATTGCAATCTTCTTTGATTAAACTCGGTTTTTGTACAAAACCTTTACTACTTATCGATTCAAGAACACAAAACCAAAAAGTTGATCCATGTTCTCGAATTCGTAGCAACATTCACATAAAAACCCTAAATGTTTCGAACCATTCAAGATTATCATACA
Source organism: Rosa chinensis (assembly GCF_002994745.2). Taxonomy (NCBI): domain Eukaryota; kingdom Viridiplantae; phylum Streptophyta; class Magnoliopsida; order Rosales; family Rosaceae; genus Rosa; species Rosa chinensis. The sequence goes on along the minus strand of NW_020126822.1, from coordinate 147,594 downwards.
AAAGATTTCTATCATGCAAATTTAATCAAACACTCACACAAAAGCAACCATAAATCGCAATATATGAATCTGAAAATTAACAATTAATCATAAAATTTCAGAAAACAATATTTGTTCAAACAATTGTGTCAACTAAGGCATAACCAACGAAAATTACAAAGCAAAGGTTACAAGGAGAATCGGATTACACCGTGATGAAGATGAGATGAATGAAGTGATGAATGGACTCTTGAATTTCGAAAGCAATCTCCAAGGGTGGTGATGGATGGTGTGCACGGCTTGTCTTCTTCTTCCTTGGCCTTGCTTGAACTTCGTGGTTGCCCTAGAGGATGGAGATGAACACGGCTAGGCTAGGGAGAGTTTCTGATTTTTTTCTCAAAGTGTAAATGCAAAAGTGTGGAACTCCTTGACGTTGAGAGAAGAGAGGAATATATAGGGGACGGCCCCTAGGTCTCCATGCCGTCAAAAACCCTAGAAAAGCTCACGGCTATTGCTTGCTTTGTCCACATATTTTCCTCCAATGAATTCTTGCCACATAAGCCCTATGAAGTGGTGCAACCAATCACAAAATTCCAATATTAATTCCCTAAATAATTCTTGCCGAAATATGTAGATAATTTCTGATTTTATACACCAATTTCGGCAACAATATATTTAGAGAATAAAGGGGGATGAACCTAGACTCCTTTGAGAGCTTTTTGTGTTCAACACATATTCTCTTTCCTTTAAAAGCTCCCTAAGAAATCTCCACGAAATCTCTTTATTTTTTTGATTTTTCCTCACGGCAAAAACCCTAATTTCTCTCTTCATTATTGATGTCGCTTTTATCGAGCGACCAATTTAACCCTGAAATGTCATTAGTAGTATAAAGTAAATAGGGATCGTTCTATTCCGGGGATTGAGGGTACACCTGTCATTGTCAAACAATTAAACAATTAAAATTAAAACAAAGTATAATATTTACAAAATATAGACATATTTACGAAAAGGGGGGAGTTTTTGGTTTTAATTTCCGAAAATAAAATCTAAGTTACCTAAATAATTAAAATGCAAAAACATAAAAATACAAATGGAATGCAAGAACAAAGATCAAAGTCGAAACTCATGATTAAAATTAATTCAAGTTCATCATTGTTCATCATAGTTATGCAAGAGGAGTTGATCATGTGAAACGTTCAAAAGCAAACAATTTCCCATATTTTACTTTCAATGCTAATTAACCTAAGTGAAAGCACCTAGATTAATTCTATCAAACATGCAATCAAGCCCTAGAAAGCTAGTCAATCATGTCATGTTTAACGCAATAAACACCTAGAAAGGCTATCAACTCAAATGTGCAACTTAGTATGAAAAAGTCCACCTAATTGCAATCTTCTTTGATTAAATTCGGTTTTTGTACAAAACCTTTACTACTTATCGATTCAAGAACACAAACCAAAAAGTTGATTCATGTTCTCAAATTCGTAGCAACAATCACATAAGAACCCTAAATGTTTCGAACCATTCAAGATAATCATACAAAAGATTTCTATCATGCAAATTTAATTAAACACTCACACAAAAGCAACCATAAATCGCAATATATGAATCTGAAAATTAACAATTCATCATAAAATTTCAGAAAACAATACTTGTTCATACATATGTGTCAACTAAGGCAAAACCAACGAAAATACAAAGCAAAGGTACAAGGAGAATCGGATTACACCGTGATGAAGATGAGATGAATGAAGTGATGATGTGGTCTCTTGAATTTCGAAAGCAATCTTCAAGGTGGAGGGTGGATGGTGTGCACGGCTTGTCTTCTTCTTCCTTGGCCTTGCTTGCACTTCGTGGTTGCCCTAGAGGATGGAGAGGAGCACGGCTAAGCTAGAGAGAGTTTTCTGATTTTTTCTCAAAGTATAAACGCAAAAGTGTGGAATTTTTCGGACCCCTTGACGTTGAGAGAAGAGAGGAATATATAGGGGACGGCTTCTAGGTCTTCAATCCGTCCACAATCCTAGCAAAGCTCACGGCAATCTCTTGCTTCCTCCACATAATTTTCTCCAATGATTTCGTGCCACATAAGCCCTATGAGGTGGTGCAACCAATCACAAAATTCCAATATAAATTCCCTAAATAATCTTGCCGAAATATATATAGATATTTTCTGATTTCCTTCACCAATTTCGGCAACAATATACTTAGAGAATAAAGGGGAACGAACCTAGACTCCTTTGAGAGCTTTTTGTGTTCAACACATATTCTCTTTCCTTTAAAAGCTCCCTAAGAAATCTCCACGGAATCTCTTTATTTTTTTTCTGATTTTTCCTCACGGCAAAACCCTAGTTTTTCTCTTCATTATCTTTTGCCGAATTCCCTAGGGTTTGCACGGCATCCCCTTGTTTTCCTCTTGGCTTGGACGGCTAGGTCTTCTAGGGTTTTATCTCTTGATTTATTTCCATAAAAATAACCCTAGAAAATCTCCTTTTAATTTCTGATTTTCTTGGACGCCACCTCCTTGTTTCTCTCTTGCAAATTCACGGCAACAACAACCTTAAGGGTTAGGGTTTGCGTCACAAACCCTAATGTCATGGGCTTTGATGGGCCTTTATCCAATTTGCCGAAAATCCAAAGAGTTCTTGGGCCTCGTTGCTTCATCTTCAAGCCTTCTCATTTTCCAACGCAAAACACAATATTTTTCCATTTCTTTTCATGGTTGCGTTGGAAACTTGCTAGGGAAGCCTTCCTCCATTTTGTAGGATTTCCTGGTTGGACTAGGAAAGCTTGTTTCTTCATTTCTGCTCAAATGTGTGGGCCATTTTCTCTCATGTTCGTTCGTCTTGATGTTCGCAAGCTCCTCTTTCCATTCGTGCGTTCATTTCCACTTTCTAGCTCGGAGGTCCTGAAAATAGAAACTATACTTAAAATAGAAACTTTCTAAAAAATGAAAATAGAAACTTACTAAAAATGAAAAATAGAAACTTTCCAGAAATGAGAAATGAAAAAATGAGAAATGAGAAATGAGAAATGAAGACAAAAATGGAAACTTTCTACAATAAGGAACTTTCCCAATCAAAGAATGGAAACTTTCCCAAACAGGGATTTTTCAAGGAAATGGCGCAGAAAAGTGTAGGGAAATGCAGTTAAAACGTCGCATCAAAATGCTCCTATCAAATTCCCCCACACTTAGCTTTTGCTAGTCCCTTAGCAAAATCAAACTAAGACACACACTAAGACTCAACGAAAATTTAAAGACTTGACAAAAACAATGACTCTATTGCCCTTCAACTATTTGTCTCAGCAATCTCTTACTTTCACAACACCAAGACTAGCACTCAATCAAGATTCCATGTTTAGGCATTCGAGAGTTAATTAAAACACATAATTTACATATATACAAGTAGGACTTGGTTGAAACAATGGTGATGGTTTCTGTTAAGCATGTTTCAAACAAGTTTGATTCAAATCTCACAAGGTATATCCCTCTTTCTTCTCTCAGATCATGGCACTGCTTAGAAGCTTATACACTCAAGTATATGTGACAGATAGCAAGTATATCACATAATGTAAGAAACGAAAGCACATGTATAATTTTCTTTAAAGATCTCATGAAGGATACCAACTACTTGCACAGATGGACCCAAGCCATAGGTTCAACTCTTGTAACTCATCTCCACATCAAGGGCTGTCCCATCTTAAGGATCAAGAAGGTCTTCTCAAAGGTTGTAATGGGGCCAAGGCTCAAGGTTTTAAGAAATGAAGGGTAAGGATATATCAAAGTGTCCTAAAAACCTAGCAGAGCACATGTAAATGTAGAGACCACAAGAAATCCACCAAGGCATTGCAAAAACGTCACTTCCCCTAGAGGTATCATAAAAGGGGCCTAATGTCTTCATGTTGGGCCCAATCTTCATTGTAAACTTCCCTTGAACTATAGTGAATGGACAAAGGTCAAATTTTTCTGTAGTGGGCCTTCAGTTCAAAGTAAACTCCAAAATCACCAAGTATGGGGGACTAAAATCCATAAACATTTTTCTTTCTTTTCTTTTAGCCGTACACATTTTTTTCTTTTTTTTTTTTTTTTTTTTTCTTTTTCTCGGCTTTTTCATATATTTTTCTTTTATGGACAAGTCTACCCCCACACTTTAACTTTCACCTCTTCTCAATTTTCATCCTTAGCACCAAACCCACGAAGTATGTCTCGAAAGATAGCTCCACTAAGTTCTTAGAACAAAGGGTAGGGTTTTAACTATACTAAGCTTCATGGTTAAGGGTTTTAAGGGTGATGAATGAAAAGGCTCAATGTAGGCTCAAAGGGGCTTATCTAGGGGAGTCCCACGACGGGCACAATTAGGGACACAGGTTTATTTGGCAATGGTGGAAATTCCTAGGGTGCCTCTATCCCTTCCAGAATCAGGGCCATGTATTGACAAACGTCTCAACAAGCACAAGAGTGAATTCTAGCATTCTCTAGTCCATCAAACTTAATCTATGGCAAGCAATCAATCAAATGAAGAATAATGAGATCATCAAAATATCGCCAAGAAAATAAGAATATATTTTTCATTTCACTCCAAGAAAAAGGGACATGGCTCAATTATCTCACATGGGCTTATATGAATCAAAACTCATCCTAACATGCTCATATTCTGTACCAAAGTTTTCGAATCCATATCCACTACAAGGCACACATTTTTCATATATCTCAATTAACCAAAGAATACCATGTTTAAAAATCATCTCAATCTTGTGATCCTCTTTTAGTCATGATTTTAGAGATATAGAATCATCCTAGACAGTTGAAAGGGCATCCTAAGACTCAAAACAAAAACAAAAGCAACGAAAATTTTTAAATTTTTGACATTTTTCAATTTTTTTGTATTTTTCAATATATGACTCAAGATAAAAGTGTAAATCCCTTCCCCACACTTAAATATTGCATTGTCCTCAATGTAATCAATAAAAAGCATGCAATGAAACACTTAAGCATATAGGGATGAAATTTACGAAAATGACTACCAACATAAAGAAAAATTGGAGGAGTAAAAGGGAGAGAGAAAACAAATCTGCGTTGATGACTCCTCCACAGCTACTTCAGAATTGGGTTGCCTCCCAAGCAGCGCTTAATGTTTATAGTCTTTCAGCCTAGACTTGTACCTCCATTTAATCCTCAGGGTTTGGAACGTTTTGGAGGGGTACATCCTCCACTTCATGTTCCACAAATGCCTCATAGTAAGGCTTCAAGCGATGGCCATTCACTTTGAACTCGTTGCTTGTATGTTCACTCTTTATCTGCACAGCTCCATGAGGAAACACATGAGTGATAACAAAAGGTCCAATCCAACGAGAACGAAGCTTACCTGGGAAGAGTTTGAGACGAGAATGGAAGAGAAGAACTTTTTGACCCACAACAAAAGTCTTTCTTCGAATCATTTTGTCATGGAATGCCTTAGTCTTATCCTTGTAAATTTTAGCACTTTCAAAGGCATCATTCCTTATCTCCTCTAACTCTTGCAATTGCAACTTCCTATGAAGCCCAGCTGCATCCATATCCATGTTGAACTGCTTCACAGCCCACCAAGCTTTGTGCTCCAACTCCACAGGTAAATGGCATGGTTTGCCATAGACAATTCGATATGGTGACATACCTATGGGAGTTTTGTATGCAGTTCTGTAGGCCCACAAAGCATCCTCTAGACGCAAGGACCAGTCCTTCCTGTTGGGGTTCACAGTCTTCTCCAATATCCCCTTAATCTGACGATTAGAGACCTCAGCCTGCCCACTAGTTTGTGGGTGATAAGGTGTAGAAACCTTATGTGTGACATCATATCTCTTCAAGAGAGCCTCAATCGTCCGATTGCAAAAATGGGATCCTCCATCACTAATGAGAACTCTAGGCATTCCAAACCTGCTAAAGATGTTAGACTTGATAAAATCTGCAACAACCTTAGAGTCATTAGTTCTAGTGGCCTTTGCTTCCACCCATTTGGAAACATAGTCCACTGCAAGTAAGATATAGAGAAACCCAAAAGATGAAGGGAAAGGTCCCATGAAATCTATACCCCATACATCAAATATTTCAACAGTTATTATATTGGACAATGGCATTTGATCTCTAGGACCTAGATTTCCTGTTCTTTGGCACTTATCACAAGTTAAACAATAGGCATGTGCATCCCTAAATAATGTTGGCCAATAGAACCCAGACTCTAGCACCTTAAACGCAGTCTTCTTAGACCCAAAGTGTCCCCCACATGCTTTAGAGTGGCAAAAAGAAAGTATAGCATTATGTTCATGTTCAGGCACACATCTCCTAATCAATTGATCAGAGCAATACTTCCATAAATAAGGTTCATCCCAAACATATTGCTTAACAGTTTTCTTAAGCCTATCCCTATGAGCACGTGACATGGTATCAGGAATCTTTCTAGACACAATATAATTCACAATGTCCGCATACCATGGTTCACTTACCTGGATTCCAAAGAGTTGTTCATCTGGAAACGTCTCCACCAGAGGGAGACGGTCTTCTGCGTGCACCAAACGACTCAAGTGGTCAGCTACCACGTTTTCACTACCCTTCTTGTCCTTGATTTCCACATCAAACTCTTGCAAGAGTAGGATCCATCTGATAAGCCTTGGTTTCGCCTCCTTCTTGGTCATCAAGTATTTCAAAGCTGCATGGTCAGTAAAGATAGTAACTTTGGTACCAAGTAAATAAGAGCGAAACTTCTCAAGGGCAAAGACAACTGCAAGGAGCTCTTTCTCTGTGGTGGAGTAGTTCATTTGTGCATCATTGAGAGTCCTTGAGGCATAGTAGATGGCATAGGGTAGCTTGTCCTTCCTTTGCCCTAAAACAGCTCCAACTGCATAGTCAGAGGCATCACACATCAACTCAAAGGGCAAGGACCAGTCTGGAGGTAACATGATAGGGGCAGATGTCAACAACTCCTTAAGCTTGTCAAAAGCTTCTTGACACTCCTTGTCAAAGTGAAATGGCACATCCTTCTGGAGTAGTTGACATAAGGGTCTCGAAATTTTGGAGAAGTCCTTGATGAACCTCCTGTAAAAACCTGCATGACCAAGGAAAGAACGAATCTCTCTCACAGAAGTGGGAGAGGGTAAGTGACGCACAATATCAACCTTGGCTTTATCAACCTCTATACCCCTAGCAGAGACAATATGTCCTAGAACTATTCCTTGTTTAACCATAAAATGGCATTTTTCCCAGTTTAAGACAAGGTTAGTTTCCATGCAACGTTTCAGAATTATCTCCAGATTATTAAGACAATCATCAAAATTCTTTCCAAAAACTGAAAAGTCATCCATGAATACCTCTATGATTTTCTCAATATAATCTGAAAAGATACTTACCATACACCTCTGAAAGGTACCTGGAGCGTTGCAAAGTCCGAAAGGCATACGTCTATAGGCAAACGTTCCAAAGGGGCAAGTGAAGGTTGTCTTCTCTTGATCTTCATTTGCAATTGCAATCTGGTTGTAACCAGAGTATCCATCCAGGAAGCAGTAATAGTCATGTCCAGCTAGGCGCTCAAGCATCTGGTCAATGAATGGCAGAGGAAAGTGGTCTTTCCTTGTGGTTGCGTTGAGCCTCCTATAGTCAATGCATACTCTGTGGCCTGTTACTGTCCTTTGGGGCACCAGTTCGTTATCAGCATTCTTTACCACAGTGATCCCAGACTTCTTGGGCACGACCTGAACTGGAGAGACCCACTTGGAGTCAGAAATAGGGTAGATTACCCCACAATCAAGGAGTTTGATAACCTCCTTCTTCACTACTTCCATCATTGGAGGGTTGAGACGACGTTGAGCCTCTCTAGTGGGTTTAGACCCCTCCTCTAGAAGTATCCTGTGGACGCAAGTTGTAGGGCTGATTCCCTTGATATCCGCCAATGTCCATCCTATGGCGGTCTTGTGTTGCTTCAACATTTCCACCAACTTCTCTTCTTGTGGAGTTGTTAGTGCAGAGGACACAATCACTGGCAAGGTTTCCTTGTCCCCTAAGTAGACATACTTCAAATGGTCTGGAAGAGGTTTTAGCTCAAGTTCTGGGGCCTGGACCACTGAAGGTAAAGTCTTGTTAGTGGATAACTGAATGGACAATGGAGAAACAGACTTACCTATAAAGGGTGATGCCTCAAGGAAGGAGACGTTTTCAATGATTTTATCCTCACAAGTGTCTTTCAACTTGTCCTCTGAGATGGTGACGCCTTCCTTTGTATAGCCTACCCCACTCTCAAGGGTAGTGACTAGGGTATCCTCATGCATAACATCAAACATTTTCTGCGCAAGTTCATCCAAAATGTCAGCAGAAAAACAATCATTAACCTCTAGGGGATACCTCATGGCTTCAAAGATGTTAAAGCCAATAATGTCACCATCGAACTCCATTGTAAGAGAGCCTTCATACACATCAATCTTCGTCCTAGCTGTCCTTAAGAAAGGACGTCCCAAAAGCAATGGAGTGGAACTTACAGGGGAGTCCTCCATTTCCAATACATAAAAATCAGCTGGGAAAATAAGATGGTTAACCTGTACAAGCACATCCTCCAACAAACCTCTAGGGTATGCATTGGATCTGTCAGCTAACTGAATGATAACATTGTCAGATTTAAGTTCCCCTAGACCTAGGGTTTCATAAACAGAGTAGGGCATAACATTAACAGATGCACCTAGGTCTAGCATGGCATTCTTAAATCTAGAGTTACCAATAGTACAAGGAATGGTAAAGCTTCCAGGATCCTTACACTTTGGAGGGATCTTCCTCTGAATTAGGGCAGAGACATTCTCACTTACCTTTACCACCTCCTTTTCACGGTTTACTCTCCTAGTAGTGCAAAGCTCTTTGAGGAACTTGGCATACTTAGGGACTTGCTTGATGGCCTCTAGGAGGGGTAGGTTTACTTGCACCTTCTTGAAAGTTTCCAAGATAGCTTGGTCACTTTCATCCTTCTTAGATTGGGCAAACCTGCGTGGGAAGGGCATGCAAGAAGAAGAAGGGTTAGCAATAACCGAATTTGATAAGTTAGAATTATTACCTTTGATTTCCGGTTTTGCCTTTAAAGATGAGGATGCCTTGGTCTCTTCCTTTGACGTTGCAGGGTCCTTCTCAATACCCAACTTGGTGGGTTCTTGGTCTTCCTCAATTTCTATGCTCATTTGGACCTTCTTGGGTTGCTTGGGTGGATCCACAAATGGTCTCCCACTCCTCGTAGTCACAACTGATGCATTCTCCACATTACCTTTAGGGTTAGGTATTGTGCCACTAGGAAGCTTCCCAGTCTCATGAATCTTGCTCATGAAGTCCACAACTTGGCCCATCTGTTTCTTAAGATCTGCAATATCCTTAGTGTGGGTCTGTTGTCCTTGAATCAAAGCTTGAGTAGAGTTTGTCAAGGCCTGGGTGGAACTAGTCAAGGCTTCCAACGTTTTGTCATAGTGAGACATTGAAGGTCCTGAGTTCTGTTGAGGAGGGGGCATGTAGGGCCTTTGAAAAGATGATCCTTGGAATGAAGGCCCTTGAGGACGTTGGAAGTTCCCACCAAGAGGATTCTGAACGTTATCATTGTTAGTCCACTTGAAGTTGGGATGGTCCCTCCATCCTGGGTTGTACGTATTTGAGTAAGGGTCATGTCTAGGACGTTGAGGTCCTCCTTGGTATCCTCCTTGATATCCTCCAATAGCATTTGCAGATTCCCATCCTCCATTCTCGTTAAGTTGAGGGCACTGATCTGTAACATGCCCTTGCATAGAGCATACCCCACAAGCTATTGTTGCACTTGGTCCCTTGGAACTTACCACTTGGTTCATGAGTAGAGTAAGCTTATTCAGTTGGTCCTCAATTGCAGTATTCTTGCTCATCTCATGCACCCTACGAGTAGAGTGTCCTACCCCCTCATATTGTTGAGAGTTCAAGGCACGATTAGCTATCAGCTCCTTCCCAACTGTAGGGGACTTATCCACAAAAGCTCCTCCAGCTGCAGCATCCAACATTTGCCTTTCCAAGGGTAAGAGTCCTTCATAGAAACATGTGAGTAGGGTCTCATCCTTCATCTGATGTTGAGGACATTGTGCAAGTAAGGAATTGAACCTCTCATAGTAAGCAGCATAGGACTCATCATGGGCTTGCTCTATTCCACTGAGCTTCTTTCTAAGTGTGATGACCTTAGAAGCTGGGAAGTATTTCTCCAAGAAGGCCTTTCTCATTGTCTCCCATGAAGTGATACGTCCTGCAGGAAGTTCATATAGCCAATCCTTGGCTCTGTCAGCTAAGGAGAATGGAAATGCTCTCATCTTAAGAAGGTTCTCATCTGCCCCTTGTGGTTGCATGTTTGCACAAACAGATTGAAATTCTCGAACATGCTTGTTAGCGTCCTCCATATTAAGTCCATGGAAGATAGGGAGCTTGTGCAACAAACCACTCTTTAGCTCAAACTCTGCTTGTCTTCCAGCTGCAGGAGGAGGGTATACTATGCCTGTAGGGGGTCCTCCTTCAACAGTTGCAGTGGAAAGTTCCCTAATAGATGCCATTCTCTCTTCCCTAACTTCTTCAGGTGGTGGTGACGATGGTGGTGTAGAGTTGGATGAAATCACAGGTGAAGGTGATCGTGAAGGTGGAGATGGACTTGGTGTAGGTGATGTAGACTCCTCAGAACAGTAGGTCCTCTTCCCTTGTTCGTTAAAGATGTACCCTCTGTGTGTCGAAGGGGAAGGGCTTGTCTGCTCAAGAAGTGAAGGACCCTTCAAGCGAGCGAGCCTTGCTTCAATTTCCTTTAGTGTAGAGGATCTAAAAGGCTCGGTCATGCATAGGAATCCTGAACATCATCAAAATTCAAAGAAGTTAGCAAAGTATAAAGTGAGTTAATTACAAATTAGTGATTTATACATCAACCTTACTATTCACGAGTCACTATTCACAAGTTACTATTCACGACTTTACTATTTATGATTTATACAAGTATAAAGAGAAGTACAAATTACAAACTATCCACAATCTTTTCACAAATAAACCACAAAAGAAATTTATACAAGTATAAAATGTACAAAACAACACAATTTACAAGTGGAGGTTATGTTCAAGTGTCTTATTATCTTTACAAAATAAAGTTAATATCTCAATTGATTACGAGTTGTAAGTCGAGCCCAATAGAAACCACTACTATTGGTGAGCTACGATCTAGGGATAGTCGCCTAGACATAAGTCACTTTCCTTTGTTTCAGAAGGCTAGATGGCCAGATTAAGAGGTAAGTGAGAGGGAGGACTCATTTTGGTGACACTACGGAGGCTACTCCCTCATTGAGGTTTAGGCCCCTATTGGCTACTCCCACATTGTGGTTTACGCACAGTCTATAGTATCTCTGAGATCCAATTTGAACCCATCACCCAGGGTCTCAACCTAAGACACCACCTATATGCCCCTTACTCAGCTTGAAAAGAACTCATGTGTTAGACAGTTCTCCAAATGTTAATAAAAGCCGCCCACAACCTCATAAGACCTTAGAAAGGCACTAATGAAGGGTTAAGGCCAATATTAACAAAAGGGCCCTTATCTACTCATACGATTTTACACACTTATAATAAATCAAGAATGTAACAATATTTATAATTAATTCTTTACATTTCCTTTGTTTAACAAGATTAGACACAATTTACACAAACTTTCACACAATCAAACAAAACGTCACTATTCACATCTAATTATCTTCCCTTTTTTTTTTTTTTTTTTTTTTTTTTTTTTTATGAAGTACAATGATTTACATTCTTTCTTTTTCTTCACAATTATTTTCAACACTTAGGTACGGGAACAGGGAGTCTCGATGTGCAATGGGACTTAAACAGCTACCCTTTTCAAGACTATGTTTAATCCAATATACCTTAGGTGCATCACAACATTTTCTTTTGTTATAAATACCATTGATTTCGAATTAAATTCCAAGCGGTAAATCAAGTGGACGTGCGGCCCAAGTATAATCGTCAAGACACTAAGTCCCTTCTACATCCTTTGGGCAACCTTACTGAAATGGCCAGGTAGGGGAGGACGAACACAAGAGGTAGGATCCATTTTGGCATAGGCTACTCCCTCATTGAGGTTTACGCCCATTTGTAAGCACTTCTGAATCCAAGAACCAGTCATGAGCGTTGTCCCCTTCCTAGACACCATCCCACATAGGCTATACTTACTTGGATATAAAAGGTCCTAAGTGTGAAGACAGTTCAATGAATGTTAATAAAGGCCGCCCTCAACCTTAAGGGACCTGAACTAGGTACCAATAAGGGGTTTAGGCCAATATTAATAAACACGACTTCACCTATTCCTTCTTTAATTTACAACTCACAATTAAAATTCATGTTCAACAATAAAATAACAACCTAAGTAAGTAATTAACTAAATTTCGACAATTACAAAATAAACAAGTAAAAATTTTTTTTTTTTTTTTTTTTTCGGTCACAATATAAACAAAACACATATTCACAAAATGGCAAATGATTTTTCAATCCCCGGCAACGGCGCCAAAAATTGATGTCGCTTTTATCGAGCGACCAATTTAACCCTGAAATGTCATTAGTAGTATAAAGTAAATAGGGATCGTTCTATTCCGGGGATTGAGGGTACACCTGTCATTGTCAAACAATTAAACAATTAAAATTAAAACAAAGTATAATATTTACAAAATATAGACATATTTACGAAAAGGGGGGAGTTTTTGGTTTTAATTTCCGAAAATAAAATCTAAGTTACCTAAATAATTAAAATGCAAAAACATAAAAATACAAATGGAATGCAAGAACAAAGATCAAAGTCGAAACTCATGATTAAAATTAATTCAAGTTCATCATTGTTCATCATAGTTATGCAAGAGGAGTTGATCATGTGAAACGTTCAAAAGCAAACAATTTCCCATATTTTACTTTCAATGCTAATTAACCTAAGTGAAAGCACCTAGATTAATTCTATCAAACATGCAATCAAGCCCTAGAAAGCTAGTCAATCATGTCATGTTTAACGCAATAAACACCTAGAAAGGCTATCAACTCAAATGTGCAACTTAGTATGAAAAAGTCCACCTAATTGCAATCTTCTTTGATTAAATTCGGTTTTTGTACAAAACCTTTACTACTTATCGATTCAAGAACACAAAACCAAAAAGTTGATTCATGTTCTCAAATTCGTAGCAACAATCACATAAGAACCCTAAATGTTTCGAACCATTCAAGATAATCATACAAAAGATTTCTATCATGCAAATTTAATCAAACACTCACACAAAAGCAACCATAAATCGCAATATATGAATCTGAAAATTAACAATTCATCATAAAATTTCAGAAAACAATACTTGTTCATACATATGTGTCAACTAAGGCAAAACCAACGAAAATACAAAGCAAAGGTACAAGGAGAATCGGATTACACCGTGATGAAGATGAGATGAATGAAGTGATGATGTGGTCTCTTGAATTTCGAAAGCAATCTTCAAGGTGGAGGGTGGATGGTGTGCACGGCTTGTCTTCTTCTTCCTTGGCCTTGCTTGCACTTCGTGGTTGCCCTAGAGGATGGAGAGGAGCACGGCTAAGCTAGAGAGAGTTTTCTGATTTTTTCTCAAAGTATAAACGCAAAAGTGTGGAATTTTTCGGACCCCTTGACGTTGAGAGAAGAGAGGAATATATAGGGGACGGCTTCTAGGTCTTCAATCCGTCCACAATCCTAGCAAAGCTCACGGCAATCTCTTGCTTCCTCCACATAATTTTCTCCAATGATTTCGTGCCACATAAGCCCTATGAGGTGGTGCAACCAATCACAAAATTCCAATATAAATTCCCTAAATAATCTTGCCGAAATATATATAGATATTTTCTGATTTCCTTCACCAATTTCGGCAACAATATACTTAGAGAATAAAGGGGAACGAACCTAGACTCCTTTGAGAGCTTTTTGTGTTCAACACATATTCTCTTTCCTTTAAAAGCTCCCTAAGAAATCTCCACGGAATCTCTTTATTTTTTTTCTGATTTTTCCTCACGGCAAAACCCTAGTTTTTCTCTTCATTATCTTTTGCTGAATTCCCTAGGGTTTGCACGGCATCCCCTTGTTTTCCTCTTGGCTTGGACGGCTAGGTCTTCTAGGGTTTTATCTCTTGATTTATTTCCATAAAAATAACCCTAGAAAATCTCCTTTTAATTTCTGATTTTCTTGGACGCCACCTCCTTGTTTCTCTCTTGCAAATTCACGGCAACAACAACCTTAAGGGTTAGGGTTTGCGTCACAAACCCTAATGTCATGGGCTTTGATGGGCCTTTATCCAATTTGCCGAAAATCCAAAGAGTTCTTGGGCCTCGTTGCTTCATCTTCAAGCCTTCTCATTTTCCAACGCAAAACACAATATTTTTCTATTTCTTTTTCATGGTTGCGTTGGAAACTTGCTAGGGAAGCCTTCCTCCATTTTGTAGGATTTCCTGGTTGGACTAGGAAAGCTTGTTTCTTCATTTCTGCTCAAATGTGTGGGCCATTTTCTCTCATGTTCGTTCGTCTTGATGTTCGCAAGCTCCTCTTTCCATTCGTGCGTTCATTTCCACTTTCTAGCTCGGAGGTCCTGAAAATAGAAACTATACTTAAAATAGAAACTTTCTAAAAAATGAAAATAGAAACTTACTAAAAATGAAAAATAGAAACTTTCCAGAAATGAGAAATGAAAAAATGAGAAATGAGAAATGAGAAATGAAGACAAAAATGGAAACTTTCTACAATAAGGAACTTTCCCAATCAAAGAATGGAAACTTTCCCAAACAGGGATTTTTCAAGGAAATGGCGCAGAAAAGTGTAGGGAAATGCAGTTAAAACGTCGCATCAAAATGCTCCTATCAATTATCTCTTGGCCGAATTCCCTAGGGTTTGTGATACGCTTTAAGCAAGCGTATAATTTAACCCTTTAAATATCATTAGTAGTATAAGCAAATAGGGATCGTTCTATTCCGGGGATTGAGGGTACACCTGTCAATGTAGGACAATATAAACAATTAAAATAAAACAAAGTATAATATTTACACAATATAAACACAATTTACGAATTAGGGGGGTTTTCGGTTTTGGTTTTCGAAAATTAAAAGAAAGAATAAAACTAAGTATAAACAAAAACACAAATACAAGAATGATATGTAAGAAACAAAGATTAAAACCGATTTCATGATTAAATTCGAATACAAACCTACATTGTTCTTCCAAGTCATGTGAAAGGAGTTGATCATGTGAAACATTCGAAAGCAAACGATTTCCCATATTTTACTTTTCAATGCTAATTAATCTAAGTGAAAGCACATAGACTAATCCTATCAAGCATGTAATCAAACCCTAGAAAGCTAGTCAATCATACATGTTCAACGCAAGAAGTTCAAGGAAAGGCTATCAACTCAAGTGCACAACTTAGTATGAATAAGTTCACCTAATTGCTATCCTCTTCAATTGAATTCGATTTTTGTCCAAAACCTTTACTACTTTGATTCAAGTTTACACAAAACGAAAAGTCGATTTCATGTTCTTAAACCTAGCACCAATTATATCAAAACCCTAAGTGTTTCGAACCACATAAGATTAAAATACAAAAGTTATCTATAAAGCAAACTCAATCGAACAATCACACATAAGCAACTTTGGAATCACAACATAGAAATCGAAAATCCTTAATCAATCATAAATTTTCAGAATATAAACCTTGTTCAAACATAAACGTTAACTAGAACAACTTCCAACGAAATCAAACAAGGAGAATCAAAAGTGATTACAAGAAAGAAGGTTGAATTACACCGTGAATGGAGAGATGGATGAATAACTCGAATGATGAACTAATGAAACTCGAAAGCAAGCTTCAAAGTACACGGCTTCAAGGTGGAATGGATGATGATGCTCACGGCCTAAGCTTGCTTCTTCCTTCCTTGCTTGAAAATGCCAAAAGTTGCACTAGAGAATGGAGAGAGCTTCCGCGCGTAGAGAGAATTTTCTGAATTGTAAAGTGGTTTTTGGAGACGTCTAGGGTGAGTGTATATATAGGGAACGGCATGTCTTGGCTTCCAAGCCGTGAGTTTTCTGATTTATTTACCAAGGAATTAAATTAATAATTCCACATGCCTTCCACCAATGAGAAATTGCCAAGTAAGCCCTAGTGTGTCATCCAACCAATCATAAAACTCCAAGGAGATACCCTAATATATTCTTGCCGAAATTCCTTGAATATTTTCTGATTTTCTTCTTGATATTTCGGCCAAAACATGCTTAGGGTTTCTAGGAATGAACCTAGACGCAATTTGGTCTCTTTCTTGATTTCTTTCCTTAAACTCCACCCTAGAAAATCTCTTGCGTAATCTTTGATTCTTCCCTTGATTTTTCACGCCACTTTTGCCTCCTCCTTTTGATTTTCACGGCAATGCAACCCTAGGGTTTCCTCCATGCGTCACAAACCCTAATTCCATGGGCTTTTGATGGGCCTTGATCCATTTTGCCGAAAATCCATAGAGTTCTTGGGCCTCGTTGCTTCAACTTCAAGTCTTCTCATCTTCCAACGCAAAACTCATTATTTTTCCATTTCTTTTTCATGGTTGCGTTGGAAACTTGCTCGGGAAGCCTTCCTCCATTTCGCAGGGTTTCCTAGTTGGATTAGGAAAGCTTATTTCTTCATTTCTGCTCAAATGTGTGGGCCAATTTCTCTCAAGTTCGTTCGTCTTGACGTTCGCAAGCTCCTCTTTCCATTCGTGCGTTCATTTCCACTTTTTAGCTCGGAGGTCCTGAAAATAGAAATTAATATGAAAAATGGAAACTTACCTAATTTGAAAAATAGAAACTTTCTAAAAATGAGAAATGGAAAGTTTCTAAAAATGAAAAATAGAAACTTACTAAAAATGAAAAATAGAAACTTTCCAGAAATGAGAAATGAGAAATGAGAAATGAGAAATGAGAAATGAAAAATGAGAAATGAAGACAAAAATGGAAACTTTCTACAATAAGGAACTTTCCCAATCAAAGAATGGAAACTTTCCCAAACAGGGATTTTTCAAGGAAATGGCGCAGAAAAATGTAGGGAAATGCAGTTAAAACGTCGCATTAAAATGCTCCTATCAGTTTGCACGGCATTCCCTTGTTTTCCTCTTGGCTTGGACGGCTAGGAGTCTTCTAGGGTTTATCTCTTGATTTATTTCCATAAAAATAGCCCTAGAAAATCTCCCTAGAAAATCTCCCTAGAAAATCTCCTTTTAATTTCTGATTTTCCACGTCACCTCCTTGTTTCTCTCTTGCAAATTCACGGCAAAACATCTTTAGGGCTAGGGTTTGCGTCACAAACCGTAGTTCCATGGGCTCTTGTGGGCTTTTATCCAATTAGCCGAAAATCCAACAAGTCTTGAGAGTTTTTGGGCCTCCATGCGTCACCTCTATGCCATGTCATCATCTAGAGTCTTCAAGAAGCTTCTCTCATGCCATGTCACTTCATTAATTCGATCTCCATTTATGGTTGGCTCAAGAGTCTTGTTTTGGCAAGCTTTCCTTTTCTGGACAGGGTTTCCTGGTTGGACCAGGAAAACTTCTTTTCTTCATTTCTGCTCATTTGTGCTTCCCTTTGTACTTCATCTTGTCTCCCTCCAACGTTGGCTAGCTTCTCTCTCCATTTGTGAGCTCGTTTCAGCTCATTTGTGACAAGGACCTGAAAATAGAAACTAGTAAGAAAAATAGAAACTTTCCTAAAATGAAAAATGGCAACTTTCCTAAACTGAAAATGGGAAACTTTCTAAAAATGAAAAATAGAAACTACCGAAAATAGAAACTTTCTACAAATAGGAATTTTCCCAATCAAAGAATGGAAACTTTCCTAAACAGGGTTTTATTAAGGAAATAATGCAGAAAATGTAGGGAAATGCTGTTAAAACGTCGCATTAAAATGCTCCTATCAATATGACTCAAAACAAAAGTATAAATCCCTTCCCCCACACTTAAATATTGCATTGTCCTCAATGTAATCAATTAAAAGCATGCAATGAAACACTTAAGCATATAGAGATGGAATTTACGAAAATAAAGTTCAAAGAAAAACAAAAGTTACAAAGTAAAGAAGTAGGGAAGAAAAAAAAAACAAATCTGCGTTGAAGGCTCTCCTCCACATCTACTTCTGAATTGGGTTGCCTCCCAAGCAGCGCTTGAGTTTAACGTCTTTCAGCCAGACAGTACCTCCATTAAATAAAGTTAGTAACTATAATTAACAACGAAATACAAAAAAATATAAACAAGTAACAAAGAATTACAAACTACAAATATAATTAACAAGTACATTGTACACAAGACACAAGTTAGGTACACAAGTGAGTAAAAAAAACATGAAAAATATTAACACAAATGTTTTTTTTTTCCCTTAGTGTATCACAACATTTTGTTTTGTTATAAATATTGTCGATATCGAATTAAATTCCAAGCGGTAAATCAAGTGGACGTGCGGCCCAAGTATAGTCGCCTAGACACAAAGTCCCTTTCAAATCCTTTGGGCAACCTTACTGAAATGGCCAGGTGGGGGAGGACGAACACGAGAGGAAAAATCCATTTTGGCATGAGCTACTCCCACATAGTGGTTTAGGCCCATTTGGAAGCACTTCTGGATTCAAAAACCCGTCATGAACGTTGTCCCCTTCCTAGACACCATTCCACATAGGCTATACTTACTAAGATGAAAAAGTTCATAAGTGTGAAGACAGTTCAATGAATGTTAATAAAGGCCGCCCTCAACCTTAAGGGACCTGAACTAGGCACCAATAAGGGGTTTAGGCCAATATTAATAAACACGACTTCACCTATTCCTCTTTAATTTACAACTCACAATTAAAATTCGTGTTCAATAATATAAATAACAACCTAAGTAATTAATTAACTAATTTACAGAATTACAAACAATTAACAAGTAATTTTTTTTTTTTCGAACACAATAAATAAACAAAACAAATATTCACATATTTAACAAGTGATTTTTCAATCCCCGGCAACGGCGCCAAAAATTAATGCAGCTAAAAGCAAGCGCATAATTTAACCCTGAAAATATCGTTAGTAGTATAAGCAAATAGGGATCGTTCTATTCCGGGGATTGAGGGTACACCTGTCATTATCAAACAATTAAACAATTAAAATTAAAACAAAGTATAATATTTACAAAGATATAACAAATTATATACATATTTACGAAAAGGGGGGATTTTGTTTTTGGTTTTTTGAAAATAAAACTAAGTTAACAAAACAATTAAAATGCAAAAACATAAAAATACAAATGGAATGAGAGAACAAAGATCAAAACCGAAACATATGATTAAAATTGACTCAAACCCTAATATTGTTCATCTAAGTCATGAGAAAGGAGTTGATCATGTGAAACATTCGAAAGCAAATGAATTCCCATTTTTTACTTTTCAATGCTAATTAACCTAAGCGAAAGCACCTAGATTAATCCTATCAAACATGCAATCAAACCCTAGAAAGCTAGTCAATCATGTCATGTTTAACGCATTACACATAGAGAAAGGCTATCAACTCAAGTGTACAACTTAGTATGGAAAAGTCCACCTAATTGCAATCCTCGTTAATTAAATTCGATCTTTGTACAAAACCTTTACTACTTTGATTCAAGTTTACACAAAACGAAAAGTCGATTTCATGTTCTTAAACCTAGCACCAATTATATCGAAACCCTAAGTGTTTGCAACCACATAAGATTAAAATACAAAAGTTATCTATAACGCAAATTTAATTAAACAAACCCACATAAGCAACTCTCGAAGAACAATAATATGAATCTGAAAATTCTCAATTAATCATAAAAATTCCAGAAATTAATATTTGTTCAAACACATATGTCAACTAGTTCATAACCAACGAAATTCAAAGCAAAGGTTACAAAGGAGAATCGGATTACACCGTGAGATGGGGATGGTGATGAACGATTGATGTGGTGGTCTCTTGAATCTCGAAAGCAAGCTTCAAGGTTGGAGATGGATGATGGATGCTCACGGCTATGCTTCTTCTCCCTTGGCCTTGCTTGAACTCGTGGAGATGACTAGAGGATGGAGAAACTCACGGCTATGCTAAGAAGATTTTCTGATTTTTTTCTAAAGTGTAAATTGTATGAGGAAGAGGACTCTTGACGTTGAGAAAGGGGGAGTTTTATATAGGAGCATGGCTAGGGTTCACAAAGCAATCAGAATTTTCCACATAGCTTCAACCAATGATAATTCGCCAAGTAAGCTTGTGATGTGGTCCAACCAATCATAGAATGCCAAGTAAGCCTTGTGATGTGTTTCAACCAATCATAATTCTCTAAAATACCTCCCTAATATTTAATTGCCGAATTTCCTTGAAATTATTCTGATTTTCTTCATGAATTTCGGCCAACATTCCTTTAGGGAATTTAGGGATGAATCTAGACGCCTTTTTAGCTTTTCCTTGGTGCACACATATTTTCCTTCCATAAATATCTCCCTTGAATCTCTCTTGGCGTCATCTCCTTGATTATTTCTGATTTTCACGTTGGCAATCACACCAAATTATTCCTCCAACAATATTTCTTTCCATAAAAGTCTCCCAAGAAAATCTCTCCTTGAAATCCTCAATCAATCATCTTAATTCCCACGTTGTCACCTTGTTTTTCCTTAAGTATTACACGGCAAATTTAATCCAAAAGGAAAATATATTTTCCTTTTTTTAAAAAAACTCTTCCTTGATTCTCTCCTTGCCATGTCATCTTCATGAAACTTCTCGTTCCATTTATGAACTCAATTCTGCTTATTTATTCCAAAAACCTGAAAATAGAAGCTTTCTAAAATAAGAAATGGAAACTTTCTTAAACTAAAATGGAAACTTTCTAAAAATGGAAAATAGAAACTACAAAACGGAAACTTTCTACAATTAGGAACTTTCCCATTCGAAGAATGGAAACTTTCCTAAACAGAGTTTTATTAAGGAAATAACGCAGAAAATATAGGGAAATAACAGTTAAAACGTCGCATTAAAATGCTCCTATCAATCAAACAATTAAACAATTAAAATTAAAACAAAGTATAATATTTATAAAAATATAACAAAATATATACATATTTACGAAAAAAGGGGGGAAATTCTTGTTTTTGGTTTTCTTTTTCGAAAATAAAAGCTAAGCTAACAAAATAATTAAAATGCAAAAACATAAAAATACAAATGAAATGCAAGAACAAAGATCAAACCGAAATATATAATTAAAATCAATTCAAGTTCATCATTGTTCATCATAGTCATGCAAGAGGAGTTGATCATGTGAAACGTTCAAAAGCAAACAATTTCCCATATTTTACTTTCAATGCTAATTAACCTAAGTGAAAGCACCTAGATTACTCCTATCAAACATGCAATCAAACCCTAGAAAGCTAGTCAATCATGTCATGTTTAATGCATTAAGCACCTAGAAAGGCTATCAACTCAAATGTGCAACTTAGTATGGAAAAGTCCACCTAATTGCAATCTTCTTTGATTAAATTCGGTTTTTGTACAAAACCTTTACTACTTATTGATTCAAGAACACAAAACCAAAAAGTTGATCCATGTTCTCAAATTCGTAGCAACATTCACATAAAAACCCTAAATGTTTCGAACCATTCAAGATTATCATACAAAAGATTTCTATCATGCAAATTTAATCAAACACTCACACAAAAGCAACCATAAATCGCAATATATGAATCTGAAAATTAACAATTAATCATAAAATTCCAGAAATCAACAATTGTTCAAACATATGTGTCAACTAAGGCATCACCAACGAAAATTACAAAGCAAAGGTTACAAGGAGAATAGTATTACACCGTGATGAAGATGAGATGAATGAAGTGATGATGGTCTCTTGAATTTCGAAAGCAATCTTCAAGGATGGTGATGGAGGTAGTGCACGGCTTGTCTTCTTCTTCCTTGGCCTTGCTTGAACTTCGTGGTTGCCCTAGAGGATGGAGATGAACACGGCTAGGCTAGAGAGAGTTTTCTGATTTTTTTCTTCAAAGTGTAAAACGTAAAAGTGGGAACTCCCTTGCGTTGAGAAAGTGTGAGAATATATAGGGGACGGCCCCTAGGTCTCCAAGCTGTCCAAAACCCTAGAGAAACTCACGGCAATAGCTTGCTTCCTCCACATAATTTTCTCCAATGATTTCTTGCCACATAAGCCCTATGAGGTGGTTCAACCAATCACAAAATTCCAATATTAATTCCCTAAATAATTCTTGCCGAAATAAAGAGATAATTTCTGATTTTATGCTTCCAAATTCGGCCAAAACTCTTTAGGGAATGTAGGAGTGTATCTAGACTTCTTTTGAGCTTTTCTTGGTCTCCACCTTTTTCTCTTTCCTTAAAAATCTCTAGGGAATATCTTTTGGCGTCAACTTGCTAGGGTTTCACGTTGCCTCCCTTGTTTTCCTCTTCATTCTTCACGGCAATCCTTCTAGGGTTTATTTCCAAGTATTTTCTTTCCATAAAAATAGCCCTAGAAAATCTCCCTAGAAAATCTCCACATATAATTCTGATTTTTGACGCCACCTTCTTGTTTTTCTTTAGGATTTCACGGCAAAACATCTTTAGGGCTAGGGTTTGAGTCACAAACCCTAATTGTATGGGCTTTTGTGGGCCTTTGATCCATTTGCCGAAAATCCATAGTGTTCTTGGGCTTCGTTGCTTCATCTTCAAGCCTTCTCATTTTCCAACGCAAAGCACATTATTTTTCCATTTCTTTTTCATGGTTGCGTTGGAAACTTGCTAGGGAAGCCTTCCTCCATTTTGCAGGATTTCCTGGTTGGACTAGGAAAGCTTATTTCTTCATTTCTGATCAATTGTGTGGCCCTTTTCTTCTCATATTCGCTCGTCTTGACGTTCGCAAGCTCCTCTTTCCATTCGTGCGTTCATTTCCACTTTTTAGCTCGGAGGTCCTGAAAATAGAAACTAGTAAGAAAAATAGAAACTTTCCTAAAATGAAAAATGGCAACTTTCCTAAACTGAAAATGGGAAACTTTCTAAAAATGAAAAATAGAAACTACTAAAATAGAAACTTTCTACATATAGGAACTTTCCCAGTCAAAGAATGGAAACTTTCCTAAACAGAGTTTTATTAAGGAAATAACGCAGAAAATGTAGGGAATTGCAGTTAAAACGTCGCATTAAAATGCTCCTATCAATGATCTTGCACAGAAAATGTTTGATGTCATGAATGAGGATACCCTAGCCACGACACTTGCACAAGGAGTAGGTTATACAAAAGGTGGCGTCACCATCACAGAGGAGGAATTGAAAGACACTTGTGAAGGAAAGATCATTGAAAACGTCTCCTTCCTTGAGGCATCCCCCTACATAGGTAAGTCTATCTCTCCCTTGTCCATTCCGTTATCTGCTAACAAGACTTTACCTTCAGTGGTCCAGGTCCCAGAACTTGAGCTAAAACCTCTTCCGGACCATTTGAAGTATGTCTACTTAGGGGACAAGGAGACCTTACCAGTGATTGTGTCCTCTGCACTGACGACTGCACAAGAAGAGAAGTTGGTGGAAATGCTGAAACAACACAAGACCGCCATAGGATGGACATTGGCGGACATCAAGGGAATCAGCCCTACAACTTGCGTCCATAGGATACTTCTAGAGGAGGGGTCTAAACCCACTAGAGAGGCTCAACGTCGTCTCAACCCTCCAATGATGGATGTTGTGAAGAAGGAGGTTATCAAACTCCTTGATTGTGGGGTAATCTACCCCATTTCAGACTCCAAGTGGGTCTCCCCAGTTCAGGTCGTGCCCAATAAATCTGGGATCACTATGGTAAAGAATGCTGAGAACGAACTGGTGCCCCAAAGGACAGTCACAGGCCACAGAGTATGCATTGACTATAGGAGGCTCAACGCAACCACAAGGAAAGATCACTTTCCTTTGCCATTCATTGATCAGATCCTTGAGCGCCTAGCTGGACATGACTATTACTTCTTCTTGGATGGCTACTCAGGCTACAATCAAATTGCCATAGCCAATGAAGATCAAGAGAAGACAACCTTCACTTGCCCCTTTGGGACGTTTGCCTATCGACGTATGCCCTTTGGACTTTGCAACGCTCCAGGTACCTTTCAGAGGTGTATGGTAAGTATCTTTTCAGATTATTTTGAGAAAATCATAGAGGTATTCATGGATGACTTTTCAGTTTTTGGAAAGAATTTTGATGATTGTCTTAGTAATCTGGAGATCATTTTGAAACGTTGCATGGACACTAACCTTGTCTTAAACTGGGAAAAATGCCATTTTATGGTTAAGCAAGGAATAGTTCTAGGACATATTGTCTCTGCTAGGAGTATAGAGGTTGATAAAGCCAAGGTAGATATTGTGCGTCACTTACCCTCTCCCACTTCTGTGAGAGAGATTCGTTCTTTCCTTGGCCATGCAGGTTTTTATAGGAGGTTTATCAAAGATTTCTCCAAGATTTCGAGACCTTTATGCCAACTACTCCAGAAAGATGTGACGTTTCACTTTGACAAGGAGTGTCAAGAAGCTTTTGACAAGCTTAAGGAGTTGTTGACATCTGCCCCCATCATGTTACCTCCGGATTGGTCCTTGCCCTTTGAATTGATGTGTGATGCCTCTGACTATGCAGTTGGAGCTGTTTTGGGGCAGAGGAAGGACAAACGGCCCTATGCCATCTATTACGCCTCAAGGACTCTGAATGATGCACAGATGAATTATTCAACCACAGAGAAAGAGCTCCTTGCAGTTGTCTTCGCCCTTGAGAAGTTTCGGTCTTATTTACTTGGTACCAAGGTTATTATCTATACTGACCATGCAGCTTTGAAATACTTGATGACCAAGAAGGAGGCGAAGCCAAGGCTCATCAGATGGATCCTACTCTTGCAAGAATTTGACGTGGAAATCAAGGACAAGAAGGGTAGTGAAAACGTGGTAGCTGACCACTTGAGTCTTTTGGTCCATGCAGAAGATCCTCTCCCTCTAGTGGAGACGTTTCCGGATGAGCAGCTCTTTGGACTTCAGGTAAGTGAACCATGGTATGCAGATATTGTGAATTATATTGTTTCTAGAAAGATTCCTGATACCATGTCACGTGCTCATAAGGATAGGCTTAAGAAAACTATTAAGCAATATGTTTGGGATGAACCTTATCTATGGAAATATTGCTCTGATCAATTGATTAGGAGATGTGTGCCTGAACATGAACATAATGCCATACTTTCTTTTTGCCATTCTAAAGCATGTGGGGGTCACTTTGGATCTAAGAAAACTGCATTTAAGGTGCTAGAGTCTGGGTTCTATTGGCCAACATTGTTTAGGGATGCACATGCCCATTGTTTAACTTGTGATAAATGCCAAAGAATAGGAAATCTAGGTCCTAGAGATCAAATGCCATTGTCCAATATCATAACTGTCGAAATATTTGATGTCTGGGGTATAGATTTCATGGGACCTTTCCCTTCATCTTTTGGGTTTCTTTATATCCTACTTGCAGTGGACTATGTTTCCAAATGGGTGGAAGCAAAGGCCACTAGAACTAATGACTCTAAGGTTGTTGCAGATTTTATCAAATCTAACATCTTTAGCAGGTTTGGAATGCCTAGAGTTCTCATTAGTGATGGTGGATCCCACTTTTGCAATCGGACGATTGAGGCTCTCTTGAAGAGATATGATGTGACACATAAGGTTTCTACACCTTATCACCCCCAAACTAGTGGGCAGGCTGAGGTCTCTAACCGTCAGATTAAGGGAATCTTGGAGAAGACTGTGCACCCTAACAGGAAAGACTGGTCCTTGCATTTAGATGATGCTTTGTGGGCTTACAGAACTGCATACAAAACTCCCATAGGTATGTCCCCATATCGAATAGTCTATGGCAAACCTTGCCATTTACCTGTGGAGTTGGAGCACAAAGCTTGGTGGGCTGTGAAGCAGTTCAACATGGATATTGATGCAGCTGGGCTTCATAGGAAGTTGCAATTGCAAGAGTTAGAGGAGATTAGGAATGATGCCTTCGAAAGTGCTAAGATTTACAAGGACAAGACTAAGGCATTCCATGATAAAATGATTCGAAGGAAGACTTTTGTTGTGGGCCAAAAAGTTCTTCTCTTCCATTCTCGTCTCAAACTCTTCCCAGGTAAACTTCGTTCTCGTTGGATTGGGCCTTTTGTTATCACTAATGTGTTCTCCCATGGAGCTGTGCAGATAAAGAGTGAACAAACAGGTAACGAGTTCAAAGTAAATGGCCATCGCTTGAAGCCTTACTATGAGGCATTTGTGGAACATGAAGTGGAGGCTGTACCCTTCCAAAACGTTACACACCCTGAGGATTAAATGGAGGTACAAGTCTAGGCTGAAAGACTATAAACATTAAGCGCTGCTTGGGAGGCAACCCAATTCCGAAGTAGCTGTGGAGGAGTCGTCAACGCAGATTTGCTTTCTCTTTCCCTTTTACTTCTCAAATTCTTCTTTGTTTTAGAGTTATTTTCGTAAATTCCATCCATATATGCTTAAGTATTTCATTGCATGCTTTTTCTTGATTACATTGAGGACAATGCAATATTTAAGTGTGGGGGAAGGGATTTACACTTTTGTCTTGAGTCATATATTGAAAAATACAAAAAAATTGAAAAAATGTCAAAAATTTAAAAATTTTCGTTGCTTTTGTTTTTGTTTGAGTCTTAGGATGCCCTTTCAACTGTCTAGGATGATTCTATATCTCTGAAATCATGACTAAAAGTGGATCACAAAATTGAGATGATTTAAACACGGAATTCTTTGGTTAATTGAGATATATGAAAAATATGTGCCTTGTAGTGGATGTGGATTTCGAAACTTTGGTACAGAATATGAGCATGTTAGGATGAGTTTTGATTCATATAAACCCATGTGAGATATTGAGCCATGTCCCTTTTTCTTGGAGTGATGAATGAAAAAAAAAAAATATATTCTTAATTTCTTGGCGATGTTTTGATGATCTCATTATTCATTCATCTTGATTGACTACTTGCCATAGATTAAGTTTGATGGACTAGAGAATGCTAGAATTCGCTCTTGTGCTTGTTGAGACATTATATCAATACATGGCCCTGATTCTGGAAAGGATAGAGGCACCCTAGGAATTACCACCATTGCCATATGAACTTGTGTCCCCAATTGTGCCCGTCGTGGGACTCCCCTAGATAAGCCCCTTTGAGCCTACATCAAGCCTTTTCATTCATCACCTTTAAAATCCTTAACCATGAAGCTTAGTATAGTTACAACCCTACCCTTTGTTCTAAGAACTTAGTGGAGCTATCGTTTGAGACATACTACATGGGTTTGGTGCTAAGGATGAAAATTGAGAAGAGGTGAAAGTTCAAGTGTGGGGGTAGACTTGTCCATAAAGAAAAAAATATGTAAAAGCCGTGAAAAATGAAAAAAAAAAAAAAGAAAAAAAAAGAAAAAAAAATGTATACGGCTAAAAAGAAACGAAAGAAAAATGTTTATGGATTTTAGTTCCCCATACTTAGTGATTTTGGAGTTTACTTTGAACTGAAGGCCCACAACAGAAAAATTTGGCCTTTGTCCATTTCACTAGAGTTCAAGGGAAGTTTACATTGAAGATTGGGTCCAACATGAAGACATTAGGCCCTTTTATGATCACCCCTAGGGAAAGTGACGTTTTTACAATGCCTTGCTGGAATTTCTTGAGATCTCTACATTTACAAGTGCTTTGCTAGGTTTTTAGGACACTTTGATAAATCCTTACCTTTCATTTCTTTAAACCTTGAGCCCTAGCCCCATTACAACCTTTGAGAAGACCTTCTTGATCCTTAAGATGGGACAGCCCTTGATGTGGAGATGAGTTACAAGAGTTGAACCTATGGCTTGGGTCCATCTGTGCAAGTAGTTGGTATCCTTCATGAGATCTTTAAAAGAAATTTATACTTGTGCTTTCGTTTCTTACATTATGTGATATACTTGCTATCTTTCACATATACTTGAGTGTATAAGCTTTTAAGCATTGCCTTGAATTCTGAGAGAAGAAAGAGTGGATATACTTTGTGAGATGTGAATCATACTTGTCTGAAACATGCTTAACAGAACCCATCACCATTGTTACAACCAAGTCCTACTTGTGCATGTGAAGATTATGTGTTTCAATTAACTCTCGAATGCTTAAACATTGAATCTTGGTTGAGTGTTAATCTTGGTGTTGTGAAAGTAAGAGATTGTTGAGACAAAAAGTTGAAGGGCAATAGAGTCATTGTTTTTTGTAGAGTCTTTAATTTCTGTTGAGTCTTAGTGTGATTTTGCTAAGGGACTAGCAAAAGCTAAGTGTGGGGGAATCTGATAGGAGCATTTTAATGCGACGTTTTACTTGCTTTTTCCTACATTTCTTGCGTCATTTCCTTAGTAAAACTCTGTTTAGGAAAGTTTCCATTCTTCGATTGAGAAAGTTCCTATTTGTAGAAAGTTTCTATTTATCATTTTTAGTAAGTTTCCATTTTCGGTAGTTTCTATTTCTCATTTTTAGAAAGTTTCCCATTTTCAGTTTAGGAAAGTTGCCATTTTTCATTTTAGGAAAGTTTCTATTTTTCTTACTAGTTTCTATTTTTAGGACCTCGGAGCTAAAAAGTGGAAATGAGCTCACAAATGGAAAGAGGAACTTGCGAACATTAAGGGGAGCAAAAATGAGAAACAATGAACCACAGAAATGAGCAGAAATGAAGAAAAAAAGTTTTCCTGGTCCAACCAGGAAACCCTGTCCAGAAAAGGAAAGCTTGCCAAAACAAGACTCTTGAGTCAACCAAGAGTGGAGATCGAATTAATGAAGTACATGGCATGAGGGAAGCTTCTTGAAGACTCTAGATGATGACATGACATAAAGGTGACGCATGGAGGCCCATGAACTCTCAAGAATGAAGTGGATTTTCGGCAAATGGATCAAAGGCCCACAAAAGCCCATGCAATTAGGGTTTGTGACGCAATGAAGAAACCCTAGAGATGTTTGCCGTCCAAAGTCAAGAGAGAAACAAGGAAATGGCGTGAAAATCAGAAATTATCAAAGAGAATTTCGGTTGAGATTTTCTAGGGTAATTGTTATGGAAGGAAAATACACTTGGAGATTATCTTGGGGATTTGCCGTCCAGAGCTATGAGATAAAGGAGGAATAACGTGAAACCCTAGCAAAGATGACGCCAAGAGATATTCTAGGGAGAAATAAAAGGAAAGAGAAAAAGGTAGAGACCAAAAAAAGCTCAAAAGAAGTCTAGATACATTCCTACATTCCCTAAAGAGTTTTGGCCGAATTTAAAAGCATAAAATCAGAAAATATCTCTATATATTTTGGCAAGATTATTTAGGGAATTAATATTGGAATTTTGTGATTGGTTGGACCACCTCATAGGGCTTATGTGGCAAGCAAGCATTGGAGGAAATTATGTGGAGTTATCAAGCACATGCCGTGAGAATTCTTAGGGTTTTAGACGGCTTGGAGACCAAGAGGCCGTCCCCTATATATTCCCCTCTTTTCTCAACGTCAAAGGTTCCCTTTTCTTTACATTCTACACTTGAGAAAAAAATCAGAAAACTCTCTAGCTTAGCCGTGATCTTCTCCATCCTCTAGGGCAACCACGAAGTTCAAGCAAGGTCAAGGGAGAAGAAGACAAGCCGTGAGCATCATCCATCACCATCCTTGAAGATTGCTTTCGAAATTCAAGAGACCACATCATCAATTCATTCATCTCATCTTCATCCACGGTGTAATCCGATTCTCCTTGTAACCTTTGCTTTGTAATTCGTTGGTTTTGCCCTAGTTGACATATATGTTTGAATAATTGTTGAATTCTGGAATTTTTATGATTAATTGATATTTTCAGATTCATATATTGCGATTTATGGTTGCTTTTGTGTGAGTGTTTGATTAGATTTGCATGATAGAAATCTTTTGTATATTTGATAGGAGCAAAAAAGTGTGACGATATTATTAATTATGTGCCTCATTTTAGCCTTATTTCTCCCTTAGTTTAGTGTTTTGAGTCATTAAGTCATTTTGAAAATCTTGTTGAGTGTTTGGAGTGAAATAGGCGGAAAAAGTAAAATTCATGAAAAATCCTAGCTGGATCAGGATTCCTAACTGTCAACTATTTTTGCGGTCTTTACATTTTAATTTCCCTTTATTTTCTCTAGAAAATTCTGATATTCTCCTGCTTGTTGTAGGAAACGTTGCCTGGTTGAACTCTTGGAAACAACAATGATGGAGTCATAAAATAAAGCATTAAGATATTTGACCAAGCAATGAAGAAGGGAAATAAAGGAGAAAAGATGTTTTTAGTTGAGGAATAAAAGAAAAAGATGTTTCAGCTGGAAAAATAAATAAGAGAAAGATGTTTCAGCTTGGAAATTAAAGGAATTGCCCCATTATGAGAGGAGTTAAGGCCATAAAGAAGACGTTTCAGTTGGGAAAGCCAACCAATGCTCCCCTATAAATAGGCAACGTCCAGAACTGAATTTGCATCACTTCCCAGCCAAGATCACTTCTCAGCCAAGATCACTTCCCAGCCAAGATCACTTCCTGGCCAAAAAACCATTCCAAGACTGCCCAATTCACTCCTTAAACTTCCATCACCTACAAGACCGTGACACCATCCATCCATCAATCTACAAGCTCTAAGGCGCTGAGTCAAGGACGCTCCACCACCATAGCAGAGACGAGTTCATCACCTTGTTGCTAAGCCGCTGAGGAAAGCTTCAAAGTGTAACTATGACTCTACTTATAATTTTTGTTTCGGTTTTGTGTGTTTCAATTTGTGAGTTGTGTAATTGGAGACATGAAATTTTCAGAATATTTTTATTAATATTTTTGAGATTTTCAGTTTATTATTGAGTTAATTTTGAGAATTCTTTTATGATGCATGTTACAATCTTGTGCCCTTTTATGTGTTTTGGTAATTTTCAGAGTTAGGTTCATAAGTTTGCATGCTAGAATAACGGTGAGAGTTCTTGTGTGTTTGCTTAATTTGCCAAGAGTAATTGTTATTTGTTAAGACGCTGAGTTAAACAAGTAGTAATTAGTTCTAAAAAAAGTGGTAAAAACTATGTTCAATGGTTAAATGATTCTGGAAATTAAGTGTTAAATTCTATGTCTAATGGTTAATTTGCACGTGTGAGTTGATTCGAGGGTTAGATAATACTACTAGTTAAGAGAATTACGCTGAGTGTTTTCGAAAATTAGTAGTATTAGGCTTGGTAAGGACTTTTCCGATTCAAGCCTACATTAGAATGAATCAGATAAATGGATTGATCCGCTGAGGCTTTTCATTTTGGCTCTTATCTAGGCATTTAAGGTGGGCACATTTTTGTAGCATGTTGAAATGAATTTTCTGTTTTTACACTTAGTAATTTTCGAGTGGTATTGGTCTAGGTTAGGGAAGTCGATCATTGTATATAGTTTTATTTGTTTTGTTTTTATTTTAAGTAGATCTGGAACCAAATTTCAAAACCCCCCATTTTATTCTTTTATTTGTTAATTGACCTTTTTGTGTAGGTGTACCCTACAATCCCCGGACTGAACGATCCCTGCTTATCCTATACTAACAACTACATTTTGCAGGGTTAAATTGTGAGGCTATTTCAGCCGCATCAATTTTTGGCGCCGTTGCCGGGGATTGTTAAAATCCCTTGCACTTAAAGTGTCATCGATTTTGTTGCATATAGAATGCATGCTAATTTTTGTACTACACTTGTGGAATGGTGACAAATTGCAATTTCGGTCAGGCCAAGCTTTAATTGTGATTTAGTTTAAGTTTTATGAGTGTTACGAAATTAAGCATGTCTTTTATCATTATTGTACAATTTGTAGAAGTTGTTTTTTTAAGCATATTGTAAATTGTATGTGTTTCACTTAGATTTTTTTTTCCAGCATTTTGTAAATTGTATATTGTAAATTGTAGAATGAGTTTTTTTTTTTTTTTTTTAATATTTATTTTTTTTAGCATGTTGTAAATTGTATGTGTTTCACTTAGATTAATATACTTAGGTTATGAATTTAGCTAAATACTTAATTGTTGTAAGTGTGTAAAATCGTATGAGTAGACAAGGGCCTTTTTGTTAATATTGGCCTAAACCCTTCATTAGTACCTTGCTAAGGTCTCTTGAGGTTGAGGGCGGCCTTTATTAGCACTTGGAGAACGGTCTAACACATTAGTTAATTTCCCAGCTGAGTAAGGGGCGCATACGGATGGTGTCTTAGGTTGAGACCCTGGGTGATGGGTTCAATTGGATCTCAGAGATACTATAGAATGAGCCTAAACCACTATGTGGGAGTAGCCGATAGGGGCCTAAACCTCAATGAGGGAGTAGCCTCCGTAGTATCACCAAAATGAGTCCTCCCTCTCACTTACCTCTTAATCTGGCCATCCGGCCTTCTGAAACAAAGGAAAGAGACTTATGTCTGGGCGACTATCCCTATATCGTATCTCACCAGTAGTAGTGGTTTCTATTGGGCTCGACTTACAACTTGGAATCAATTGAGATATTAACTATGTTTATAACAAACTTAAAAAAAAAAAAAAAAAAAAAAAATGTTGTGTGACATGCTTAAGGTATATTGGATTAAACATGACCATAAGTCGAGGGTAGCTGTTCTATAGTCCCATTGCACACTGAGGTCCTCTGTTCCAGTACCTAAGTATGTAAATGTAAAAGTAACTTAGAAAGTAGGAAAGACATAATGTTTGTATTCCTAACCTTGTATATGTTACTAACACTTGATCTGGTGAGTCCTTTGTGGAGCACACATTGGAAGAGATACCCCTCCAGGAGGCACCCAATGACAGGACCCGACCCAGGAATCGCCCCGAAACCTGGATACGAGCCTGCGGGGCCCACTTTAAGCGAAATCCTACCGAAAATTCGGCAGAACCTCCCCTAAATATGGGCTACCCAAAATTTCACAAACCTGGACATGATTTCAACTATATCTTCTACTCAACCTACGATATCAAATTTACAATCCAAGCACAATTATATTACATCCAGAAAGTTCAAATCCCAACATAATCCTCCGTAAGTAACAACAAACCAAACAACAACCTCCATCCAACTTAAAAGAAAGGCTTATCAGAGCAACACTAAACTAAGCCGATATCATACAAGGTAGGTTAAGTAATAACCTACGGACAAAAACGGAAGCGCTGATTCCAAAGTCTCTAGAACCTGGACGCGATCTCGGCAAATCTGAAATCTGGGCATTTGAAAACGAAGGGCCCAGGGGAAAACATATAAAAATCTATTAGAGTGAGTGGACAAAACTGAAACTAGAATCAAAACAATTTATGGTATGCTTCCCCATTTCTCTTTTTAACAAAACCATCATGCAGCGATACTTCATGAAAATTCCCAACTCAATCCTTTTTCCAAGAAACTCATTTGATTACTAGGAAGGACTGCTTCCTAGGCATCTCATGCCATCGGGGAGGGACTGCCACCCGAAGACGCATCGGAAGGGACTGCCAACCGGATAGGAGGCGGTGATTAGTTGGGACTGCCAACTAGCCACAAGTAGTAGACGGGACTGCCGACTAACTACATCAAGTCATCTGGAAGGGACTGCCAACCAGATGACACTTCGGATGGGACTGCCAACCGAGCTGTAGTCTGGAAGGGACTGCCAACCAGACTATTACCTAGAAGGGACTGCCAACTAGGTAAGATACGCATGCGCCAAACTGGCCTCCTTGTCAACTGTTTCCTTTTTAATCCTTTTCTTTCCATAGTCACATTTCCTCAAATAATAAATCAACTGTAAACTTATTTCCAAGCTGCATGCATTATTTTAACAAAATAAAAGTCCACTCACAAGTAAATCCCGCAGCTAACCCTGCTGCCTGTCTGTGTCCTCCTCGCTCGAGGGCTCAGTACGTCCTGTCACAATAGAATAGGATATAATTGACCATACAATGAAATACTCTCAAAACAACCCATTCCCCTCGGAATAAGCGTCTATTAATCACAAATTATTATAAAATTCCACACTTCTATTCGGAATTAAATTCTATAATTCCTTACGATGTCAAAGCCCTCTAACTCATAACCACTCAATCGATTCCTTAACCATTCAATGACTTCACTTAATTTAAATCTTCACAAGGACCGTTCGATAACTAAATCAATTTAATCTCACTTCCTTCATCACAAAAATACCACCAATTTATCATAAAAATCCTTTCCAAAATTTCCAAATTCATTCTTAATCTTCCTTATTTCCACTCACAATTCCATCTCTAAATTTCAACTCCTCTCTAGATTTTCTTTTCCAAAACACAATCTCCACTCCAAACTCCTCCACAAAATAGAACAATTCCACATTCTTTCTTAATTTTTCTCTCCTTTGCAAAATCACAAATTCCACTCTAACAATCTCAAATTCTCTCTACTTCCTAACAAATAATTAATAATAGCCCTTTACCAAGAATTTTCACCCAACACTACAAACATGACAAATCCATCAACCATGTTCAACATCACAACCAAAGAAAACTCAATATCAAACAAACCTCAAGTTTAACACACACTTAAAGAGTAAATTCAATTCCAATCAACCTATTTATTCCAAAATCAACTTCATAACCCACACAACCATTTCTATACCTGCAGCAGCCACCAAAAGCAAGCAGAAATAGCCGAATTTATACCCAAAAAAATATCAAGAACTCGCAGCACTGTTCATAATACTGTTCACGTCTCCAAATACTCTCAAATCTTCCTCCACCGGCCAACACAAGCTGCAATAGTTAGATATGATCATCAACAACAACCCAGCAACCCAAAACTTCAAAGAAAACCAGCAGAAATCTCCAAAAACAAGCAGAAAAAGCTGGAATTCCAAACCCAAACTCAAGAACTCGGATGGAACTGTTCACGCTACTGTTCACGTCCCCAATCACCTTGAATTCTTCCTCCACAGCTCAAGACAAGCTGCAACAAGGTTAGCAACATGTTCAGCAATTCACCAACAACCAAAACCCAAGGAAATTCGGCCGGAAACCGCCGGAAAACCGAGATGGGAGCCAAACTCCGTTTTTCCCCTTTTCTGCAAATTCTCTTCAAAACTCAAAAACTAATGATACCCATGGTGAAAAACTTACATAGCTAGAAGGAGAAGGAAGAGAGGATCACGCCGTGCCCAACGATGCGTCTTGGGGTGGCCGGACGGCGACGAATTCGCCGGAGAAGGAAAGAGCAGCGACGGAAGAAGAAAAAAAAGAAAATGGGAGGGGGGTGACTCGGGTTTCTACCCGTGCTCTCTCTCTTTCCTTTTATTTTTTTCTGATTCTTTCCCTTTCTCTCTCTTCCATCTGTTTTAATAAGTCCTCCTTCCACATATAGAAGCTCACAAACAAAAAGCCATGCCAAAAATAGAAATTTTTATTTTTGGTCATAACTTTTCCGATATAAATCCAATTTAAACAAACTACGTGTCCACGAACTCGATTTTGCGTATTCTACGACAATCTCAAATAAATTTCCTTAACTCAACGGACGAGGAAAAAGTCAACTCCTTGGTCAATAATCGTAAAAAGTAAATAGTAAAAACTTTAAGGTACGGGGTATTACAATCTCCCCTCCTTATAAAATTTCGTCCTCGAAATTGTATCTTACTTCGGAATGCCCGCTCATGACAAATAAGGATATGTACTGGTTCTTCTTCATATGTTAAATCTTCTGTAAGTGTAATGGGTTGAGCTGGTAACACATGTGGAGGATCAGTGATGTACTTGCGAAGCATGGAGACGTGGAAAACATCATGTACTTGAGATAGTTGTGGAGGTAAAGCCAAGCGATAAGCGACAAGACCAATTCGTTCCACAATCTCCTAGGGACTAATATACCTTGGACTTAGTTTCCCCCGTTTACCAAACCTTACCACACCCTTCCACGGAGATAACTTCAAAAATACCCAATCACCAACTTGAAATTCAAGATGCTTCCTGTGTTTATCTGCGTAGCTCTTCTGTCTGCTTTGAGCCATCTTGTGTCTCTCTCTGATCACCTTAACTTTATCTGTTGTGATCTCAATAATCTCAGGACCAATAAGTTGTCTTTCTCCCACTTCATCCCAACATAATGGGGTCCTACACTGTTTCCCATATAAAGCTTCGTAGGGAGCCATACCAATACTCGAATGGTAACTGTTGTTATATGCAAACTCCATCAAAGCCAAGTGCTTATCCCAACTTCCTTTAAATTGTAGAGAACAAGCCCTCAACATGTCTTCCAAAGTCTGTCTAGTCCGTTCAGTGAGGATGGAAAACAGTGCTAAAATGTAATTTTGTTCCTAAACATTTGTGAACCTTCCTCCAAAACTTTGATGTGTAGCGGGCATCGCGTTCGGAAACAATGGACTAGGGCACACCATGAAGCCTCACAATCTCATCCACACAGTGTTGTCAGTTATCTACACTAAAAGTTTCTCAAACCTCCAGGAAATGAGCTGATTTGGTGGGTCGATCCACAATCACCCAATACCATCATTACCAACCAGGGTGCGAGGTAACTTATACATAAAGTCCATGGTGAAATATTCCCATTTCCATTCCGGAATTGGCAAAGGTTGTAACAAACCTGACGGCTTCTGTCTTTCTGCTTTCACTTGCTGGCATACAAGGCATCTACTCACAAAGGCTGCAATTTCTCTGTTCATGTTTGGCCACCAATAATATTCCTTTAGAGTACGATACATTTTTATACCACCAGTTTGTAGAGCATACGCGGAACTATGAGCTTCATTAAGTATTTCCTGTTTAAGTAGGAACACCAAGTCTCTTTCCAAACATTAAAGTTCCATCTCTTCGAATAGATAATTCAAGTTACCAACCGCCACGAACACCTTCTTTAATCCCCTCAATTCTTGGGTCAAAAGATTGTGCCTCACGCACTTATCAATGAACACTGGTCTCACATGGAAACTAGCCACCATGGAAACATCCTCATCAACCGATAACTCAACCCCAGTAGACCTCAATTCAGACAATAGCGGTACCCAAATGACCCCTAAATATGACAAAGTCACAGAGAGGTTCCTACTGAGTGTATCCACCACCACATTCGCCTTACCAGGGTGGTACTCTACGGTACAATTATAGTCTTCAAACAATTCCATCCATCTTCGTTGTCTTCATTGTCATAAGGTCAAACCAAAACTCACACTTACTAAATTCAGCATACAATTGATTTATCCTCAAAGTCTCCAATACTATACTCAAATGCTCAGCATGTAACTCTTCTCTCTTATAATAAACCAATATGTCATCAATGAACACAATCACAAAGCGGTCAAGATACGGGCGAAACACCCTGTTCATGAGATCCATGAAAGCAGCGGGTGCATTTGTCAACCCAAAAGGCATAACAAGGAACTCATAATGACCATAACGTGATCGAAAAGCAGTTTTGGCTACATCCTCCTCTTTAATCCGTATCTGATGATAACCAGACCTCAAATCAATTTTTGAGAAAACTTTAGCACCCCTCAACTGGTCAAACAAATCATCAATGTGGGGCAAGGGATATTTATTCCTTATAGTCACCCTGTTTAGTTTCCGATACTCAATACAAAGCCTTAAAGTACCATCTTCCTTCTTCACAAACAACACAGGTGCACCCCAGGGGGATACACTAGGTCATATAAACCCTTTATCCGTTAACTCCTGCAACTGAATATATAACTCCTTTAGTTCTGCCGGTGCCATTCTATAAGGTGCTTGAGAGATGGGTGTTATACCTGTAAGTAAATCAATGGTAAAGTCTATCTCTCGCACCGGGGGCAAACCAGGCAATTCTTCTGGAAATACATCTGGATAGTCACCAACAATCAAAATTTGGCTAAGATCCATAACTTCGGCATCTGAATTCACCACATGTGCCAAATAAGATTGGCAACCCTACTTATCATCTTCTTAACAGTTAAAGCTGAGATTATGTAAGATGGGAGAACCTCCCGTTCACCATAAAAGGTGACAATTGGCTTACCCGGACTCCGAAATAATACAGTACTACAAAAACAATCCACTAAGGCATGATGCATCCGAAGGAAATCCATCCCTAGGATTACATCAAATTCCACTAACTCAAATGGAATCAAGTCCGCCTCTAAGCAAACTCCTTCTACAAACACTCCACAAAAACGATGTACCCACTCAATTCTATGTCTTTCCCCCGATGGTAGAACAACATGCCACTCTCCGAGTAGGAGAGATGGGGGCACATAGCAAAGAAAGAAAACCTCTTAGACATAAAGGAGTGAGAGGCTCCAGGATCAATCAAAATGAAAGCTGGTTGGCCAAAAACAATTAACATACCCATAATGATGTTCGGTGCAGTGCGACCCTCCTGCTGGGTCATAGCATGAAGACGGGCCTGGGTCACTGGACGCCCTCTCTGTCCAAGACCCGGCTGAGTGCTGCTCCTGCCTGACAAACTGCCATGAGACCCCGAACTAGTAGCACCCACAGAGGTCTGACCCATACTCTGACTAGTAGTAGTGAAGACTCCCTGGGTCAACTGAGGGCATTCTCTCCTGTAGTGACCCCACTGGCCACACTGGTAACAAATCCCCACACCTGCCTGACACGGGCCCACATGGTGCCTACCACAAGTAGTACACTGGGGATAGTCTCTCGGAATCG
This sequence comes from Rosa chinensis, assembly GCF_002994745.2. Lineage (NCBI taxonomy): Eukaryota > Viridiplantae > Streptophyta > Magnoliopsida > Rosales > Rosaceae > Rosa > Rosa chinensis. The sequence continues at coordinate 108,899 of NW_020126822.1, read as the reverse complement.
CCTGTCTACCAAAGCCTCCACTGGAACTAGCAGTGCCACCCCTGAACTGTCTCCTACCTGTCTGCCCAGACCTCCTGAAGCGTCCCCTGAAACGCTGACGAGAGCTAGAATCTGAACTGCTCAGTCTACTGCCTGATGACGATGCAGAACCCGAACTGGAGGCAATTCTCTTAGATGGCCCCTGACTGGGACCGCCAATCTCCAAAGGTCGGGAACCGTCCAGATATCTAGCCTCACACCTCATAGAAGCCTCCACAGCTAACTTAAAAGTCGGATAATCATGAGGCGCCAACCAATCTCTATATATAGGTAGGAGGCCATTGATAAACTGATCAACCTTCAACTTTTCTGTCGCCACCAACCCAGGGGCAAACCGAGACAAAGCAATGAAACGCTCCTCATACTGCAACACAGTCATCTCTTCAGTCTGCTTCAACTGCATGAAATCAAATCGGAGACGGTGCTGGGATGCCTGATTATAGTACCGATTTGAGAACTCCGTTTTGAACTCTTCCCAAGTCATGGTAGTTGGGTCAATACCCATATTCCTGGTACCCTGCCACCAAAGCCATGCATCCCCGTCTAGGAGGTCAATAGCCAAAGGAACCCTCCTAGCAGCTGGACAACCCAAGGACTCAAATACTCTCTCCATGCGGGTAATCCAGTCTCCTGCTACAGACTCCGTAGGAGCACTAGAGAAAGTATACGCCCCATGGCGTCTGGCACGCTCCACAGTATAGTCAGTCCTAGGATTTGGGAGTGCCGCTCTAAAACACTCAAACAACTGCTCCATGGTCCGTAGCAACCCACGAGGGACCTGCTCATCATCACCCTCACCAGTGGGTAAAGGGTCACTACTAGCACGAGATCTGCGTCCGGGTCTCATTCCACCTGAAATTCCCATAACTGAGTTACACCAAAATATTTATACCAACAACAACTATCTTACATACTTGATTGGTAAGTCAGCACCGAAGAGTATACGATGGGGAACCGCTGCAGTCGGGCCATCACTCGGGAGGTACTAAATACTATCAAGCATGTAAGACAACTATAAGAAGATATCGGCCACAGAATCTAATAACCTAGTGCTCTGATACCAACTGACAGGACCCGACCCAGGAATCGCCCCGAAACCTGGATACGAGCCTGCGGGGCCCACTTTAAGCGAAATCCTACCGAAAATTCGGCAGAACCTCCCCTAAATATGGGCTACCCAAAATTTCACAAACCTGGACATGATTTCAACTATATCTTCTACTCAACCTACGATATCAAATTTACAATCCAAGCACAATTATATTACATCCAGAAAGTTCAAATCCCAACATAATCCTCCGTAAGTAACAACAAACCAAACAACAACCTCCATCCAACTTAAAAGAAAGGCTTATCAGAGCAACACTAAACTAAGCCGATATCATACAAGGTAGGTTAAGTAATAACCTACGGACAAAAACGGAAGCGCTGATTCCAAAGTCTCTAGAACCTGGACGCGATCTCGGCAAATCTGAAATCTGGGCATTTGAAAACGAAGGGCCCAGGGGAAAACATATAAAAATCTATTAGAGTGAGTGGACAAAACTGAAACTAGAATCAAAACAATTTATGGTATGCTTCCCCATTTCTCTTTTTAACAAAACCATCATGCAGCGATACTTCATGAAAATTCCCAACTCAATCCTTTTTCCAAGAAACTCATTTGATTACTAGGAAGGACTGCTTCCTAGGCATCTCATGCCATCGGGGAGGGACTGCCACCCGAAGACGCATCGGAAGGGACTGCCAACCGGATAGGAGGCGGTGATTAGTTGGGACTGCCAACTAGCCACAAGTAGTAGACGGGACTGCCGACTAACTACATCAAGTCATCTGGAAGGGACTGCCAACCAGATGACACTTCGGATGGGACTGCCAACCGAGCTGTAGTCTGGAAGGGACTGCCAACCAGACTATTACCTAGAAGGGACTGCCAACTAGGTAAGATACGCATGCGCCAAACTGGCCTCCTTGTCAACTGTTTCCTTTTTAATCCTTTTCTTTCCATAGTCACATTTCCTCAAATAATAAATCAACTGTAAACTTATTTCCAAGCTGCATGCATTATTTTAACAAAATAAAAGTCCACTCACAAGTAAATCCCGCAGCTAACCCTGCTGCCTGTCTGTGTCCTCCTCGCTCGAGGGCTCAGTACGTCCTGTCACAATAGAATAGGATATAATTGACCATACAATGAAATACTCTCAAAACAACCCATTCCCCTCGGAATAAGCGTCTATTAATCACAAATTATTATAAAATTCCACACTTCTATTCGGAATTAAATTCTATAATTCCTTACGATGTCAAAGCCCTCTAACTCATAACCACTCAATCGATTCCTTAACCATTCAATGACTTCACTTAATTTAAATCTTCACAAGGACCGTTCGATAACTAAATCAATTTAATCTCACTTCCTTCATCACAAAAATACCACCAATTTATCATAAAAATCCTTTCCAAAATTTCCAAATTCATTCTTAATCTTCCTTATTTCCACTCACAATTCCATCTCTAAATTTCAACTCCTCTCTAGATTTTCTTTTCCAAAACACAATCTCCACTCCAAACTCCTCCACAAAATAGAACAATTCCACATTCTTTCTTAATTTTTCTCTCCTTTGCAAAATCACAAATTCCACTCTAACAATCTCAAATTCTCTCTACTTCCTAACAAATAATTAATAATAGCCCTTTACCAAGAATTTTCACCCAACACTACAAACATGACAAATCCATCAACCATGTTCAACATCACAACCAAAGAAAACTCAATATCAAACAAACCTCAAGTTTAACACACACTTAAAGAGTAAATTCAATTCCAATCAACCTATTTATTCCAAAATCAACTTCATAACCCACACAACCATTTCTATACCTGCAGCAGCCACCAAAAGCAAGCAGAAATAGCCGAATTTATACCCAAAAAAATATCAAGAACTCGCAGCACTGTTCATAATACTGTTCACGTCTCCAAATACTCTCAAATCTTCCTCCACCGGCCAACACAAGCTGCAATAGTTAGATATGATCATCAACAACAACCCAGCAACCCAAAACTTCAAAGAAAACCAGCAGAAATCTCCAAAAACAAGCAGAAAAAGCTGGAATTCCAAACCCAAACTCAAGAACTCGGATGGAACTGTTCACGCTACTGTTCACGTCCCCAATCACCTTGAATTCTTCCTCCACAGCTCAAGACAAGCTGCAACAAGGTTAGCAACATGTTCAGCAATTCACCAACAACCAAAACCCAAGGAAATTCGGCCGGAAACCGCCGGAAAACCGAGATGGGAGCCAAACTCCGTTTTTCCCCTTTTCTGCAAATTCTCTTCAAAACTCAAAAACTAATGATACCCATGGTGAAAAACTTACATAGCTAGAAGGAGAAGGAAGAGAGGATCACGCCGTGCCCAACGATGCGTCTTGGGGTGGCCGGACGGCGACGAATTCGCCGGAGAAGGAAAGAGCAGCGACGGAAGAAGAAAAAAAAGAAAATGGGAGGGGGGTGACTCGGGTTTCTACCCGTGCTCTCTCTCTTTCCTTTTATTTTTTTCTGATTCTTTCCCTTTCTCTCTCTTCCATCTGTTTTAATAAGTCCTCCTTCCACATATAGAAGCTCACAAACAAAAAGCCATGCCAAAATAGAAATTTTTATTTTTGGTCATAACTTTTCCGATATAAATCCAATTTAAACAAACTACGTGTCCACGAACTCGATTTTGCGTATTCTACGACAATCTCAAATAAATTTCCTTAACTCAACGGACGAGGAAAAAGTCAACTCCTTGGTCAATAATCGTAAAAAGTAAATAGTAAAAACTTTAAGGTACGGGGTATTACACCCAAGGAATGAGCACGTGTGAACAAGGAGAAAAGTCCAGGCTGAAGGACTATAAATATTAAGCGCTGCATGGGAGGCAACCCATTTCAAACGAAGCTGTGAAGGAGCCATCAACGAGAGTTTGACATTTCTATCCCTTCACTTGCTTAGGTTGAATTGTACTTGGGTCTTTGTTTGTTTGTTTGTTTATTTTACCCTTCCCTTATTTTCGTAGCCCCCCATATTTAGGGTCTATATACCATACTTTTTGCCTACATTAAGACAATGTAGATTCTAAGTGTGGGGTGGGTTTACACCTTTATTTCAGTTAAAAAAAAAAAAAAAAAAGAAGAAGTTGGTTTTATAGAGTCTTTTTGTGTGTTTGAGTCTTAGGATGCCTCTAATGTCTAGGATGAACATGTCTCTGAATTCATGGCTGAAGGTTTTGACAATCAAAATAGGACTTAATTGAATTCTGTGGTTAATCGACGTTGTGATCCTTGTATGAAGATTTGAGATAGGATTGTAACTTGGTTCATTAAGCATGCTAGGATTAAGTCTGATTCATTTGACCCTAAGTGAGCTGTTGAGCTAAAATACTTTCTTTTTGAGTGCTTAATTGATAATTCTAGAATTTCATGGCTGTATTTGCAAAACCTCATCATTCTTTGAAATCCAATGATCATGTGCCATAGATTTTAATGTACTAGAGAGTACTAGAACTCAGCTGTTGTGATAGGAGCATTTTAATGCGACGTTTTAACTGCATTTCCCTACATTTTCTGCGTTATTTCCTTAATGAAACTCTGTTTAGGAAAGTTTCCATTCTTTGATTGGGAAAGTTCATATTTGTAGAAAGTTTCTATTTTTGTAGTTTCTATTTTTCATTTTTTGGAAAGTTTCCATTTTCAGTTTAGGAAAGTTGCCATTTTTCATTTTAGGAAAGTTTCTATTTTTCTTACTAGTTTCTATTTTCAGGACCTCGGAGCTAAAAAGTGGAAATGAACTCACAAATGGAAAGAGGAGCTCGCCAATGTTGGAAGGAGACGAAATGAGATACAAAGGGCTGCATAAATAAGCTGAAAAGAAGAAATGAAGTTTTCCTGGTTCAACCAGGAAACCTTGTCCAGAAGAGGAAACCCTGCCAAAACAAGACTCTTGAGTCAACCAAGAAAGGAAAGCAGAAAAATGAAGTGTCATGGCATTGAAAGAAGCTTCTTGAAGACATTAGAAGATGACATGGCTTGAAGGTGACGCACAAAGGCCCAAGAACTCTCAAGAGGTTATGGATTTTGGCAAATGGATAAAGGCCCATGGAAATTAGGGTTTGTGACACATGAGAGATATTTTTGGAGAATATATATGTGTTTGCCGTAAAATACAAAGATGAAAAGGTGGAGGCAACATGAAAATCTGAAAATATAATTGAAGATTTTGATTGGAGTAATTCAAGGGAGATTTTTAAGGGCAAAGAGATATTCTTGGAAGATTTAAATGTGATTTTTGGCCGAAAATGGTGAAGCAAATCAGCATTTATTTATGGAATTTCGGCAATTACTTTCCCAAGGATATTTGTGGCCGAAATTGGTGAAGCAAATCAGAATTTATTTATGGAATTTCGGCAATTACTCTCTCCTAAGATATTCTTGGCCGAAATTAATGAAGAAAATCAGAAAATCCTTATATAATTTCGGCAAGGATATATATTAAAGGAATTTAGGGAATTAATTTGGAGAGTTTTGATTGGTTAGATGACACACCAAGGCTTACTTGGCATTCTACGATTGGTTGGACCACATCACAAGGCTTACTTGGCATCATACCATTGGTTGAAGTGATGTGGAAATTTCTGATTGCTTGGAGAACCCTAGCCGTGCCCCTATATATTCTCCCCTTTTCTCAACGTCAAGGGGTCCTCTTCCCATACAATTTACACTTTAGAAAAAAATCAGAAAATCTTTTTAGCATAGCCGTGAGTTTCTCCATCCTCTAGTCATCTCCACGAGTTCAAGCAAGGCCAAGGGAGAAGAAGCATAGCCGTGAGCATCCATCATCCATCTCCAACCTTGAAGCTTGCTTTCGAGATTCAAGAGACCACCACATCAATCGTTCATCACCATCCCCATCTCACGGTGTAATCCGATTCTCCTTTGTAACCTTTGCTTTGAATTTCGTTGGTTATGAACTAGTTGACATATGTGTTTGAACAAATATTAATTTCTGGAATTTTTATGATTAATTGAGAATTTTCAGATTCATATTATTGTGATTCGAGAGTTGCTTATGTGGGTTTGTTTAATTAAATTTGCGTTATAGATAACTTTTGTATTTTAATCTTATGTGGTTGCAAACACTTAGGGTTTCGATATAATTGGTGCTAGGTTTAAGAACATGAAATCGACTTTTCGTTTTGTGTAAACTTGAATCAAAGTAGTAAAGGTTTTGTACAAAGATCGAATTTAATTAACGAGGATTGCAATTAGGTGGACTTTTCCATACTAAGTTGTACACTTGAGTTGATAGCCTTTCTCTATGTGTAATGCGTTAAACATGACATGATTGACTAGCTTTCTAGGGTTTGATTGCATGTTTGATAGGATTAATCTAGGTGCTTTCGCTTAGGTTAATTAGCATTGAAAAGTAAAAAATGGGAATTCATTTGCTTTCGAATGTTTCACATGATCAACTCCTTTCTCATGACTTAGATGAACAATATTAGGGTTTGAATCGATTTTAATCATATGTTTCGGTTTTTGATCTTTGTTCTCTCATTCCATTTGTATTTTTATGTTTTGGCATTTTAATTGTTTTGTTAACTTAGTTTTATTTTCGAAAAACCCAAAAACAAAATCCCCCCTTTTTCGTAAATAATGTTTATACTTGTGAATATCTTTGTGAATATTATACTTTGTTTTAATTTTAATTGTTTAATTGTTTGACAATGACAGGTGTACCCTCAATCCCCGGAATAGAACGATCCCTACTTACTTATACTACTAACGATATTTTTAGGGTTAAATTGTGCGCTTGCTTTTAGCTGCATCAATTTTTGGCGCCGTTGCCGGGGATTGAAAAATCATTTGTCATATTGTGAATATTTGTTTTGTTTATATGTTGTGTTCGAAAAAGAAAAAAAAAATTTACTTGTTAATTGTTCTTAATTTGTTAGTTAATTAGTTAATTAGTGAATTAATTACTTAGGTTGTTATTTATATTATTGAATACGAATTTTAATTGTGAGTTGTAAATTAAAGAAGGAATAGGTGAAGTCTTGTTTATTAATATTGGCCTAAACCCTTATTGGTACCTAGTCCAGGTCCCTTAAGGTTGAGGGCGGCCTTTATTAACATTCATTGAACTGTCTTCACACTTAGAATCTTTTTCATCCAAGTAAGTATAGCCTATGTGGGATGGTGTCTAGGAAGGGGACAACGCTCATGACTGGTTCTTGAATCCAGAAGTGCTTACAAATGGGCCTAAACCACAATGTGGGAGTAGCTCATGCCAAAATGGATTTTACCTCTCGTGGTTGCCCTCCCCTACCTGGCCATTTCAGTAAGGTTGCCCAAAGGATGTAGGAGAGACTTGGTGTCTAGACGACTATACTTGGGCCGCACGTCCTCTTGATTTACCGCTTGGAATTTAATTTGATATCAATGATATATATAACAAACGAAAATATTGTGATTCACTAAGGTATATTGGATTAAACATAGTCTTGAAAAGGGTAGCTGTTTCAGTCCCATTGCACATCGAGACTCCCTGTTCCCGTACCTAAGTGTTGAAAATAATTGTAAAGGAAAGGAAAGAATGTAAATATTTGTAAGTATTTTCGTACAAAGAAAGAAAAGAAAAAAAAAAAAAACACTTGTGTAAATATTTTTCGTGTTTTTTTTTTTTACTCACTTGTGTACTTAACTTGTGTCTTATGTACTGACTTGTTAACTTGTGTACTTAACTTGTTAATATTACATGTAGTTTGTAATTCACTAACTTGTTATACTTGTTTATATATATATATATATATATATTTTTTGTATTTCTTTGTTAATTATAGTCACTAACTTTATTTAATGGAGGTACCGTCTGGCTGAAAGACGTTAAATTCAAGCGCTGCTTAGGAGGCAACCCAATTCAGAAGCAGCTGTGAAGGAGTCTTCAATAACACAGATTTGCTTTCTCTTTCGCTATTTCTTTTACTTTATAATTTTCTCCTTTATTTTTGTAGTCTTTTCGTAAATTCCGTTCCTATATGCTTAATTGTTTCATTGCATGCTTATGATTGATTACATTGAGGACAATGCAATATTTAAGTGTGGGGGAAGGGATTTACACTTTTATCTTGAGTCATATATTGAAAAATACAAAAAAAGTAAAAAATGTCAAAAATTTAAAAATTTTTGTTGCTTTTGTTTTTGTTTTGAGTCTTAGGATGCCCTTTCAACTGTCTAGGATGATTCTATATCTCTGAAATCATGATTAAAAGAGGATCACAAAATTGAGATGATTTCTAAAATGGTATTCTTTGGTTAATTGAGATATATGAAAAATGTATGCATGTGTAGTGGATATGGATTTCGTGACTTTGGTACAGAATATGAGCATGTTAAGATGAGTTTTGATTCATATAAACCCATGTGAGATAATTGAGCCCATGTCCCTTTTTCTTGGAGTGAATCGAAAATATATATTCTTATTTTCTTGGCGATGTTTTGATGATCTCATTATTCTTTCATCTTGATTGACTACTTGCCATAGATTAAGTTTGATGGACTAGAGAATGCTAGAATTCACTCTTGTGCTTGTTGAAACGTTATATCAATACATGGCCCTGATTCTGGAAAGGATAGAGGCACCCTAGGAATTACCACCATTGCCAAATAAACCTGTGTCCTTAATTGTGCCCGTCGTGGGACCCCCCTAGATAAGCCCCTTTGAGCCTACATTAAGCCTTTTCCTTCATCACCCTTAAAATCCTTAACCATGAAGCTTAGTATAGTTACAACCTTACCCTTTGTTCTAAGAACTTAGTGGAGCTATCTTTTGAGACATACTACGTGGGTTTGGTGCTAAGGATGAAAATTGAGAAGAGGTGAAAGTTCAAGTGTGGGGGTAGACTTATCCATAAAGAAAAAAAAAATGTGTGAAAAAGCCGAGGAAAAGAAAGTGAAAAAGAAAAAATGTGTACGGCTAAAAGAAAGAAAAATGTTTATGGATTTTAGTCCCCCATACTTAGTGATTTTGGAGTTTACTTTGAACTGAAGGCCCATTACAGAAAATATGGCCTTTGTCCAATTCACTAGAGTTCAAAGGAAGCTTAGAATGAAGATTGGGCCCAACATGAAGACATTAGGCCCTTTTATGATCACCCCTAGGGAAAGTGACGTTTTTACAATGCCTTGCTGGAATTTCTTGAAGTCTCTATATTTACATGTGCTCTGCTAGGTTTTTAGGACACTTTGATAAATCCTTACCTTTCGTTTCTTTAAACCTTGAGCCTTAGCCCCATTACAACCCTTGAGAAGACCTTCTTGATCCTTAAGATGGGACAGCCCTTGATGTGGAGATGAGTTACAAGAGTTGAACATATGGCTTGGGTCCATCTGTGCAAGTAGTTGGTACCTTTCATGAGATCTTTAAAAGAAAAATATACATGTGCTTTCGTTTCATATAATATGTGATATACTTGCTATCTTTCACATATACTTGAGTGTATAAGCTTTTAAGCATTGCTTTGAATTCTGAGAGAAGAAAGAGTGGATATGCCTTGTGAGGATTGAATCAAACTTGTTTGAAACATGCTTGACAGAACCCATCACCATTGTTACAACCAAGTCCTACTTGTGTATGTGTAAATTATGTGTTTCAATTAACTCTCGAATGCTTAAACATTGACTCTTGGTTAAGTGCTAATCTTGGTGTTGTGAAAGTAAGAGATTGCTGAGACAAAAAGTTGAAGGGCAATAGAATTTTCGTTTGGTTGAGTCTTTAAATTTTCGTTGAGTCTTAGTGTGTGTCTTTGTGTGATTTTGCTAAGGGACTAGCAAAAGCTAAGTGTGGGGGAATTTGATAGGAGCATTTTAATGCGACGTTTTAACTGCATTTCCCTACATTTTCTGCGTTATTTCCTTAATGAAACTCTGTTTAGGAAAGTTTCCATTCTTTGATTGGGAAAGTTCATATTTGTAGAAAGTTTCTATTTTTGTAGTTTCTATTTTTCATTTTTTGGAAAGTTTCCATTTTCAGTTTAGGAAAGTTGCCATTTTTCATTTTAGGAAAGTTTCTATTTTTCTTACTAGTTTCTATTTTCAGGACCTCGGAGCTAAAAAGTGGAAATGAACTCACAAATGGAAAGAGGAGCTCGCCAATGTTGGAAGGAGACGAAATGAGATACAAAGGGCTGCATAAATAAGCTGAAAAGAAGAAATGAAGTTTTCCTGGTTCAACCAGGAAACCTTGTCCAGAAGAGGAAACCCTGCCAAAACAAGACTCTTGAGTCAACCAAGAAAGGAAAGCAGAAAAATGAAGTGTCATGGCATTGAAAGAAGCTTCTTGAAGACATTAGAAGATGACATGGCTTGAAGGTGACGCACAAAGGCCCAAGAACTCTCAAGAGGTTATGGATTTTGGCAAATGGATAAAGGCCCATGGAAATTAGGGTTTGTGACACATGAGAGATATTTTTGGAGAATATATATGTGTTTGCCGTAAAATACAAAGATGAAAAGGTGGAGGCAACATGAAAATCTGAAAATATAATTGAAGATTTTGATTGGAGTAATTCAAGGGAGATTTTTAAGGGCAAAGAGATATTCTTGGAAGATTTAAATGTGATTTTTGGCCGAAAATGGTGAAGCAAATCAGCATTTATTTATGGAATTTCGGCAATTACTTTCCCAAGGATATTTGTGGCCGAAATTGGTGAAGCAAATCAGAATTTATTTATGGAATTTCGGCAATTACTCTCTCCTAAGATATTCTTGGCCGAAATTAATGAAGAAAATCAGAAAATCCTTATATAATTTCGGCAAGGATATATATTAAAGGAATTTAGGGAATTAATTTGGAGAGTTTTGATTGGTTAGATGACACACCAAGGCTTACTTGGCATTCTACGATTGGTTGGACCACATCACAAGGCTTACTTGGCATCATACCATTGGTTGAAGTGATGTGGAAATTTCTGATTGCTTGGAGAACCCTAGCCGTGCCCCTATATATTCTCCCCTTTTCTCAACGTCAAGGGGTCCTCTTCCCATACAATTTACACTTTAGAAAAAAATCAGAAAATCTTTTTAGCATAGCCGTGAGTTTCTCCATCCTCTAGTCATCTCCACGAGTTCAAGCAAGGCCAAGGGAGAAGAAGCATAGCCGTGAGCATCCATCATCCATCTCCAACCTTGAAGCTTGCTTTCGAGATTCAAGAGACCACCACATCAATCGTTCATCACCATCCCCATCTCACGGTGTAATCCGATTCTCCTTTGTAACCTTTGCTTTGAATTTCGTTGGTTATGAACTAGTTGACATATGTGTTTGAACAAATATTAATTTCTGGAATTTTTATGATTAATTGAGAATTTTCAGATTCATATTATTGTGATTCGAGAGTTGCTTATGTGGGTTTGTTTAATTAAATTTGCGTTATAGATAACTTTTGTATTTTAATCTTATGTGGTTGCAAACACTTAGGGTTTCGATATAATTGGTGCTAGGTTTAAGAACATGAAATCGACTTTTCGTTTTGTGTAAACTTGAATCAAAGTAGTAAAGGTTTTGTACAAAGATCGAATTTAATTAACGAGGATTGCAATTAGGTGGACTTTTCCATACTAAGTTGTACACTTGAGTTGATAGCCTTTCTCTATGTGTAATGCGTTAAACATGACATGATTGACTAGCTTTCTAGGGTTTGATTGCATGTTTGATAGGATTAATCTAGGTGCTTTCGCTTAGGTTAATTAGCATTGAAAAGTAAAAAATGGGAATTCATTTGCTTTCGAATGTTTCACATGATCAACTCCTTTCTCATGACTTAGATGAACAATATTAGGGTTTGAATCGATTTTAATCATATGTTTCGGTTTTTGATCTTTGTTCTCTCATTCCATTTGTATTTTTATGTTTTGGCATTTTAATTGTTTTGTTAACTTAGTTTTATTTTCGAAAAACCCAAAAACAAAATCCCCCTTTTTCGTAAATAATGTTTATACTTGTGAATATCTTTGTGAATATTATACTTTGTTTTAATTTTAATTGTTTAATTGTTTGACAATGACAGGTGTACCCTCAATCCCCGGAATAGAACGATCCCTACTTACTTATACTACTAACGATATTTTTAGGGTTAAATTGTGCGCTTGCCTTTAAGCGCACCATGTTGTGACTGTCAAAACTTGTATGCCATAATATGCACTGATCCTGGATAGGATAGAAGGCATTAGGGTAACCACCATAGCCAAACAAGCATGTGTCCCCAACTGTGCCCGTCGTGGGACTCCTTAGAATGAACCCCTTTGAGCCTACGTTGAAAACCTTTGTTTCATCACCCTCACTACCCTACCATGAGCTTAGTACAGGATATCTTTACCCTTGTCTTAGGGACTTAGTAGAGCATGACATAGTGTAGGGGTGACGATGAAAGACAAGTGTGGGGTGGGGAAAATCCAAGAAAAAAGAAGAGAAAAAAAAAATTGCCGTAAAAAAAAAAAATGAAAGAAAATGAAAATGAAAAAGAAAGAAAGAAAAGCGGCAAAATAGAAGAAAAATTGAAAAGAAAACTCTTGGGAAATTGTTGAAGTGTGGTTTTGGACTTTCAAATTTGTAGAAGGCTCAAAGTTGAAAATTATGCCTTTGTCCATTCCCATGTTGGTTAGAGTGAAGGTTTGGCCCAAAACAATGATTTTTGGCCTACAAAAATGATGACATAAGGTGGTCCTTATATGCTCTGCTAGGTCCTTAGGATTTTTGTATCCTTAATCTTCATTTCGAGAACCCTAGCTTAGCCCCATTACAACCTGTTTTAAGTGCTAACTTGATCCTTGAGATGGGCAGTCTTTGGTTAGTGGAGTCAGGTACGCAGTCAAGCTTATGGTTTAGGTCCATTTGTGCACTTAGTCATTTCATGAGGTCTTTAATAATTCTTCACAAAATGCATTTATTGATGAAATATGCAAGCTGTTTGTTGCCTTACAATTTATTCTCTTGCATATACTTGAGAGTGAAGCTTTTAAGCATAGCCATTTCTGAGAGAAAAATCGAGAGTATGCCCTGTGAGTTTGGATTGGACTTGTTCGAAACATGCTATCATTCACTGTATAACTTAAGTTCTCCATATCTTGCTTAGTCATATGAATGTCACAGGTTTATTAACCATGGAATTATCTATGCAATTTTGATTAAGTGTTTAACGTGAAAGCCATGAGTTTGGAGTCTCTGAGACAACAGTTAGGGGAAGTAGAGTCATTTACTTGTTTTTTTTTGTTGAGTCGTTGTTTTGTTTTGTATTTTTGTTTTGCTAAGGGACTAGCAAAAGCTAAGTGTGGGGTAGTTGATAGGAGCAAAAAAGTGTGACGATATTATTAATTATGTGCCTCATTTTAGCCTTATTTCTCCCTTAGTTTAGTGTTTTGAGTCATTAAGTCATTTTGAAAATCTTGTTGAGTGTTTGGAGTGAAATAGGCGGAAAAAGTAAAATTCATGAAAAATCCTAGCTGGATCAGGATTCCTAACTGTCAACTATTTTTGCGGTCTTTACATTTTAATTTCCCTTTATTTTCTCTAGAAAATTCTGATATTCTCCTGCTTGTTGTAGGAAACGTTGCCTGGTTGAACTCTTGGAAACAACAATGATGGAGTCATAAAATAAAGCATTAAGATATTTGACCAAGCAAGGAAGAAGGGAAATAAAGGAGAAAAGATGTTTTTAGTTGAGGAATAAAAGAAAAAGATGTTTCAGCTGGAAAAATAAATAAGAGAAAGATGTTTCAGCTTGGAAATTAAAGGAATTGCCCCATTATGAGAGGAGTTAAGGCCATAAAGAAGACGTTTCAGTTGGGAAAGCCAACCAATGCTCCCCTATAAATAGGCAACGTCCAGAACTGAATTTGCATCACTTCCCAGCCAAGATCACTTCTCAGCCAAGATCACTTCCCAGCCAAGATCACTTCCTGGCCAAAAAACCATTCCAAGACTGCCCAATTCACTCCTTAAACTTCCATCACCTACAAGACCGTGACACCATCCATCCATCAATCTACAAGCTCTAAGGCGCTGAGTCAAGGACGCTCCACCACCATAGCAGAGACGAGTTCATCACCTTGTTGCTAAGCCGCTGAGGAAAGCTTCAAAGTGTAACTATGACTCTACTTATAATTTTTGTTTCGGTTTTGTGTGTTTCAATTTGTGAGTTGTGTAATTGGAGACATGAAATTTTCAGAATATTTTTATTAATATTTTTGAGATTTTCAGTTTATTATTGAGTTAATTTTGAGAATTCTTTTATGATGCATGTTACAATCTTGTGCCCTTTTATGTGTTTTGGTAATTTTCAGAGTTAGGTTCATAAGTTTGCATGCTAGAATAACGGTGAGAGTTCTTGTGTGTTTGCTTAATTTGCCAAGAGTAATTGTTATTTGTTAAGACGCTGAGTTAAACAAGTAGTAATTAGTTCTAAAAAAAGTGGTAAAAACTATGTTCAATGGTTAAATGATTCTGGAAATTAAGTGTTAAATTCTTGATAGGACCAAAAATGTGTGACGATATTATTGATTATGTGCCTCATTTTAGCCTTATTTCTCCCTTAGTTTAGTGTTTTGAGTCATTATGTCATTTTGAGAGTCTTGTTGAGTGTTTGGAGTGAAATAGGCGGAAAAAGTAAAATTCATGAAAAATCCTAGCTGGATCAGGATTCCTAACTGTCAACTATTTTTGCGGTCTTTACATTTTAATTTCCCTTTATTTTCTCTAGAAAATTCTGATATTCTCTTGCTTGTTGTAGGAAACGTTGCCTGGTTGAACTCTTGGGAACAGCAATGATGGCGTCATAAAATAAAGCATTAAGATATTTGACCAAGCAATGAAGAAGGGAAATAAAGGAGAAAAGATGTTTTCAGTTGAGGAATAAAAGAGAAAGACGTTTCAGCTGGAAAATAAATAAGAGAAAGACGTTTTCAGTTGGGGAATAAAGGAGAAAAGACGTTTTCAGTTGAGGAATAAAAGAAAAAGATGTTTCAGCTGGAAAAATAAATAAGAGAAAGACGTTTCAGCTTGGAAATTAAAGGAATTGCCCCATTATGAGAGGAGTTAAGGCCATAAAGAAGACGTTTCTGTTGGAAAAGCCAACCAATGCTCCCCTATAAATAGACAACGTCCAGAACATAATTTGCATCACTTCCCAGCCAAGATCATTCCCAGACTACCCAATTCACTCCTCAAACCTCCATATCTTACAAGACCGTGACCACCATCCATCCATCAATCTACAAAGCTCTAAGGCGCTGAGTCAAGGACGCTCCACCACCATAGTAGAGACAAGTTCATCACCTTGTTGCTAAGCCGCTGAGGAAAGCTTCAAAGTGTAACTATGACTCTACTTATAATTTTTGTTTCGGTTTTGTGTGTTTCAATTTGCGAGTTGTGTAATTGGAGACATGGAATTTTCAGAATATTTTTATTAATATTTTTGA
Source organism: Rosa chinensis (assembly GCF_002994745.2). Lineage (NCBI taxonomy): Eukaryota > Viridiplantae > Streptophyta > Magnoliopsida > Rosales > Rosaceae > Rosa > Rosa chinensis. The sequence goes on along the minus strand of NW_020126822.1, from coordinate 93,344 downwards.
GATTTTCAGTTTATTATTGAGTTAATTTCGAGAATTCTTTTATGATGCATGTTACAATCTTGTGCCCTTTTATGTGTTTAGGTAATTTTCAGAGTTAGGTTCATAAGTTTGCATGCTAGAATAACGGTGAGAGTTCTTGTGTGTTTTCTTAATTTGCCAAGAGTAATTGTTATTTGTTAAGGCGCTGAGTTAAACAAGTAGCAATTAGTTCTAAAAAGTGGTAAAAACTATGTTCAATGGTTAAATGATTCTGGAAATTACGTGTTAAATTCTATGTGTAATGGTTAATTTGCACGCGTGAGTTGATTCGAGGGTTAGATAATACTACTAGTTAAGAGAATTACGCTGAGTGTTTTCGAAAATTAGTAGTATTAGGCTTGGTAAGGACTTTTCTGATCCAGGCCTACATTAGAACGAATCAGATAAGTGGATTGATCCGCTGAGGCTTTTCATTTGGGCTCTTATCTAGGCATTTAAGGTGGGCACATTTTTGTAGCATGTTGAAATGAATTTTCTGTTTTTACACTTAGTAATTTCCGAGTGGTATTGGTCTAGGTTAGGGAAGTCGATCATTGTATATAGTTTTATTTATTTTGTTTTTATTTTAAGTAGATTAGGAACCAAATTTCAAAACCCCCATTTTATTCTTTTATTTGTTAATTGACCTTTTTGTGTAGGTGTACCCTACAATCCCCGGACTGAACGATCCCTGCTTATCCTATACTAACAACTACATTTTGCAGGGTTAAATTGTGAGGCTATTTAAGCCGCATCAATTTTTGGCGCCGTTGCCGGGGATTGTTAAAATCCCTTGCACTTAAAGTGTCATCGATTTTGTTGTATATAGAATGCATGCTAATTTTTGTACTACACTTGTGGAATGGTGACAAATTGCGATTTCGGTTAGGCCAAGCTTTAATTGTGATTTAGTTTAAGTTTTATGAGTGTTACAAAATTAAGCATGTCTTTTATCATTGTTGTACAATTTGTAGAAGTTGTTTTTTTAAGCATATTGTAAATTGTATGTGTTTCATTTAGATTAATTTACTTAATTGTTGTAAAATTGTATGTGGATATGAATTCAGCTAAATACTTAATTGTTGTAAGTGTGTAAAATCGTATGAGTAGACAAGGGCCCTTTTGTTAATATTGGCCTAAACCCTTCATTAGTACCTTGCTCAGGTCTCTTGAGGCTGAGGGCGGCTTTTATTAACACTTGGAGAACGGTCTAACACATAAGTTAATTTCCCAGCTGAGTAAGGGGCATACGGATGGTGTCTAAGGTTGAGACCCTGGGTGATGGGTTCAATTGGATCTCAGAGATACTATAGAATGAGCCTAAACCACTATGTGGGAGTAGCCGATAGGGGCCTAAACCTCAATGAGGGAGTAGCCTCCGTAGTATCACTAAAATGAGTCCTCCCTCTCACTTACCTCTTAATCTGGCCATTCGGCCTTCTGAAACAAAGGAAAGAGACTTATGTCTAGGCGATTATCCCTATATCGTATCTCACCAATAGTAGCAGTTTCTATTGGGCTCGACTTACAACTTGGAATCAATTGAGATATCAACTAAGTGTATAACAAACTTTAAAAAAAAAAATTGTTGTGTGACCTGCTTAAGGTATATTGGATTAAACATGACCTTGTCGAGGGTAGCTATTCAATGGCACACTGAGGTCCTCTGTTCCAGTACCTAAGTATGTAAATGTAAAAGTAACTTAGAAAGTAGGAAAGACATAATGTTTGTATTCCTAACCTTGTATATGTTACTAACACTTGATCTGGTGAGTCCTTTGTGGAGCACACATTGGAAGAGATACCCCTCCAGGAGGCACCCAAGGAATGAGCACATGTGAACAAGAAGAAGAGTCCAGGCTGAAGGACGATAAATATTAAAGCGCTGCATGGGAGGCAACCCATTTCAACCGAAGCTGTGAAGGAGCCATCAACGAGAGTTTGAAATTTCTATCCCTTCACTTGCTTAGGTTGAATTGTACTTGTGTCTTTGTTTATTGTTTGTTTATTTTACCCTTCCTTAAAAAAAAAAAAAAAAAAAAAAATTTCTATGGTTTTTTAGTGTTTTTTTTTTTTTTTTTTTGTTTGCTTGAGTCTTAGGATGCTCCTAACGTCTAGGATGAACATGTCTATGAATTCATGGCTGAAGGTTTTCACAATCGAAATAGGACTTAATTGAATTCTGTGGTTAATCGACATTGTAATGCTTGTATGAAGATTTGAGATAGGATTGCAACTTGGTTCATTAAGCATGCTAGGATTAAGTCTGATTCATTTGACCCTAAGTGAGCTGTTGAGCTAAAATACTTTCTTTTCGAGTGCTTATTGATAAATTCAGAATTTCGTGGCTGTATTTGCAAAACCTCATCATTCTTTGAAAATCCAATGATCATGTGCCATAGATTTTAATGGACTAGAGAGTACTAGAACTCGGCTGTTGTGACTGTCAAAACTTGTATGCCATAATATGCACTGATCCTGGATAGGATAGAAGGCATTAGGATAACCACCAAAGCCAAACAAGCATGTGTCCCCAATTGTGCCCGTCGTGGGACTCCTTAGAATGAACCCCTTTGAGCTTACGTTGAAAACCTTTGTTTCATCACCCTCACTACCCTACCATGAGCTTAGTACAGGATATCTCTACCCTTGTCTTAGGGACTTAGTAGAGCATGACATAGTATGTAGAGGTGACGATGAAAGACAAGTGTGGGGTGGGGAAAATCCAAGAAAAAAAGAAGAGAAAGAAAAAAATTTGCCGTAAAAAAAAAATGAAAGAAAATGAAAATGAAAAAGAAAGAAAGAAAAGCGGCAAAATAGAAGAAAAATTGAAAAGAAAACTCTTGGGAAATTGTTGAAGTGTGGTTTTGGACTTTCATATTTGTAGAAGGCTCAAAGTTGAAAATTATGCCTTTGTCCATTCCCATGTTGGTTAGAGTGAAGGTTTGGCCCAAAACAATGATATTTGGTCTACAAAAATGATGACATAAGGTGGTCCTTATGTGCTCTGCTAGGTCCTTAGGATTTTTGTATCCTTAATCTTCATTTCGAGAACCCTAGCTTAGCCCCATTACAACCTGTTTTAAGTGCTAACTTGATCCTTGAGATGGGCAGTCTTTGGTTAGTGGAGTCAGGTACGCAGTCGAGCTTATGGTTTAGGTCCATTTGTGCACTTAGTCATTTCATGAGGTCTTTAATAATTCTTGACAAAATGCGTTTATTGATGAAATATGCAAGCTGTTTGTTGCCTTACAATTTATTCTCTTGCATATACTTGAGTGTGAAGCTTTTAAGCATAGCCATTTCTGAGAGAAAAATAGAGAGTATGCCTTGTGAGTTTGGATTGGACTTGTTCGAAACATGCTATCATTCATTGTATAACTTAAGTTCTCCATATCTTGCTTAGTCATATGAATGTCACATGTTTATTAACCATGGAATTATCTATGCGATTTTGATTAAGTGTTTAACATGAAAGCCATGAGTTTGGAGTCTCTGAGACAACAGTTAGGAGCAATAGAGTCATTTACTTTTTTTTGAGTTGTTGTTTTGTTTTGTATTTTCGTTTTGCTAAGGGACTAGCAAAACCTAAGTGTGGGGTAGTTGATAGGACCAAAAATGTGTGACGATATTATTGATTATGTGCCTCATTTTAGCCTTATTTCTCCCTTAGTTTAGTGTTTTGAGTCATTATGTCATTTTGAGAGTCTTGTTGAGTGTTTGGAGTGAAATAGGCGGAAAAAGTAAAATTCATGAAAAATCCTAGCTGGATCAGGATTCCTAACTGTCAACTATTTTTGCGGTCTTTACATTTTAATTTCCCTTTATTTTCTCTAGAAAATTCTGATATTCTCTTGCTTGTTGTAGGAAACGTTGCCTGGTTGAACTCTTGGAAACAGCAATGATGGCGTCATAAAATAAAGCATTAAGATATTTGACCAAGCAATGAAGAAGGGAAATAAAGGAGAAAAGATGTTTTCAGTTGAGGAATAAAAGAGAAAGACGTTTCAGCTGGAAAATAAATAAGAGAAAGACGTTTTCAGTTGGGGAATAAAGGAGAAAAGACGTTTTCAGTTGAGGAATAAAAGAAAAAGATGTTTCAGCTGGAAAAATAAATAAGAGAAAGACGTTTCAGCTTGGAAATTAAAGGAATTGCCCCATTATGAGAGGAGTTAAGGCCATAAAGAAGACGTTTCTGTTGGAAAAGCCAACCAATGCTCCCCTATAAATAGACAACGTCCAGAACATAATTTGCATCACTTCCCAGCCAAGATCATTCCCAGACTACCCAATTCACTCCTCAAACCTCCATATCTTACAAGACCGTGACCACCATCCATCCATCAATCTACAAAGCTCTAAGGCGCTGAGTCAAGGACGCTCCACCACCATAGTAGAGACAAGTTCATCACCTTGTTGCTAAGCCGCTGAGGAAAGCTTCAAAGTGTAACTATGACTCTACTTATAATTTTTGTTTCGGTTTTGTGTGTTTCAATTTGCGAGTTGTGTAATTGGAGACATGGAATTTTCAGAATATTTTTATTAATATTTTTGAGATTTTCAGTTTATTATTGAGTTAATTTCGAGAATTCTTTTATGATGCATGTTACAATCTTGTGCCCTTTTATGTGTTTAGGTAATTTTCAGAGTTAGGTTCATAAGTTTGCATGCTAGAATAACGGTGAGAGTTCTTGTGTGTTTTCTTAATTTGCCAAGAGTAATTGTTATTTGTTAAGGCGCTGAGTTAAACAAGTAGCAATTAGTTCTAAAAAGTGGTAAAAACTATGTTCAATGGTTAAATGATTCTGGAAATTACGTGTTAAATTCTATGTGTAATGGTTAATTTGCACGCGTGAGTTGATTCGAGGGTTAGATAATACTACTAGTTAAGAGAATTACGCTGAGTGTTTTCGAAAATTAGTAGTATTAGGCTTGGTAAGGACTTTTCTGATCCAGGCCTACATTAGAACGAATCAGATAAGTGGATTGATCCGCTGAGGCTTTTCATTTGGGCTCTTATCTAGGCATTTAAGGTGGGCACATTTTTGTAGCATGTTGAAATGAATTTTCTGTTTTTACACTTAGTAATTTCCGAGTGGTATTGGTCTAGGTTAGGGAAGTCGATCATTGTATATAGTTTTATTTATTTTGTTTTTATTTTAAGTAGATTAGGAACCAAATTTCAAAACCCCCCATTTTATTCTTTTATTTGTTAATTGACCTTTTTGTGTAGGTGTACCCTACAATCCCCGGACTGAACGATCCCTGCTTATCCTATACTAACAACTACATTTTGCAGGGTTAAATTGTGAGGCTATTTAAGCCGCATCAATTCTATGTCTAATGGTTAATTTGCACGTGTGAGTTGATTCGAGGGTTAGATAATACTACTAGTTAAGAGAATTACGCTGAGTGTTTTCGAAAATTAGTAGTATTAGGCTTGGTAAGGACTTTTCCGATTCAAGCCTACATTAGAATGAATCAGATAAATGGATTGATCCGCTGAGGCTTTTCATTTTGGCTCTTATCTAGGCATTTAAGGTGGGCACATTTTTGTAGCATGTTGAAATGAATTTTCTGTTTTTACACTTAGTAATTTTCGAGTGGTATTGGTCTAGGTTAGGGAAGTCGATCATTGTATATAGTTTTATTTGTTTTGTTTTTATTTTAAGTAGATCTGGAACCAAATTTCAAAACCCCCCATTTTATTCTTTTATTTGTTAATTGACCTTTTTGTGTAGGTGTACCCTACAATCCCCGGACTGAACGATCCCTGCTTATCCTATACTAACAACTACATTTTGCAGGGTTAAATTGTGAGGCTATTTCAGCCGCATCAATATTAATCTTGAATGGTTCGAAACTTTTAGTGTTTTTATATGAATGGTGCTACGAATTTGAGAACATGAATCAACTTTTTGGTTTTGTGTTCTTAAATCAATAAGTAGTAAAGGTTTTGTGCAAAAACCGAATTCAATCAAAGAGGATTGCAATTAGGTGGACTTTTTCATACTAAGTTGCACACTTGAGTTGATAGCCTTTCTAGGTGCTTATTGCGTTGAACATGTTGTGTTTGACTAGCTTTCTAGGGCTTGCATGCATGTTTGATAGGATTAGTCTTTGTGCTTTCACTTAGATTAATTAGCATTGAAAGTAAAATATGGGAAATTGTTTGCTTTTAACGTTTCACATGATCAATTCCTCTTGCATGACTATGATGAGCAATGTTAGAAATTGATTCGATTTTTAATCATATATTTCAGTTTGATCTTTGTTCTTTCATTCCATTTGTGTTTTTATGTTTTTGCATTTTAATTGTTTTGTTAACTTAGTTTTATTTTCGAAAAACCAAAAACAAAATTCCCCCTTTTCGTAAATATGTATATATTTTGTTATATCTTTGTAAATATTATACTTTTTTTTTATTTTAATTGTTTAAATTGTCTTGCAATGACAGGTGTACCCTCAATCCCCGGAATAGAACGATCCCTATTTACTTATACTACTAACGATATTTTCAGGGTTAAATTATGCGCTTGCTTTTTGCGCATCATATTTCCTTTACTATACAATTTACTAACTTCTTTAATTCTTAATGTTGTTCAGGATTTCTATGAATGACCGAGCCTTCTAAACTCTCTACAGTTAAAGAAATTGAAGCAAGGCTTGCTCGTTTGAAAAATCCTCCACAACCTGAGTATAGGAAACCCTCTCCTCTGACATTTAAGGACTACATATTTAACGAGCAAGGGAAGAGACTTTTTCCTTCTGAGGAGTCTGCATCACCTATTGTTTCGTCTAACTCACCTCAGACTTCACCACCTTCTTCACCACCCCCTGAAGAAGAAGAGAACGTTAAGATGGCTTCTATTAGAGAACTCTCTGTGGTTCAAGGAGGACTTCCCACAAGCATTGTGTACTCTGCCCCTGCTGCAGGGAAATCTGCAGATTTTGAGTTGAAGAGTGGATTACTTCATAGGCTCCCTATGTTCCATGGTCTTAATATGGAGGACGCCAACAAGCATCTTCGAGAATTCTAGTCTGTGTGTATCAACATGTTACCACAAGGAGCAGATGAGAATATCCTTAAGATGAAGGCATTCCCCTTCTCTCTAGCTAACCGTGCCAAAGATTGGCTATATGAGATTCCTTCTGGACGCATCACATCTTGGGAAACTATGATGAAGGCCTTCCTCGAGAAATACTTCCCAGCTTCCAAGATCATTACACTCAGGAAGAAGATAAGTGGAATAAAACAAGCTCAAGATGAATCTTACTCCGCTTATTATGAGAGGTTTCAGTCCTTGATTGCCCAATGTCCTCAACATCAAATGAAGGAAGAAACCTTGCTTACTTGCTTCTATGAAGGTCTCTTACCTCTGGAACGTGACATGTTAGATGCTGCAGCTGGAGGAGCTTTTGTGGATAAGTCACCTGCTGAAGGGAGAGCCATGATTGAGAATAGAGAATGCCCAACAATATGAGGGTGTAGGTCTCACAACTCGAAGGGTGAATGAGATAGGTACCAATTCGGTTATTGAGGAAAGATTGAACAAACTCATGGATCAAGTTGTGAACGCCAAGGGACTTGTGCAAGTTTGTGGAGTATGTTCTATGCAAGGGCATGTGACTGATCAATGTCCTTAACTAGCAGAGAGTGGAGGATGGGAATCCTTGAACGCCATTGGAGGATACCAAGGGAACCATGGGGGTCCCCCATGACCAAGATATGATCCTTATTCGAATACCTACAACCCTGGATGGAGGGACCACCCCAACTTCAAGTGGACAAACAATGAGAACACTCAGAATCCCCTTGGAGGAAACTTCCAACGTCCTCAAGGGCCACCATTTCAAGGACCATCCTTTCAAAGGCCTTATATGCAGAATCAACATGCTTCAGGGAGTTCAAATTCAAATCTCAACTATGACAAGATGTTTGAAGCTCTTACCAATTCAACTCAGGCCTTGGTTCAAGGACAACAGACCCATACTAAGGATATTGCAGACCTTAAGACACAAATGGGCCAAGTTGTGGACTTTATGAGCAAGATTCATGAAACTGGGAAGCTCCCAAGTAACACCATACGAAATCCAAAGGGTAATGTGGAGAATGCATCTGTGGTGACTACTAGGAGTGGAAATCACCCTGAGAAAGCCAAGGAGGCTCAAGTGGTCATTGAAGTTGAGGAGGACCAAGACACTATCAAGTTGAACCTTGAGAAGGACCCTACAACGTCCAAGGGAGAAGCTAGGACGTCCTCACCTTCCAAAGCAAATCCGAAACCTAAAGGTAATGATTCTAACTTGTCTAATTCGGTTATTGCTAACCCTTCTTCTTCTTGTATGCCTTTTCTATGCAGATTTGCTAAATCGAAGAAGGATGAGAGTGACCAAGCTATCTTGGAAACTTTCAGGAAGGTGCAAGTAAACTTACCCCTCCTTGAGGCCATCAAGCAAGTGCCTAGATATGCCAAGTTCCTGAAAGAGCTTTGTATCACAAGGAGGAGTAATCGTGAAAAGCAGGTAGTGAAGGTAAGTGAGAATGTTTCTGCCTTGATTCAGAGGAAACTACCCCACAAATGCAAGGATCCTGGAAGTTTCACCATTCCATGCACCATTGGTAACTCTAGGTTTGAGAATGCCATGTTAGACTTAGGGGCATCTGTGAATGTCATGCCCTATTCTGTTTATGAAACCTTAGGTCTAGGTGAACTTAAATCTAATAATGTTATCATTCAGTTAGCTGACAGGTCCAATGCATACCCTAGAGGTTTGTTGGAAGATGTTCTTGTGCAGGTTAGTCATCTTTTCTTTCCAGCTGACTTCTATGTATTGGAGATGGAGCCCCAGTGAGTTCAACGCCATTACTATTGGGTCACCCTTTCTTAAGGACGGCCAGGACCAAGATTGATGTGTATGTTAGCTCTCTCACCATGGAATTCGATGGTGATGTTATTGACTTCAACATATTCGAAGCCATGAGGTATCCTAATGATGTTCATGACTGTTTTTCTATTGATATTCTGGATAATCTTGCACAACAAATATTTGAGATCATGAATGAGGATACCTTGGCCACCACACTCGAACAAGGAGTGGGCTACACCAAGGATGGCGTCACACTCCAAGAGGATGTGCTCAAGGAAACTTGTGAGGACAAAATCATTGCACATGTGTCCTTCCTTGAGGCATCACCCTTCGTAGGTAAGTCTCCTCCACCCTTGTCCATTCAGTTATCTACTAATAAGACTCTACCTTCAGTGGTCCAGGCACCAGAACTTGAACTTAAACCTCTTCCAGACCACTTGAAGTATGTCTACTTAGGGGACAAGGAGACTTTACCAGTGATTGTGTCCTCCTCTCTTACTTCTTCCCGAGAGGAGAGATTCGTGGAGATGCTAAAGCAACTCAAGATCGCCATAGGATGGACATTGGCGGATATCAAGGGAATAAGCCCTACAACTTGCGTCCATAGGATACTTCTTGAGGAGGGGACAAAGCCCACTAGAGAGGCTCAACGTCGTCTCAACCCTCCAATGATGGAAGTTGTGAAGAAGGAGGTCATCAAACTCCTAGATTGTGCCGTTATATACCCCATTTCAGACTCCAAATGGGTGTCCCTAGTTCAAGTTGTACCCAAGAAGTCAGGAGTGACTGTTGTGAAGAATGCTGAGAACGAACTGGTGCCCCAAAGGACAGTTACTGGCCACAGAGTTTGCATTGACTACAGGAAGCTCAATGCAACAACAAGGAAAGATCACTTTCCTCTTCCATTCATTGATCAGATGCTTGAGCGATTAACTGGACATGATTACTATTGCTTCCTAGATGGCTACTCAGGCTACAATTAGATTGCCTTAGCTAATGAAGGTCAAGAGAAGACGACATTCACATGCCCCTTTGGAACATTCGCTTATCGTCGCATGCCTTTTGGACTATGCAACGCCCCAGGTACCTTTCAAAGGTGTATGATAGGAGCATTTTAATGCGACGTTTTAACTGCATTTTCTTATATTTTTCTACGCCATTTCCTTGAAAAACCCCTGTTTGTGAAAGTTTCCATTCTTTGATTGGGAAAGTTCCTTATTGTAGAAAGTTTCTATTTCTGTAGTTTTCATTTCTCATTTCTGGTAAGTTTCCATTTTCAGTTTAGGAAAGTTTCTATTTTTCATTTTTAGTAAGTTTCTATTTTTCATTTTTAGTAAGTTTCTATTTTCATTTTTAGAAAGTTTCTATTTTCAGTATAGTTTCTATTTTCAGGACCTCTGAGCTAAAAAGTGGAAATGAACTCACGAATGGAAAGAGGAGCGTGCGAACGTCAAGACGAGTGAATATGAGAAGAAAAGGGTCACACAATTGAGCAGAAATGAAGAAATAAGCTTTCCTAATCCAACCAGGAAACCCTGCGAAATGGAGGAAGGCTTCCCAAGCAAGTTTCCAACGCAACCATGAAAAATAAATGGAAAAATAATGTGTCTAGACGTTGGAAGAAGAAAAGGCTTGAAGATGAAGCAACGAGGCCCAAGAAATATATGGATTTGAGATGGATTTTCGGCAAAATGGATCAAGGCCCATGAAAACCCATGAAATTAGGGTTTGTGACGCAAGGATGAAACCCTACAGATGCTTTGCCGTGAAAACCAAAGGGAGAAGAGAAAGATGGCGTGAAAATCAAGAGGAAAATAAAAGATTACGCCAAGAGATTTTCTAGGGTGGAGTTTAAGGAAAGAAATCAAGAAAAGGACCAAATGGCGTCTAGATTCATTCCTAGAAACCCTAATGGTATTTTGGCCGAATTACAAGAAGAAAATCAGAAATATATTCAAAGAATTTCGGCAAGAATATATTAGGGAATAAATCTTGGAGTTTTGTGATTGGTTGCATGACACACTAGGGCTTATTTGGCAATTTCTCATTGGTGGAAGCTATGTGGAATTATTAATTTACTTCCTTGGAAAATAAACAGAAAATCCACAGCTTGGAGACCATGACTTGGAAGAACAATGTAGGGTTAATTCGAATTTAATCATGAACTTGGTTTTAATCTTTGTTTCTTACATTTCATTCTTGTATTTGTATTTTTGTTTTTACTTAGTTTTTATTCTTCCTTTTAATTTTTGAAAAACCTAAACCTAAAACCCCCTAATTTCGTAAATGATGTTTATATTGTGTAAATATTATACTTTGTTTTATTTTAATTGTTTAAATTGTCTTACATTGACAGGTGTACCCTCAATCCCCGGAATAGAACGATCCCTACTTGCTTATACTACTAATGATATTTTTAGGGTTAAATTATATGCTTGCTTTGAGCGTATCACAAATCTGCATTGATGATCTCCTCCATAGCTACTTTTCTGAATTGGGTTGCCTCCCAAGCAGCGCTTGAGTTTAACGTCTTTCAGCCAGATAGAGGTTTCTTCTTAATCCATAGGAGGTGGTACAATGTGGAGGTCCTCTTCCTCCACAATTATCTCCCTAAACGCCTCATAATATGGCTTCAAACGATTGTCATTCACCTTAAACTCGTTGCCAGTTGTCTCACTTCTAATCTGTATAGCACCATGAGGAAAAACATGAGTAACAATAAAAGGTCCAATCCAACGAGATTTAAGTTTACCAGGAAAGAGTTTAAGTCGAGAGTGAAACAATAGGACTTCTTATTTTCGTTGGTTTTAGGTTTTCTACACTTAGTTGTTTTCGTATGTCTTGAGTCTTTGTTTGTGTTTGTGTCTAAGTTGTTATGATTTTGCTAAGGGACTAGCAAAAAGCTTAGTGTGGGGGTGTGATTGGAGTAATATTTTCTATGTTTTTAGTATCATTTTCCCTACATTTTACTTAGTTATCCCTTTAACAATGTCATTTCTAACTTACTTTATTGTATTTAGGTAGAAATGAACTTCAAAAGCAGGAAATGAGCTAAAAAGATGCAGAAATGAGGAAATGGAGTTTTCCTGGTCCAACTAGGAATCCCAGTCAACGCAGGAATCCTGATGAGGCTAGGAAACCTGAAAGCACTAGGAAACCACATGGCTTGAAGATGACGTTGGAGATATTATGGGAGATTAAATCTGATTTTTGCATGGGAAATGATGGAGATAATGTGAAAATTAATGTGGAAATCAAGGAGATTACGTTGAGAAAATCTTGGGGGAGTTTCAAGGGATTGTGCAACAAGAAAAAGCTCAAAACAAGTCCAGATTCGTTCCTTAATTCCCTCAAGATATGTTGGCTGAAATTAGAGAATAAAATCTGCAGTATTAATGTGAAAATCAAGAGAAAATCAAAGGGAGGATGTTAAGGATAAAGCCATGGAGAGATTTAAGGGAGAAAAGGTCCAAAATGAGTCCGGATACATTATCTAGGTTCATGCCTAGATATTTGGCCGAAAATTGTGAATAAAATCAGATTAAATCATGGGAAAATCAGCAACAAAATATTAGGGATTGATTTTGGAGCTTTTTAATTGGTTGGATGACATAGCAGAGCTGACGTGGCGTTATCTGATTGGCTAATGCTGTGTGGATCATTCTTGAAGACTTGGAGACTAAGTTGCCATCCTCTTATAAATAGGAGCATCAACAACGACCACTTGACACATTCTCTCATTCAAAATATCATCAAACCCTGAATCAAATACGTAATCCTCCCCTTTTCTCTCTCAAAATTTCGTCATCCTCTCTTCAAGTCAAGAAGTCGTGATCAAGCTCCATCAACATCATCTTACCTCCACCACCTTTGAAGCTTTCTTGCGTTCTTGAGATCTTCAAAAGTGTAACCATGTCCTTTTCTAGTTTAATTTCGGTTTTCTTTTCTTGTAATTCAAAACAGATTTTTGTTTTGTTATTTTGGATGTTTCGAATTCTTGTTAGATTAAAGTTTGGATGTTAAAGATTGATTTCCAATAACCATGAAGCATGTTTTGTTTTAGGTTTTTCAGATTATAATTTTCAGTTTTATATATGTCATGATTGTTTGTTGATTTTGTGCTTCAATCCCACCTTTTATGTGATTATGTTCTTTGGTGCGCAACTTAGAATTATAAGCATGTAATTGCATCCAAATTAAGATATCCTAGCGTTCTAGATCTTAATTGCTAAGTGGAAAACCTATAATTCCTTAGGTAAATCAACAATGAGCTTTGCATGATAAGATTAGCGTTTTAACTTGTCGTCTTTGCTTAAATCAATCAAACTTCCACATGTTCTTAATGCGTTAATTGTGTTTTGTTGGGGAATTGATCACTCACTAGCTTTGCATGATTAATAGGGTTAATTATGGTGCGTTCATCTAGTTAATCTAATTAAGGGAAGTAATAAGAACCTATGCATGCGTTCATGGTTTGTTCTTGATTGATTTCTTTCTATGATATGTTTGATTCGAAATTATGTTTGATAATCTGCTTAATGTGTTAATGGTTGTTAATTATATCTCTACTTCCTCCATTCATCTACTTCTACTTTGATTCAGATTTGTTTGATGACTTGTATAATATTTAGTAGTTAGATTTAGACATAAACTTTCGAAATCCCCTCTTAATTCTTTGTAATTTTCGTAGATATTGTATTTCTATAATTAATATTCTTTTCTTGACATATAAATGACAGGAGCACCCTCAATCCCCGGATAGAACGATCCCTACTTGCTATATACTAACAACAGTCAACAGGGTTAATTTTGAGAACTCATTTCGAGCTCATCAATTTTTAGCGCCGTTGCCGGGGATTGAAAAGTCTTTTTGCATTTGTTGCGTCAATATTGTATATATGTATATGCGAAATCGTAAAAAAAAGATTGTGTTTTTCGTTTGTGATCATTTTTGGTAGGGATAAGAGTTTTATTATAAGTTTGAAATTAATTTTGGAAATAGGTGAAGTAACTTTTGTTAATATTGGCCTAAACCCTTTAAGGGCACCTAGTTCAGGTCCCTTAAGGTTGAGGGCGGCCTTTATTAACACTTGTTGAACTGTCTTCACACTTATGACTTTTCTTATCTTAGTAAGTATAGCCTATGTGAGGTGGTGTCTAGAAAGAGGACAACGTCCATAACAGGTTTTGAATTCAGAAGTGCATACAATTGGGCCTAAACCACTATGTGGGAGTAGCTCAAGCCAAAATGAATTCTGCCTCTTGTGTTCGTCCTCCCCCACCTGGCCATTTCAGTAAGGCCGCACGTTCCAATCTTGATTTTGGATTTATAATCGAATTTTTATTCTTGCTAAACATTGGAAGAAACGAAAAATACACATGTAAAATTGTAAAGTTTTATACCCCACAAAATACTTGTAATTTCGCGTCATACATATAGTTAATACTATACTTGTATTTTCTATTAATTTTACTTTACTAACTTATTCTTTGAATTCCAGGAAAATCAAATGGGTGAAGGAACCCAGTCTATTAAGGACCTTGCGTTCTTAAATGTGTCTGGTGGGCTTTGAAGACGTTGAACATGTCCATGGATGATGCTGGAGTGTTGAGGAAGCTCCAAATGAATGAGTTCGAAGAGTTGAGGAATGATGCTTATGAGAGTTCACGGATCTACAAGGAGAAAACTAAGGCTTATCATGATAAGATGCTTCGTGGCAAGACCTTTGTTGTGGGACAAAAAGCCCTATTGTTTCACTCTCGACTTAAACTCTTTCTTGGTAAACTTAAATCTCGTTGGATTGGACCTTTTATTGTTACTCACGTTTTTCCTCATGGTGCTATACAGAATAGAAGTGAGACAACTGGCAACGAGTTTAAGGTGAATGGCCATCGTTTGAAGCCATATTATGAGGCGTTTAGGGAGACAATTGTGGAGGAAAAGGACCTCCACATTGTACCACCTCCTATGGATTAAGAAGAAACCTCTGTCTGCCATAAGTTCAACAGTCATAACTCATCTCCACAGATCAAAGACTACCCCATCTTAAGGATCAAAGAGGTCTTATATAAGGGTTGTAATGGGGCTAAGGTTTAGGGTTAAAAAGAAAGGAAGGGATAAGGTGATACATGCAAAAGCATTCGCCAATTTAAACCCTTAAAATGTCGAGCGTTAGTATAGGATAAGTAGGGATCGTTAAAAACCAGGGATTGAGGGTGCTAACATGTGAGAAACAAATCAAAGAAACATAGAATATACATCACACGAAAATTAGAATTTTTACAAGTACAAGCATGCATAAATTTCGAACAACAAAAGAAACAACAAAGAATTAGAGAGCAACCATACATGTATCACGAATTAGAGAGCAAGGAATGAGAGAAAAACAAAATATACAAGTATATGTAGACATAGATTTTGAAAGAAAGAGAGAATTTGAGTTAGAAAAGGTTTTGGAAATCCTACTCCTATTTATACACAATTTACAAGTCCATATCACATTAGAAATCCATATACAACAAGGATTACTAGTTATATACTCATTAGAATTACTTAATTATTAAGAAAACAAATTATTGACCAAGTCAAACACAAAATACTAAGTCAAAACTAACTCTAACTACTTTCCCTAAAATTTAGGAGCAAATCCCTAAAATTTAGGAACACATAACAAACACATAACAAACTCCTAAAAACCACCAAATTAATTCCTAGAAAACACTAACACATATTTACTATTCACGGAGACACTATTCACGAATTTTTAAAAACATTTTTTATTTTATTTTATTTTATTATCTAAGTTAACATGCTACCTAAAATTCTAAGTTAATTTTATCTATTTACACAAACAAGAAAACATAAAGATAGGGGGGTTTTTAAAGATTGAAATCGAAATTTTCAGAAAGTAAACAAAGATTAAAATTGTTTTTATTTACAAAGGTGGGAAAAGAAGAATCTTTGAAGAACAATTTTTCAAGAACTAATCAAGAACAACATATTCATGCATCCCTTAATCTTGTTAATTACCATGGAACATCATCAACCAAGAAACAAAGATCAATGCAACCAATGTCCCTTATTTTACTTCCCTTTACTTAGTCAATTAAGCAACGCACTTAATCCAACATATTTCAAACGCAGGTATCACACAATCAACGCAACTCATGATCTCATGCATTTGAATCATTAAGAACAAGTGAAAGTTTGGTCAATGAACATGCAAATCCAAGTACTCAACGCAAGTCAATTCATCACATGCATAATCTGATTTCGACCTTTGTCCAAAGCCTTTACTACTTAAGTGAATTAGGGTTACAACGCATAAACCTAATTACTAGCTCCAATTACATGCAATCACTCTAAGTTTCGAACCAAAGAACAAGAACATGCAAAAGTTTTCCATAAAACAAAATCAGATCATCATTCCATGAAATCGACAATTAACAAGATTCAAACATACATAAACACATCAAACATTGAAAAGACTATCCAAATCGCATCCAAAAATCAGAAAACTAACTCATGGTTTCGGTTTTACACAAAGAAAAACAAAAACAGAATTTCTATCTAACAAGTTACAAAACCGAGAAGAAAACATGGTGAAGATGGTAAGAACAACCCTTAGACACGTCCCAAGGTCCAACGCAGATCCAAGGCGGCGGCACAAAGTGAAGATCACGGCAAAGATGGAGGAAGGATCAAACATTGAAAAGACTATCCAAATCGCATCCAAAAATCAGAAAACTAACTCATGGTTTCGGTTTTACACAAAGAAAAACAAAAACAGAATTTCTATCTAACAAGTTACAAAACCGAGAAGAAAACATGGTGAAGATGGTAAGAACAACCCTTAGACATGTCCCAAGGTCCAACGCAGATCCAAGGTGGCGGCACAAAGTGAAGATCACGGCAAAGATGGAGGAAGGACGGCTAGGAACTTGCAAGATGGGAAAACCTGAAACTCAAGAGCAAACCGGTGAGAAACGAAATTGTGGAGAATAAAGTGTAACCCCTGAACATCTAATACACAAGGTATATATAGTAGCACGTCTCAAGGCACTCCCAATTCGTTTCTACTTGGTTTCTCTTAGTTCGTGTTGATTTAGGACTTCTTTCTCACAAAACAGATTTCCGGCAGGATTGACCTCAGTCCACTAAAACGTCCATAACTTCCTCTAGAAAATAGATATTGACAAACCGTAAAAAGTTCTGGAAACTAAACATCCGTATCTTTCCAACCATATAAAGATCATAATTTTCTGAGCTCTGAGCGATTTATGACACTCTGTTGAAGTTGACTGATCTGCACAGGCAGATTTCCGAATCTGTATTGGTTTCGACTTTTAATGCACAAGTTGAGTCCAATTCGGTTTTCCTCCACATCACATGCCTCTCACATGCCTTCCACGCCTATTCTGAAGTAGAAACGTCAAGAACTCCCTAGAACCTTCAAGAATCTCACGGCAATTCAATCCTTACTCAACAAGAAGTCCAATTTCCATATTGCTTTGTAATTCGAATCTCTTGTTGCTTCATCTTCCATGTGCACGGCATATGATCTTCTTGAGACTTCTAGATGCTTCATGATCGTTCCATAGCTCTCCTAGTATGAGTAGAACTCTATATGCAAGTAGGTTTCCTAGTTGAATACAAACTACTTTTCTGCGATTCTTCTACACTCTTCCGGATCCTTCTTGAGTAATCCTTATCCAACAGGGACTCCTTATCATACTAGAATTCCTTATCTGAGTAGAATTGGGTTTCCCTGTCCAAGTAGAACTTCTAATTTCAGCGACTTAAGAGTTTGAATCCAAGTCAGATTCTGATTCCTACTCCAACTAAGATTCCTTTTCCTAGTCAAACTGGGAGAACTTCCATTTCTTCATTTCTTTCCATTTTTTCGCCACTTGTGCCTTCCTTAGCCACTTTTGGACTTTGAGACTCCATTTACACCTGCAAAACACTAACTAAGTTAAATTGATCAGGATAAAGGAAATAACTTAGCAAAATATAGGGTTTAAACATTATAAACGTCGCATTTTATGCTCCTATCAAATTCCCCCACACTTAGTTTTTGCTAGTCCCTTAGCAAAATCAACATGACAAATCAAAAAGACTAAGACACAAAAACAAAGACCAACGAAAATACTAAGTAGGAAAACGAAAACACTAAGACTCAAAGACTCAAAAATGTAAAATACAAAGAAGACTCAAAAAGGAAAATCATAACCAAAAACAAAGACCAAGACGTTGACAAACACAATGACCTCTAAGCCCTTTAACATATTGTCTCAGAAATCTCATACTTTCAAGTCACCAAGATTAACACTTAACCAAGCATCACATCTTCAAGATATTCAAGAGCTAATTACAACATATAATCTACATATAAGCATGTAAGACTTGGGAGTAAACAATGGTGGTGGGTTCTTTAACATATTTCAAACAAGTCATGGTTCAAACCTCACATGGATATATCACTCTTTCTTCTCTCAGATTCAAGGCTCATGCTTAAAAGCTTATCACTCAAGTATATGTGAAAGATTAACAAGTAAATCACATATGTATAAGAAACGAAAGCACATTATATTTTTTTCTTTTAAAGATCTCATGAAAGATATCAACTACTTGCACAGATGAACCCAAGCCATAAGTTCAACAGTTATAACTTATCTCCACAGATCAAAGGCTGTCCCATCTTAAGGATCAAAGAGGTCTTACAATTAAGGTTGTAATGGGGCCAAGGCTAAAGGTTAAAAGAAACGAAGGGATAGGAAAATCACAAAGTATCCTAAAAACCTAGTAGAGCACCTGTTGATGTAGAGAGACCAAATTTCGAACTCCACCATATGTTGTAGACGCCAAGTATCCTTCAAAGGCTTATAAAAGGGCCAAGTACCATTATGTTGGGCCCAAACTTCATTCTAACCTTCTTTTGAACAAGTGAATTGGACAAGACCAAATTTTTCAACAATGGGCCTTCAATTTAAAACAAACTCCAAATTCACCAAGTATGGGGGACTAAAATCCATAAACATAAACAATAACACACATATTTTTTCTTTAATTGCCGAAATATTCTTTCTCTTTATTTTTTTTATGATTTCATTTTTTTCTTCTTTCGGCAATTACATACAATATTTCTTTCTATGGACAAGTCTACCCCCACACTTGAACTTCTTCATGTCTTCAAAAATCTTCCTTAACGCCAAAACTCCAAGCAAAGTCTCAAAAACATGCTCCACTAAGTCTTTAGAACAAAGGGTAAGGATATAACTATACTAGGGTTAAGGGTTAAGGAATTTTGAGGGTGATGAAATAAAAGGCTCAATGTAGGCACAAAATGGTTAACTAGGGGGGTCCCACGACGGGCACAAATAGGGACACAGGCTATATTTGGCTATGGTGGTAAAATCCTAAGTAAGTACCTTTATCCTTTCTAGAATCAGGGCCATATATTGATCATAAACGTCTCAACAAGCATAACAGTGAATTCTAGCATTCACTAGTCCATCAAACTTAATCTATGGCAAGTAATCAATCAAGATGAAAGAATAATGAGATCAACAAAATCATCGCCAAGAAAATAAGAGTATAATTCATTTTTTCATTAATCACTCAACAAAGAGAGGGCACATGGCTCAAATTCTCACAAGGGTTATTATGAATCATAACTTATCTTCCACATGTTCACATTTTGTACCAAGTTACGCATGCACCATATCTACTACACATTCATATGCTTTTCATACATCATAATTAACCAAAGAATATCATCAAACATTATCTCAATCTTGTGATCCTCTTTTAGCCTTAATTTCAGAGATATAAGTTCATCCTAGACAGTTAAAAGGGCATCCTAAGACTCGATCACAAAACAAAACAAAAACAAACACAAAAGTGACGCAACAAACAAGCAAAAACGTTTTGGACTTAGGGATATTTCCCTTCTCCTTTCGGTAACTCCTTTGGAACATGACCAGGTGAAGAGAGGAATGATTTTGGCGGAGCTCAGCTCACTTGATTGACAGGGGACGAGATCCTTTGTCAGCACTTCTCATATCCAAACTGAACCTTAGACATCACATCCCATTGGATGCGCCTACGATGAAGAAGATTTTTACCCAAAATTCATTTTGACTCTAAAAATAAACAAACAAACAAAACATATAAGTATAAAAACCAAAACATATAACACAAAACCTAAAACAAAAGTTAACGCAAAAATTTTTTGTTTTTATTTTCTGATTTTTCCGATTTTTTATTTTGTTTTCTTTTTATAACCACACAACTAGCTCCTAAAAACAAAGTGAAACGTTATACCCTTCCCCCACACTTAAATCATGCATTGTCCTCAATGTATAAACAAGTATAAAGCATACAAAACATCAAACAAGCATGGCATAAGAGTTAACGCAAGAAACCCAAAAACAAAGCAAAATTTACGAAAATAAAGAGAAAGGGAGGAGTTCAAGAAAGCAAATCTGCATTGATGGCTCCTCCATAGCTACGGATGAAATGGGTTGCCTCCCATGCAGCGCTTAATGTTTAAAGTCTTTCAGCCTAGACTTGCACCTTCATTTAGTCCTCTGGTTGTGGCGCATCTTGGAGGGGTACATCCTCCACATTGTGCTCCACAAACGCCTCATAGTAAGGCTTAAGACAATGTCCATTCACCTTGAAATCACTTCCAGTTGCAGGGCTCCTTATCTGTATAGCACCATGAGGAAAAACTTTAGTAACAATAAAAGGACCAACCCATCTAGAACGCAACTTACCAGGAAAAAGTCTTAATCTAGAATGAAATAAAAGAACTTTTTGCCCAACTACAAAGGTCTTTCCACGAATCATCTTATCATGAAAAGCCTTTGTCTTTTCCTTGTAAATCCGCGCACTATCATAAGCCTCATTTCGAATTTCCTCAAGCTCATTTAGTTGCAACTTCCTATGAAGGCCAGCCTCGTCCAAGTCCATGTTGAACGTCTTAACTGCCCACCATGCTCGATGCTCCAACTCCACAGGTAAATGGCATGGTTTCCCATACACCAAACGAAAGGGTGACATTCCCATTGGCGTTTTGTAAGCTGTCCTATACGCCCATAATGCATCATCCAAACGTTGACTCCAATCCTTCCTAGATGGCCCCACGGTTTTCTCAAGTATCCTCTTGATCTCCCTATTTGAAACTTCTGCTTGTCCACTTGTTTGAGGATGATAAGGTGTTGAAACCTTATGTGTCACATGATACTTCCTAAGCAAAGCCTCAATGGTCTTGTTGCAAAAGTGAGAACCTCAATCACTAATGATAGCTCTAGGCATGCCAAACCTATTCAAGATGTTAGATTTTATAAACTCTGCAACTGATAGGAGCATTTTAATGCGACGTTTTAACTGTTATTTCTCTATATTTTCTGCGTTATTTCCTTAATAAAACTCTGTTTAGGAAAGTTTCCATTCTTCGAATGGGAAAGTTCCTAATTGTAGAAAGTTTCCGTTTTGTAGTTTCTATTTTCCATTTTTAGAAAGTTTCCATTTTAGTTTAAGAAAGTTTCCATTTCTTATTTTAGAAAGCTTCTATTTTCAGGTTTTTGGAATACTGAATTGAGTTCATAAATGGAACGAGAAGCTTCATGAAAATGACATGGCAAGGAGAGAATCAAGGAAGAGTTTTTTTTTAAAAAAGGAAAATATATTTTCCTTGGGGATTAAATTTTCCGTGTAATACTTAAGGAAAAACAAGGTGACAACGTGGGAATTAAAGATGATTGATTGAGGATTTCAAGGAGAGATTTTCTTGGGAGACTTTTATGGAAAGAAATATTGTTGGAGGAATAATTTGGTGTGATTGCCAACGTGAAAATCAGAAATAATCAAGGAGATGACGCCAAGAGAGATTCAAGGGAGATATTTATGGAAGGAAAATATGTGTGCACCAAGGAAAAGCTAAAAAGGCGTCTAGATTCATCCCTAAATTCCCTAAAGGAATGTTGGCCGAAATTCATGAAGAAAATCAGAATAATTTCAAGGAAATTCGGCAATTAAATATTAGGGAGGTATTTTAGAGAATTATGATTGGTTGGAACACATCACAAGGCTTACTTGGCATTCTATGATTGGTTGGACCACATCACAAAGCTTACTTGGCGAATTCCTATTGGTGGAAGCTATGTGGAAATTTCTGATTGCTTTGTGAATCCTAGCCGTGCTCCTATATATACCCACCTCTTTGACGTTGAGAGAGGTTCCACACACCTTAGAAAAAATCAGAAAATACATATTGTTGTCGTGAGCCTCTATCATCTTCTCTCCATCCTCTAGAGCAAGCTACGAGTTCAAGCAAGGCCAAGGGAGAAGAAGAATTGCCTTGAGCATCATCATCCACCACCATTCTTGAAGCTTGCTTTCGAGATTCAAGAGACCACAACGTTAATCATCCATCTTCATCCTCCATCCACGGTGTAATCCGATTCTCCTTTGTAACCTTTGCTTTGATTTCGTTGGTTTTGTTCTAGTTGACATATGTGTTTGAACAAATATTAATTTCTGAAATTTTATGATTAATTGAGAATTTTCAGATTCATATATTGTGATTCGAGAGTTGTTTATGTGAGTTTGTTTAATTAAATTTGCGTTATAGATAACTTTTGTATTTTAATCTTATGTGGTTGCAAACACTTAGGGTTTTGATATGAATGATGCTAGGTTTAAGAGCATGAAATCGACTTTTCGTTTTGTGTAAACTTGAATCAAAGTAGTAAAGGTTTTGTACAAAGATCGAATTTAATTAAAGAGAATTGTAATTAGGTGGACTTTTCCATACTAAGTTGTACACTTGAGTTGATAGCCTTTCTCTATTGATACGTGCAAAAGCATTCACCAATTTAAACCCTGAAAATGTCGAGCGTTAGTATAGAGTAAGCAGGGATCGTTCAAGCCGGGGATTGAGGGTGCTAACATGTGAGCAACAAATTAAAAGAAAGAATATACAAATTCACACGAAAATTATAAGAACATATACAAGTTAAGTTAGAATTAAATTAGAAATCCATATACAACACAAATACAAACAACAAATTCTAGTTAAATTCTAACTACACAAATTCATGTATAACACAAACACAAATTACTATTCACGAAAACAATATTCACGGAATTAAATTATATTTTCAGATTATTTACATATTATTTAAGTTTACATGCTATCTAAAAATCCTAAAATTAATTTTATATATTTACACAAACAAGAAAACATAAAGATGGGGGGTTTTTGAAGATTAAAAACAGAAAATTTCCAGAAAATAAAGATTAAAATCGTTTCTATACATAGGTGGGAAAAGAAGAATTTTTGGAAAACAATTCATCAAGAACAATCAAGAATGATTCATTCATGCATCCCTTAATCTTTATTAATTGCCAAGAACACCATCAATCAAGACACAAAGATCAAAGCAACCAATGTCCCTTTTAACTTTCTTTCTTATGTGAATCGAAATAGCAAAGCACTAAGTCAATTTATTTTGAAAACCCGAATACTGATAGGAGCATAAAATGCGACGTTTATAATGATTAAACCCTATATTT
Source organism: Rosa chinensis (assembly GCF_002994745.2). Classification (NCBI taxonomy): domain Eukaryota; kingdom Viridiplantae; phylum Streptophyta; class Magnoliopsida; order Rosales; family Rosaceae; genus Rosa; species Rosa chinensis. The sequence continues at coordinate 69,871 of NW_020126822.1, read as the reverse complement.
TGCTAAGTTATTTCCTTTATCTTGATCAAATTAACTTAGTTAGTGTTTTACAGGTGAAAATGGAGTCTCAAAGTCCAAAAATGACTAAGGAATGCACAAGTGGCGCAAAAATGGAAAGAAGTGAAGAAATGGAAGTTCTCCCAATTTGACTAGGAAAAGGAATCCTAGTTGGAGTAGGAATCAGAAGCTGACTTGGATTCAAACTCTTAAGTCGCGGAAATTAGAAGTTCTACTTGGACAGGGAAACCCAATTCTACTCAGATAAGGAATACTAGTGTGACAAGGAGTCCCTGTTGGATAAGGATTACTCAAGAAGGTTCCGGAAGAGTGTAGAAGAATCGCAGAAAAGAAGTTTGTATTCAACTAGGAAACCTACTTGCATATGGAGTTCTACTCATACTAGGAGAGCTATGGAACGATCATGAAGCATCTAGAAGTCTCAAGAAGATCATATGCCGTGCACATGGAAGAGGAAGCAACAAGAGATTCGAATTACAAAGCAATATGGAATTTGGACTTCTTGTTGAGTAAGGATTGGAATTGCCGTGAGATTCTTGAAGGTTCTAGGGAGTTCTTGACGTTTCTACTTCAGAATAGGCGTGGAAGACATGTGAGAGGCATGTGATGTGAAGGAAAACTGAATTGGACTCAACTTGTGCTTCAAAAGTCAAATCCATTACAGATTCGGAAATCTGCCTGTGCAGATCAGTCAACTTCAACGGAGTGTCAAAAATCGCTCAGAGCTCAGAAAATTATGATCTTTATATGGTTGGAAAGCTACGGATGTCTAGTTTCCAGAGCTTTTTACGGTTCATCGATAGCTATTTTCTAGAGGAAGTTATGGCCGTTTTAGTGGACTGAGGTCAATCCTGCCGGAAATCTGTTTTGAGCCAAAGAAGTCCTAAATCAACACGAACTAAGAGAAACCAAGTAGAAACGATTTGGGAGTGCCTTGAGACGTTCTACTATATATACCTTGTGTATTAGACGTCCAGGGGTGAACAATTTTCTCCACAATTTCGTTTCTCACTTGTTTTCTCTCTAGTTTTCAGGTTTTCACAATCTTCAAGGAGCAAAGCCGTGCCATCACCCTCCACCACCGTGATCTTCACTTGTTGCTGTGCTAAGGAGCTGCTTTGGACCTTGGGACGTGATTAAGGGTTGTTCATATGCTCTACCATACATATAACTCACGGTTTTGTATAATTGTTAGATGGATTTTCTGCTTTGGAATTTCTATGTGTAAACCGAATCTTTTGAGTATGCAAAACTGTTTTCAAGTATAATTTTGATGTTCTATTCAATGATTGATGTGTTTATGTGTCCTTTGTCTTGATTGATTGCCGAATGCATGGATTGATGATCTGATTTTGTGCTTCATTACATGGAACGTTCTTGTGGTTGCAAACATAGGAAGACTTGCATGTAATTTGCTAGTAATTAGGTTATGCTTTGTAACTCTAATTCGAATAAGTAGTAAAGGCTTGCTTTGAGTCGAAATCAGGTTATGCATGTGATGATGAGTATTGACGCCCTTGGATTTGCATGTCTATTGATTCTTTCTTGAACTTAATGATTTGAAAACGGGATTTTTCATTATTGATATCGAACTTTTCAAAATAAAATTGATTTGATTTTCAATTTGACTTAAGAAAGAAAGTTAAAAGGGGACAATGGTTGCTTTGATCTTTGTGTTCTTGGTTGATAGCTTTCCATGGTAATTAAAAGAAAGATTAAGGGATGCATGAAAATATTGATTCTTGAATGGTTCTTGATAAGTTGTTCTTCGAAAATTCTTCTTTTGCCACCTTTGTATAGAAACGATTTTTGTTCTTTTATTTATTTTCTGAAAATTTATACTTTGATCTTTAAAACCCCCCTATGTTTTATGTTTTGTGTTCTTGTATATTTGTAAATATATAAAATTAATTTTAGGATTTTTAGATAGCATGTAAACGTAAATAACTTGTTAATAATCTGAAAATATAATTTAATTCCGTGAATAGTGTTTTCGTGAATAGTAATATGTGTTTGTGTTATACATGGATTTGTGTAGTTAGAGTTTAACTAGAATTTGTAGTTTGTATTTATGTTGTATATGGATTTCTAATTTAATTCTAACTTAACTTGTAAATATTCTTATATTTTCGTATACTTGTATATTCTTCTCTTTAATTCGTTTCTCATATGTTAGCACCCTCAATCCCCGGTCTTGAACGATCCCTGCTTATCCTATACTAACGCTCGACATTTTCAGGGTTTAAATTGGTGATTGCTTTTGCACGTATCAATTTTTGGCGCCGTTGCCGGGGATTGAAAAGTCTTCATGTGATGAAAACGCCACTAAGGTATGATTTTGGTAAGGGATTATGAATTATGATGGAATAGGTGAGGTCTCTTTTGTTAGTATTAGCCTTAACCCCTTATGAGTACCTGATTCAGGTCTCTTAAGGTTGAGGGTGGCTTTTATTAACACTTGAAAAATGTCTTGCACTTAGGACTTTTCTTATCTAAGTAAGTATAGCCTATGTGGGATGGTGTCTAGGAAGGGGACAACGTTCATGACAGGTTTTTTTTTCCAGAAGTGCATTCAAATGAGCCTAAACCACTATGTGGGAGTAGCTCATGCCAAAATGGATTTTACCTCTCTTGTTCGTCCTCCCCCAACTGGCCATTTCAGTAAGGTTTCCCAAAGGATTTGAGAAGAAATATGTGTGGAGGCAAGGACTTGGGCCGCACGTCCAAAACAATGGTTCATGATGTCTTGTTGAAGTCATATACTTAGACAATTTTTGAGAATAGTTGGGTTTGGTAAGAAGTTGTGAGTCATAAGGACTAGGTGAAATATTCTTTTGTTAATACTTGTCAAAGTTTTCTTTATCAAATAGGCACACTTTATTAGCACAGGGTGTCTAGGTTGATTGGATACGAGAAGTGCTAGCAAAGGGTCTCGTCCCCTGCTAATCAAGTGAGCTGAGCTCCGCCAAAATCGTTCCTCTACTACCTGGCTCTGTGTGAAAAGAGTAACCAAAAGATAAAGGGAAGGGAGACTTGTATTAAAACTAGAATCTTTGGGCCGTATGTCTAAATCTTGATTCACGATTCCTTATTGGAGTTAACTACTTAAAGATTGTAAAAATTGTGAAACTTGTAAATAGATACATAAAATTTTGTTAGTCTTGTATATATCCATACTTTTGATGTTTTGTTGTGTGTATATATTGGAATAAATGGAGGTGCAAGTCTAGGCTGAAAGACTTTAAACATTAAGCGCTGCATGGGAGGCAACCCATTTCAACCGTAGCTGTGGAGGAGTCATCAACGCAGATTTGCTTTCTTGAACTCTTCCTTCTCTTTTAATTACATAATTTTTCTTTGTTTTAGGATTTCTTGCGTTAACTCTTATGCCATGCTTGATTTATGCCTTGTATGCTTTATACTTGTTTATACATTGAGGACAATGCATGATTTAAGTGTGGGGGAAGGGTTTAACGTTTCACTTTGTTTTTAGATAGTTAGTTTTGTGGTCTTAAAAAAAAAAAAAAAATTTCGTCACTTTATTAATAATAAAAAAAAATCTCGTCTCTATTCACAAAAAAAAAAAAAAAAATCTTTTTGTTTTTGTTTTTGTTGTTTGATTGAGTCTTAGGATGCCCTTTTAACTGTCTAGGATGAGCTTATATCTCTGAAATTAAGGCTAAAAGAGGATCACGAGATTGAGATAATGTTTGATGATATTCTTTGGTTAATTATGATTTATGAATAGCATATGAATATGTAGTAGATATGGTGTATGCGTAACTTTGGTACAGAATATGAACATGTGGAAGGCAAGTTGTGATTCATAATAAACCCTTGTGAGAATTTGAGCCATGTGCCCTTTCTTTGTGAGTGATTAATGAAAAAATGAATTATACTCTTATTTTCTTGGCGATGATTTTGTTGATCTCATTATTCTTTCATCTTGGTTGACTACTTGCCATAGATTAAGTTTGATGGACTAGAGAATGCTAGAATTCACTTTTGTGCTTGTTGAGACGTTTATGATCAATATATGGCCCTGATTCTGGAAAGGATAAAGGTACTTACTTAGGATTTTTACCACCATAGCCAAATATAGCCTGTGTCCCTATTTGTGCCTGTCGTGGGACTCCCCTAGTTTAACCATTTTGAGCCTACATCGAGCCTTTTCTTTCATCACCCTCAAAATTCCTTATTCCTTAACCCTTAACCCTAGTATAGTTATATCCTTACCCTTTGTTCTAAAGACTTAGTGGAGCATATTCTTGAGACTTTGCTGGGAGTTTTGGCGTCAAGGAAGACTTTTGAAGACATGAAGAAGTTCAAGTGTGGGGGTAGACTTGTTCATATGTAATTTTTGTATGTAATTGCCATGGAAAAGAAAAAAAAGAAAGAATGAAATCGAAAAGAAAAAGGAAGAATATTTCGGCAATTTAAAAAATATGTGTGTTATTGTTTATGTTTATGGATTTTAGTCCCCTATACTTGTTGGATTTGGAGTCTGCTTGGAAGTGAAGACCCATTGTTGAAAAATTTGGTCTTTGTCCAATTCACACTTGTTCAAGAGAAGGTTAGAATGAAGTTTGAGCCCAACATGATGACACTTGGCCCTTTTATAAGCCTTTGAAGGATACTTGGCGTCTACATGCTTTGGTGGATTTCGATTGGTCTCTCTACATCAACAAGTGCTCTATTAGGTTTTTAGGATACTTTGTGATTTCCCTATCCCTTCGTTTCTTTAAACCTTAAGCCTTGGCCCCATTACAACCTTAATTGTAAGACCTCTTTGATCCTTAAGATGGGACAGCCTTTGATCTGTGGAGATGAGTTATGACTGTTGAACTTATGGCTTGGGTTCATCTGTGCAAGTGGTTGATATCTTTCATGAGATCTTTGAAAAATAATATATGTGTTTTCGTTTCTTATACATATGTGATACACTTGCTAATCTTTCACATATACTTGAGTGATAAGCTTTTAAGCATGAGCCTTGAATCTGAGAGAAGAAAGAGTGATTTATCCATGTGAGGTTTGAATCATGACTTGTTTGAAATATGTTAGAGAAACCACCACCATTGTTTACCCCCAAGTCTTACATGCTTATATGTGGATTATATCTTGTAATTAGCTCTTGAATATCTTGATGATGTGATGCTTGGTTAAGTGCTAATCTTGGTGACTTGAAAGTATGAGATTTCTGAGACAATATGTTAAAGGGCAATAGAGGTTTTTGTTGTGTCAACGTTGGAGCCTTTGCTTGTGACGTTTTCCTTGGTTTTTCTTTAAGTGTTTTTACGTTTTTGAGTCTTGAGTCTTTGATTTTCGTTTACCATACTTAGTATTTTCGTTGGTTTTGTTTCTTAGTCTTTTTGGTTTGTTATGTTGATTTTGCTAAGGGACTAGCAAAAGCTAAGTGTGGGGGAATTTGATAGGAGCATAAAATGCGACGTTTATAATGATTAAACCCTATATTTTGCTAAGTTATTTCCTTTATCTTGATCAAATTAACTTAGTTAGTGTTTTACAGGTGAAAATGGAGTCTCAAAGTCCAAAAATGACTAAGGAATGCACAAGTGGCGCAAAAATGGAAAGAAGTGAAGAAATGGAAGTTCTCCCAATTTGACTAGGAAAAGGAATCCTAGTTGGAGTAGGAATCAGAAGCTGACTTGGATTCAAACTCTTAAGTCGCGGAAATTAGAAGTTCTACTTGGACAGGGAAACCCAATTCTACTCAGATAAGGAATACTAGTGTGACAAGGAGTCCCTGTTGGATAAGGATTACTCAAGAAGGTTCCGGAAGAGTGTAGAAGAATCGCAGAAAAGAAGTTTGTATTCAACTAGGAAACCTACTTGCATATGGAGTTCTACTCATACTAGGAGAGCTATGGAACGATCATGAAGCATCTAGAAGTCTCAAGAAGATCATATGCCGTGCACATGGAAGAGGAAGCAACAAGAGATTCGAATTACAAAGCAATATGGAATTTGGACTTCTTGTTGAGTAAGGATTGGAATTGCCGTGAGATTCTTGAAGGTTCTAGGGAGTTCTTGACGTTTCTACTTCAGAATAGGCGTGGAAGACATGTGAGAGGCATGTGATGTGAAGGAAAACTGAATTGGACTCAACTTGTGCTTCAAAAGTCAAATCCATTACAGATTCGGAAATCTGCCTGTGCAGATCAGTCAACTTCAACGGAGTGTCAAAAATCGCTCAGAGCTCAGAAAATTATGATCTTTATATGGTTGGAAAGCTACGGATGTCTAGTTTCCAGAGCTTTTTACGGTTCATCGATAGCTATTTTCTAGAGGAAGTTATGGCCGTTTTAGTGGACTGAGGTCAATCCTGCCGGAAATCTGTTTTGAGCCAAAGAAGTCCTAAATCAACACGAACTAAGAGAAACCAAGTAGAAACGATTTGGGAGTGCCTTGAGACGTTCTACTATATATACCTTGTGTATTAGACGTCCAGGGGTGAACAATTTTCTCCACAATTTATTTTGAAAACCCGAATACACACATACGTTGAAAATTCGTTTTCAAATCATTAAGTTCAAGAAAGAATTGATGAACATGCAAATCCAAGCACTCAAAGCAAGTCAAAACTTATCATCACATGCACAATCTGATTTCGACTCAAAGCAAGCCTTTACTACTTATTTCGAACTAAGGTTCACAAAGCATCAACCCTAATTACAAGCAAGTTACATGCAAGTCATCCTAATTGTTTGTCAGACTTAGAAAATCGTTAACATGTAATGAAGCATAAAACCAGATTATTATTCTTTTAATTTCGGCAAACAACAAGATCAAGAACACATAAACACATCAATCATGAAAAGAACCATCTAAATTGCATCCAAAAATCAGTTTGTCACATCATAGTTTCAGTTTAAACAACAGAAATTCCAAAGCAGAAATTCTAACTACAAGAAAGCCATAACCGTAAAAATACATGAAAAGATGATGGTGTGGACAACCCTTGATCACGTCCCAAGGTCCAAAGCAGCTCCAAGGTGTCGCACAAGTGTTGATCACGGCTGGAAAGATGGATGGTTACGGCCTTGCTCCTTGAAGATTGCGAAAACCTGAAAACTAGAGAGAACAAGTGAGAATACGAAATTGTGGAGAAAATTCTGAACCTTGAAACGTCTAATACACAAGGTATTTATAGGAAGACGTCCCAAGGCACTCCCAATTCGTTTCTACTTGGTTTCTCTTAGTTCGTGTTGATTTAGGACTTCTTTCTCCCAAAACAGATTTCCGGCAGGATTGACCTCAGTCCACTAAAACAGCCATAACTTTCTCTAGAAAATAGCTATTGATGAACCGTAAAAAGATTTGGAAACTAGACATCCGTAGCTTTCCAACCATATAAAGATTATAATTTTCTGAGCTTTGAACGATTTTTGACACTCCGTTAAAGTTGACTGATCTGCACAGGCAGATTTCCGAATCTGTAATGGATTTGACTTTTAAGGCACAAGTTGAGTCCAATTCGGTTTCCCTTTGCATCACATGCCTCTCACATGCCTTCCACGCCTATTCTGAAGTAGAAACGTCAAGAACTCCTTAGAACCTTCAAGAATCTCACGACAATTCCAATCCTTACTCAACAAGAAGTCCAAATTCCATATTGCTATGTAATTCGAATTCTTTGTTGCTTCCTCTTCCATGTGCACGGCATATGACCTTCTTGAGACTTCTAGATGCTTCACGATCGTTCCATAGCTCTCCTAGTATGAGTAGAACTCCATATGCAAGTAGGTTTCCTAGTTGAATACAAACTTCTTTTCTGCGATTCTTCTACACTCTTCCGGAACCTTCTTGAGTAATCTTGTGATGCCCCAGAAATTCGTATTTATTTTCCGAGGATTTTCCGGAATTTAAATTGTGGGTATCGGACCGTTTCGTGGCTCTTGGATGGAGCGGAAGTATTTCGGGCGAATAATTAATTGAAGAATATGGTTTTAGGGGGGTTGCCAAAGGTTGACTTTTTATTCGTTGGGATTCTCTGAAAACTTCCTTCACGAAAGTTGTAGAGCGCGTCGATACGAGTTCGTGGACATGTGGAACGCGGAAATCGGAGTTCGTATGAGAAAGTTATGAGTGTTTGAAAAATTTGGAAAGTTACTATATATAGGGGTTTCCCTTTTGGGAAAGTTACTATTCTCATTTGGTAAGTTTCCATTTTCGGAAACTCTCATTTCTCTCCGTTCTCTCTCCTGATTTTCGACTGACCCGACCCAGACCCGGTGGATCCGACCCGGATTTTCCGACGAGCTCCGGCGACGGCGGACCACCAGACGAGGCCAGATCTGTTCGCCTCCTCCGTGCGCTCCTCCCTGTGGTGTTGGTTTTCACGGCGGTTCACCGGAAGGTAGTGATCGGAGCCGCTACAGTAGACGAATCGGGACCCGACCGGAAATCCACTTTTCCGGCGACGTCTCAGCCGATCCTTCTTGGTTTTGGAATCTCCTCCTCCTTCTGATCATCCTCATGCCCGCCTTGAAGGACGATTTTGTGTGTGGAGTGGAAGATCTAGGTTTGAAAATCTGCGGTGCACAACGAATCTGGGATTTGATCAGACGGCTGCGATTGGCCGATCTTGTAAGCTTGATCTAGGACGATCTAGGCCGAACCAGACTTAGCTCCAGGTATGAAAGTTGCTCTACTCTTCATGATGAACATTTCTGGTTGGCTTGATTGTTGTGGTTTTGAGTTTTGGTCGGTGGTGGTTGTGGCGGTTGCACCGCCGACTGTGGCGGCGTTATGGTGGCCTTCCGGCCATGTGATGGTTAGTTTCTGGTATTGTATATCATCCACTCGTCGATACGAGCGTTTTGATATATAATACGCAATTTTTGGAGATCGTATGATTATATTGTGATTTTTACGGTTTCGGACCGTTTGATGCTTCGATCCGTGAGGATCCGAGCGTCCGATCGACTTGTGGTTTGGACATATCGATCGTAGAAGTATTCCGGAGACATTGGGTGGTCTCGGATGTGGTTTCGCCTCGATTGGCGTCACTTTGGGGATTTTAGTTCAAAACGGGGGTTTCAGACTTAAATCGTTTGTGGATTGTTGCTAAGTTGAAACCGTATGTGATTAGGTGCTTGACGAGGTATCCTTGGACGGTTGTTTTGTGGTGTGGCTGCCTTGTTCAGTATTGAAGACGCAGCGGGAGTTTCGAGGTGAGTAATCTCACAAGGTTCATTATGAACGGAACTACCATTATTGTTTTGGCGTTAATTATTTAACTGCAAACTATAGTTGGTATTAATAGGCATTCCTGAGCGAATGACTACGTATATATATATTTACGTGAAATATATATATTCTTGTGGATGATGTGTGATGAATAATATGCATGATGGGTTCATATTATTGTTGAATTGGACTTTTCATAGAAACAATATTGTGGAAAAAGATGTTTTCTATTGTTTGAAAAACATTGAGTTGATGTTACATTTTGGAGTCAAGCGTGACTCATTTTAAATGTATTGGTCTTTGTACCAAGGGTCACAGATGGTGAGCAGGGATGGGGAAAGCCGGAACTAGATGGTCGTAACGCTTTTAGGTCAGATGTGACTTACTTAACGTTGACTTGAGACCAGATGGGGTTTGAAAAGCATGGGTCGCAGATGGTGACCAACTGTTGGTTCTAAGACCAGACGGGGTATGAAAACCAAGAGTCACAGACGGTGATAGGTTGCAGATGGTAACCAATGATTTATCTGTGTTATGAGTCTAGTTACCATAGATGTATGGTTGCATTTCTGAGTGAATGAGTATGTGTGTACATATATATATTATGGGGTATATATATATACATATGTATTCATGTATTGGTTGCATTTCTGAGTGAATGAGTATGTGTGTACATATATATATTATGGGGTATATATATATACATATGTATTCATGTATTGGTTGCATTTCTGAGTGAATGACTATGTGTGTACATATATATATACATACGTATTCATGTATTAGTGGCTTCGTGGTGAATCTGTGTTGATGTGTTGTGTGTCTAGGTTGGACTGATTTGTTGTTGGTACATCATGGGGTTAGTGGGGAGCTATCTGATGCTCATGAGTACGTGTTTCTTTAAAAGAGAGTTTCGGGGATTCTTTCTTTTAATTGTCCTGGGAGGACTTGTGAATTATATTATATATGTCACAGATGGTGACTAATGGTTGATCTGAGACCAGATGGGGTCTGAAGATCATATGTCACAGATGGTGATAGGTCGCAGATGGTGACCAATGGTTGATTTCGAGATTGGATGGGGTCTGAAGATCATATGTCACAGATGGTGACAGGTCGCTGATAATGACCAAGGTAAGAAATAAGGAATCACGCAGTTAGCCGGGCGAGTGGTTACGATAAGCTAGAGCGCTAGTATGTCTGCCATGGTACCTCATGGATCTAAGTAGGTTACTTATGACTCCTGGGTACGTATTTTGTCCAGGTTGGACTAAGAATCATATGCTATTTGTTAGGTTAACGATAGGTATGATTGATGTGCGTGTGTGTTTTATCCAGGTTGGATCAATTAATCAGATTTGAATTGTGATGTTAACGATTTATATGATTTTGTCACGGTGTGGCTTCTGTGTTTTCCTTTTTGGGGAAGAGTATTGTTTTGGGAAGCATGGTATGTTTTCCTTATCCTCGAGTCGAAAGGTTTTCCTCGTGTTGACATGAGTTGTGCGGGCTTTTATCCCGTAAATTCGTGTAATTGGTTTTGAGTTACTCATACGAGCTTCATAAGCTTACCGGGTTTTGTTGTGTGGAAACCCGGTGCACTATTCAATGGAATGGTGTAGGGGTTAATCCTGCAGGTCAGGGAAATCGTGGCTGAAGCTGAGGTGGCGCTTTGCAGCTTTACGGTAGGAAGCCATCTTTGTGACTTTACCGTTGATAAGGACTTCCGTTGTATAGTTACTCTGAGGAGCATTTACGTTTTATTTTGTTGTTGGCAATTTAATTCGTAAACTCATGTGTTGTGTGACTCTATGGGGCGAGTCAATATAGAATTTGTGGGTTCAGGGCATCAATATGTACTTGCATTAAAAGGGAATAAGTTTCTAAGTATTTTGTATTGATGGCTGAACATTTCACGCATATATAATTATGGGGTTATATATCGATTTATTGTGTATAAAATCAGGGGCGTGACAGTTTGGTATCAGAGCGTAAGGTACATATTTGGTGATAATCAGTACTATCCGAGTGATGGCCCGTCTGCAGCGGATCCCCATCTGATGCTCTTCAGTATTGATATAATCATTGGGTATGTAGGAGTGTTGGTTGTGGGTTAGAATGTAGAATCGTCAGAGCATTGGTTTGCTCTGTTAGTGAAGTTGTGAACCTAGGTGTTGGTTCTTTGAGTTGCAGTCATTGGAGGAATGGGAACCTCTGGATTGAACTCTGGTGGGGTGATAAGGATTGTTTTCGGGGAAAACTGTATCCTTTCGTGCGAGCTTAGTTATTAGATTGTTGTAGTCATGTTGTTTGACTTAATGTGACCTCCTGAACTAAATTATATGCAGGGGTTACTATGAATTGTTTTGCTTGTTTTAAATTGTGATCGCCTTGTTTTCTTCTTGATTTGATTGATTGTTGGCTTAATTTGTGTAATGGAACGCTAGTTGAGAATCTAAACATGAGGCTGTAGTCACCAGTTGACTTATGTAGGCACGATATGGAAGATTATGGAATTGATGGCCGTAGGTGTGAGCTATGTGTATATCGTGTCTAGGTTGAGGTGACTGATCACAGATGGTGATCGATATTGAGTCACAGATGGTGACTGATCACAGATGGTGATCGATATTGAGTCACAGATGGTGACTGATCACAGATGGTGATATATTGAGTCACAGATGGTGACTGATCACAGATGGTGATCGATATTGAGTCACAGAAGGTGACTGATCACAGATGGTGATCGATATTGAATCACAGATGGTGACTGATCACAGATGGTGATATATTGAGTCACAGATGGTGACTGATCACAGATGGTGATCGATATTGAGTCACAGACGGTGACTGATCACAGATGGTGATCGATATTGAGTCACAGATGGTGACTGATCACAGATGGTGATCGATATTGAGTCACAGATGGTGACTGATCACAGATGGTGATCGATATTGAGTCACAGAAGGTGACTGATCACAGATGGTGATCGATATTGAATCACAGATGGTGACTGATCACAGATGGTGATATATTGAGTCACAGATGGTGACTGATCACAGATGGTGATCGATATTGAGTCACAGACGGTGACTGATCACAGATGGTGATCGATATTGAGTCACAGACGGTGACTGATCACAGATGGTGATCGATATTGAGTCACAGATGGTGACTGATCACAGATGGTGATATATTGAGTCATAGACGGTGACTGATCGCAGACGGTGATCAAGGCAGGAAATAGGTAATCACGTCCTTGGCCGGACGAATGGTTACGATGTCAGTCAGAGTTCTTGTCTGTCTGCCAGGATAGTTTATGGGAGTAACGGTCGAGGTTGCTGGAGACTCATAAGTATGTAATTATAGGAGAATTCCGAGAGTATTCTTGCTTTATTGTCTAGATGAGACTTGATTTGCTTCTTGATGGTTAAGTTAGCAAATAGAACATTGTCACAGCGGTGATTTATGTTTTCCTTTAGATGGAAAGGTTATGGAGTGCTAGATGGAATCATGGTTGCATGGTTTCCTCAAGCTGATGTGTGTGCGGATAAGAAAGTACCTTATCTAATTCTGCTTGTGTGCTAGAATAATGTGTGATAGTTGTGTACTTCTTTCCATGTGTGGTTTTGTGTTGAGTTTTGTCTGTTGTCTATAGTTAGACTTTTGAGTGTGGCATGTGATGTGATGCATCCTTCATTGTTGTGGTAGTAGAGGGTCTATACCACTTTGATTGTAACTACAATGACAGGTGATGATGTGTGTGCGGGTCAGGCTGGGCCAGACCTTAGCTTGATTTTGTGTTCCCAGGTTGGGTAGACACTTATTAAGTTGTGATGCATAGGTTCGAGGTGAGTTGAAATGAAGGTTTCATTTTCAATTCTTGTAATGCAAGGTTTGCATTATTGGTGATATGATGCAGATACTGTTGTGATAACAGGATTCTGGACTCTTGTGTGATCTGTGTGTAATGCTGCAGTCACAGAGTCTTTGTTGGATAGTGTACGAGGACGAGATCCATGAAATGATTGGGTTACCACCGAGCGGTGTGGTAAAGATTCCTAGTGTTGTGATACTAGGTAGGGTACCTGTATCCATTATTGAGCTAGGGTATTGTACAGCGAGGCAAGAACAGGTTGTTGAGGAATGAGAATTGGATGTGGGAATGATTTATACGTACTGTGGGAGTGGTACGTGTAAATTTCGGGACGAAATTTCTTTAAGGGGGGTAGAATGTGATGCCCCAGAAATTCGTATTTATTTTCCGAGGATTTTCCGGAATTTAAATTGTGGGTATCGGACCGTTTCGTGGCTCTTGGATGGAGCGGAAGTATTTCGGGCGAATAATTAATTGAAGAATATGGTTTTAGGGGGGTTGCCAAAGGTTGACTTTTTATTCGTTGGGATTCTCTGAAAACTTCCTTCACGAAAGTTGTAGAGCGCGTCGATACGAGTTCGTGGACATGTGGAACGCGGAAATCGGAGTTCGTATGAGAAAGTTATGAGTGTTTGAAAAATTTGGAAAGTTACTATATATAGGGGTTTCCCTTTTGGGAAAGTTACTATTCTCATTTGGTAAGTTTCCATTTTCGGAAACTCTCATTTCTCTCCGTTCTCTCTCCTGATTTTCGACTGACCCGACCCAGACCCGGTGGATCCGACCCGGATTTTCCGACGAGCTCCGGCGACGGCGGACCACCAGACGAGGCCAGATCTGTTCGCCTCCTCCGTGCGCTCCTCCCTGTGGTGTTGGTTTTCACGGCGGTTCACCGGAAGGTAGTGATCGGAGCCGCTACAGTAGACGAATCGGGACCCGACCGGAAATCCACTTTTCCGGCGACGTCTCAGCCGATCCTTCTTGGTTTTGGAATCTCCTCCTCCTTCTGATCATCCTCATGCCCGCCTTGAAGGACGATTTTGTGTGTGGAGTGGAAGATCTAGGTTTGAAAATCTGCGGTGCACAACGAATCTGGGATTTGATCAGACGGCTGCGATTGGCCGATCTTGTAAGCTTGATCTAGGACGATCTAGGCCGAACCAGACTTAGCTCCAGGTATGAAAGTTGCTCTACTCTTCATGATGAACATTTCTGGTTGGCTTGATTGTTGTGGTTTTGAGTTTTGGTCGGTGGTGGTTGTGGCGGTTGCACCGCCGACTGTGGCGGCGTTATGGTGGCCTTCCGGCCATGTGATGGTTAGTTTCTGGTATTGTATATCATCCACTCGTCGATACGAGCGTTTTGATATATAATACGCAATTTTTGGAGATCGTATGATTATATTGTGATTTTTACGGTTTCGGACCGTTTGATGCTTCGATCCGTGAGGATCCGAGCGTCCGATCGACTTGTGGTTTGGACATATCGATCGTAGAAGTATTCCGGAGACATTGGGTGGTCTCGGATGTGGTTTCGCCTCGATTGGCGTCACTTTGGGGATTTTAGTTCAAAACGGGGGTTTCAGACTTAAATCGTTTGTGGATTGTTGCTAAGTTGAAACCGTATGTGATTAGGTGCTTGACGAGGTATCCTTGGACGGTTGTTTTGTGGTGTGGCTGCCTTGTTCAGTATTGAAGACGCAGCGGGAGTTTCGAGGTGAGTAATCTCACAAGGTTCATTATGAACGGAACTACCATTATTGTTTTGGCGTTAATTATTTAACTGCAAACTATAGTTGGTATTAATAGGCATTCCTGAGCGAATGACTACGTATATATATATTTACGTGAAATATATATATTCTTGTGGATGATGTGTGATGAATAATATGCATGATGGGTTCATATTATTGTTGAATTGGACTTTTCATAGAAACAATATTGTGGAAAAAGATGTTTTCTATTGTTTGAAAAACATTGAGTTGATGTTACATTTTGGAGTCAAGCGTGACTCATTTTAAATGTATTGGTCTTTGTACCAAGGGTCACAGATGGTGAGCAGGGATGGGGAAAGCCGGAACTAGATGGTCGTAACGCTTTAAGGTCAGATGTGACTTACTTAACGTTGACTTGAGACCAGATGGGGTTTGAAAAGCATGGGTCGCAGATGGTGACCAACTGTTGGTTCTAAGACCAGACGGGGTATGAAAACCAAGAGTCACAGACGGTGATAGGTTGCAGATGGTAACCAATGATTTATCTGTGTTATGAGTCTAGTTACCATAGATGTATGGTTGCATTTCTGAGTGAATGAGTATGTGTGTACATATATATATTATGGGGTATATATATATACATATGTATTCATGTATTGGTTGCATTTCTGAGTGAATGAGTATGTGTGTACATATATATATTATGGGGTATATATATATACATATGTATTCATGTATTGGTTGCATTTCTGAGTGAATGACTATGTGTGTACATATATATATACATACGTATTCATGTATTAGTGGCTTCGTGGTGAATCTGTGTTGATGTGTTGTGTGTCTAGGTTGGACTGATTTGTTGTTGGTACATCATGGGGTTAGTGGGGAGCTATCTGATGCTCATGAGTACGTGTTTCTTTAAAAGAGAGTTTCGGGGATTCTTTCTTTTAATTGTCCTGGGAGGACTTGTGAATTATATTATATATGTCACAGATGGTGACTAATGGTTGATCTGAGACCAGATGGGGTCTGAAGATCATATGTCACAGATGGTGATAGGTCGCAGATGGTGACCAATGGTTGATTTCGAGATTGGATGGGGTCTGAAGATCATATGTCACAGATGGTGACAGGTCGCTGATAATGACCAAGGTAAGAAATAAGGAATCACGCAGTTAGCCGGGCGAGTGGTTACGATAAGCTAGAGCGCTAGTATGTCTGCCATGGTACCTCATGGATCTAAGTAGGTTACTTATGACTCCTGGGTACGTATTTTGTCCAGGTTGGACTAAGAATCATATGCTATTTGTTAGGTTAACGATAGGTATGATTGATGTGCGTGTGTGTTTTATCCAGGTTGGATCAATTAATCAGATTTGAATTGTGATGTTAACGATTTATATGATTTTGTCACGGTGTGGCTTCTGTGTTTTCCTTTTTGGGGAAGAGTATTGTTTTGGGAAGCATGGTATGTTTTCCTTATCCTCGAGTCGAAAGGTTTTCCTCGTGTTGACATGAGTTGTGCGGGCTTTTATCCCGTAAATTCGTGTAATTGGTTTTGAGTTACTCATACGAGCTTCATAAGCTTACCGGGTTTTGTTGTGTGGAAACCCGGTGCACTATTCAATGGAATGGTGTAGGGGTTAATCCTGCAGGTCAGGGAAATCGTGGCTGAAGCTGAGGTGGCGCTTTGCAGCTTTACGGTAGGAAGCCATCTTTGTGACTTTACCGTTGATAAGGACTTCCGTTGTATAGTTACTCTGAGGAGCATTTACGTTTTATTTTGTTGTTGGCAATTTAATTCGTAAACTCATGTGTTGTGTGACTCTATGGGGCGAGTCAATATAGAATTTGTGGGTTCAGGGCATCAATATGTACTTGCATTAAAAGGGAATAAGTTTCTAAGTATTTTGTATTGATGGCTGAACATTTCACGCATATATAATTATGGGGTTATATATCGATTTATTGTGTATAAAATCAGGGGCGTGACAAATCTTTATCCAACAGGGACTCCTTGTCACACTAGGATTCCATATTTGAGTAGAATTGGGTTTCCCTGTCCAAGTAGAACTTCTAATTTCCGCGACTTAAGAGTTTGAATCCAAGTCAGCTTCTGATTCCTACTCCAACTAGGATTCCTTTTCCTAGTCAAACTGGGAGAACTTCCATTTCTTCATTTCTTCTCATTTCTGCGCCACTTGTGCTTTCCTTAGCCATTTTTGGACCTTGAGACTCCATTTTCACCTGAAAAAGACTAACTAAGTTAAATTGATCAAGATAAAGGAAATAACTTAGCAAAATATAGGGTTTAAACATTATAAACGTCGCATTTTATACTCCTATCAAATACCCCCACACTTAGCTTTTGCTAGTCCCTTAGCAAAATCAACATAACAAACCAAAAAGACTACAACACAAAACAAAGAAACTAACGAAAAAGACTAAGTATAGAAAACGAAAAACAAAGACTCAAGACTCAAAAACGTTGACAACACTAATGACTTCTATTGCCCTTTAACATATTGTCTCAGAAATCTCATACTTTCAAGTCATTAAGATTAGCACTTAACCAAGCATCACATCTTCAAGATATTCAAGAGCTAATTACAAAATATAATCCACATATAAGCATGTAAGACTTGGGGGTAAACAATGGTGATGGGTGTAGCTCAACACATTTCAAACAAGTCATGATTCAAACCTCACATGGATATATCACTCTTTCTTCTCTCAGATTCAAGGCTCATGCTTAAAAGCTTATTCATTCAAGTATATGTGAAAGAATAGCAAATGGATCACATATGTAAGAAACGAAAGCACATATATATCATATTTTTTTTCAAAAGATCTCATGAAAGATATCAATTACTTGCACGAATGAACCCAAGCCATAAGTTCAACAGTTATAACTCATCTCCACATCAAAGGCTGTCCCATCTTAAGGATCAAAGAGGTCTTACAATTAAGGTTGTAATGGGGCCAAGGCTTAAGGTTAAAAGAAACGGAGGGATAGGAAAATCACAAAGTATCCTAAAAACCTAGTAGAGCATTTGTTGATGTAGAGAGACATATTTCAAATTCACCAAGCATAGCAAACGTCATGTCCTCCAAAGCTTTATAAAAGGGCCAAGTGCCATCATGTTGGGCCCATACTTCATTCTAACCTTCTTTCAAACAAGTGAATTGGACAAAGACCAAATTTTTCAACAATGGGCCTTCAATTCCAAGCAAACTCCAAATTCACCAAGTATAGGGGACTAAAATCCATAAACATATACAATACTTTATATATTTTCTTTAAAATTGCCGAAATTTTCTTTTCTTTTTTTTTTTTACGATTTCATTCTTTTTTTTTTTCTTTCTTTCGGCAATACATACAATATTTCTCTTATGGACAAGTCTACCCCCACACTTGAACTTCTTCATGTCTTCAAAAATCATCCTTGACGCCAAAACTCCAAGCAAAGTCTCAAAAATATGCTCCACTAAGTCTTTAGAACAAAGGGTAAGGATATAACTATACTAGGGTTAAGGTTTAAGGAATTTTGAGGGTGATGAAAGAAAAGGCTCAATGTAGGCTCAAAATGGTTAACTAAGGGAGTCCCACGACGGGCACAATTAGGGACACAGGCTTTTTTGGCAATGGTGGTAAAATCCTAAGTAAGTACCTTTATCCTTTCCAGAATCAGGGACATGTATTGATAAAAGTTTCAACAAGCACAAAAGTGAATTCTAGCATTCTCTAGTCCATCAAACTTAATCTATGGCAAGTAATCAATCAAGATGAAAGAATAATGAGATCACAAAATCATCACCAAGAAAATAAGAGTATATTCATTTTTCCATTAATCACTCACAAAGAAAGGGCACATGGCTCAAATTCTCACAAGGGTTTATTATGAATCATAACTTATCATCCACATGTTCATATTCTGTACCAAAGTTACGCATGCACCATATCTACTACACATTCATATGCTTTTCATAAATCATAATTAACCAAAGAATATCATCAAACATTATCTCAATCTTGTGATCCTCTTTTAGCCATAATTTCAGAGATATAAGCTCATCCTAGACAGTTAAAAGGGCATCCTAAGACTCAAAACACAAAACAAACAAAACAAAAACAAACACATAAAGAATTTTTTTTTTTTTTTTTTTTGTGAACAATGACGAATTTTTTTTATTATTATTAAAGTGACGAAAATAATTAAATTATTAAAAGTGACGAAATTTTTTATTTTTTTATTTTTTATTTTTTATTTATTTAATTTTTTTTTTTTAAGACCA
The DNA here is from genome assembly GCF_002994745.2 of Rosa chinensis. Taxonomy (NCBI): domain Eukaryota; kingdom Viridiplantae; phylum Streptophyta; class Magnoliopsida; order Rosales; family Rosaceae; genus Rosa; species Rosa chinensis. The sequence goes on along the minus strand of NW_020126822.1, from coordinate 50,752 downwards.
CAAAACTAACTATCTAAAAACAAAGTGAGACGTTAAACCCTTCCCCCACACTTAAATCATGCATTGTCCTCAATGTATAAACAAGTATAAAGCATACAAAGCTTCAATCAAGCATGGCATAAGAGTTAACGCAAAGAAACCCTAAAACAAAGAAAAATTATGAAATTAAAAGAGAAGGAAGAGTTCAAGAAAGCAAATCTGCGTTGATGACTCCTCCACAGCTACGGTTGAAATGGGTTGCCTCCCATGCAGCGCTTAATGTTTAAAGTCTTTCAGCCTAGACTTGCACCTCCATTTATTCCAATATATACACAACAAAACGTCACAAATACGGATATATACAAGACCAACGAAATTTAATGTATATATTTACAAGTTTTACAATTTTTACAATTTTTAAGTAGTTAACTCCAATAAGGAATCGTGAATCAAGATTTAGACACCTGGCCCAAATATTCTAATTTTAATACAAGTCTCCCTTCCCTTTATCTTTTGGTTACTCTTTTCACACAGAGCCAGGTAGTAGAGGAACGATTTTGGCGGAGCTCAGCTCACTTGATTAGCAGGGGACGAGACCCTTTGCTAGCACTTCTCGTATCCAATCAACCTAGACACCCTGTGCTAATAAAGTGTGCCTATTTGATAAAGAAAACTTTGACAAGTATTAACAAGAGAATATTTCACCTAGTCCATTATGACTCACAACTTCTTACCAAACCCAACTATTCTCGAAAATTGTCTAAGTATATGACTTCAACAAGACATCATGAACCATTGTTTTGGACGTGCAGCCCAAGTCCTTGCCTCCACACATATTTCTTCTCAAATCCTTTGGGCAACCTTACTGAAATGGCCAGTGCGGGGGAGGACGAACACGAGAGGTAGAAACCATTTTGGCACAAGCTACTCCCACATAGTGGTTTAGGCTTGTTTGATTGCACTTCTGGATTCAAAACCCATCATGGATGTTGTCCCCTTCCTAGTCACCATTTCACATAGGCTATACTTACTTAGATAAGAAAAGGCCTAAGTGTAAAACATTTTTCAAGTGTTAATAAAAGCCGCCCTCAACCTTAAAAGACCTGAATCAGGTACTAATAAGGGGTTAAGGCTAATATCAACAAACGAGACTTCACCTATTCCATAACAGTTCATAATCCCTTACCAAAATCATACCTTAGTGGCGTTTTCATCACATGAAGACTTTTCAATCCCCGGCAACGGCGCCAAAAATTGATACGTGCAAAAGCATTCGCCAATTTAAACCCTGAAAATGTCGAGCGTTAGTATAGAGTAAGCAGGGATCGTTCAAGCCGGGGATTGAGGGTGCTAACATGTGAGCAACAAATTAAAAGAAAGAATATACAAATTCACACGAAAATTATAAGAACATATACAAGTTAAGTTAGAATTAAATTAGAAATCCATATACAACACAAATACAAACAACAAATTCTAGTTAAATTCTAACTACACAAATTCATGTATAACACAAACACAAATTACTATTCACGAAAACACTATTCACGGAATTAAATTATATTTTCAGATTATTTACATATTATTTAAGTTTACATGCTATCTAAAAATCCTAAAATTAATTTTATATATTTACACAAACAAGAAAACATAAAGATGGGTTTTTGAAGATTAAAAACAGAAAATTTCCAGAAAATAAAGATTAAAATCGTTTCTATACATAGGTGGGAAAAGAAGAATTTTTGGAAAACAATTCATCAAGAACAATCAAGAATGATTCATTCATGCATCCCTTAATCTTTATTAATTGCCAAGAACACCATCAATCAAGACACAAAGATCAAAGCAACCAATGTCCCTTTTAACTTTCTTTCTTATGTGAATCGAAATAGCAAAGCACTAAGTCAATTTATTTTGAAAACCCGAATACACACATACGTTGAAAATTCGTTTTCAAATCATTAAGTTCAAGAAAGAATTGATGAACATGCAAATCCAAGCACTCAAAGCAAGTCAAAACTTATCATCACATGCATAATCTGATTTCGACTCAAAGCAAGCCTTTACTACTTATTTCGAATTAAGGTTCACAAAGCATCAACCCTAATTACTAGCAAGTTACATGCAAGTCATCCTAATTGTTTGTCAGACTTAGAAAATCGTTAACATGTAATGAAGCATAAAACCAGATTATTATTCTTTTAATTTCGGCAAACAACAAGATCAAGAACACATAAACACATCAATCATGAAAAGAACCATCTAAATTGCATCCAAAAATCAGTTTGTCACATCATAGTATCAGTTTAAACAACAGAAATTCCAAAGCAGAAATTCTAACTACAAGAAAGCCATAACCGTAAAAATACATGAAAAGATGATGGTGTGGACAACCCTTGATCACGTCCCAAGGTCCAAAGCAGCTCCAAGGTGTCACACAAGTGTTGATCACGGCTGGAAAGATGGATGGTTACGGCCTTGCTCCTTGAAGATTGCGAAAACCTGAAAACTAGAGAGAACAAGTGAGAATACGAAATTGTGGAGAAAATTCTGAACCTTGAAACGTCTAATACACAAGGTATTTATAGGAAGACGTCCCAAGGCACTCCCAATTCGTTTCTACTTGGTTTCTCTTAGTTCGTGTTGATTTAGGACTTCTTTCTCCCAAAACAGATTTCCGGCAGGATTGACCTCAGTCCACTAAAACAGCCATAACTTTCTCTAGAAAATAGCTATTGATGAACCGTAAAAAGATTTGGAAACTAGACATCCGTAGCTTTCCAACCATATAAAGATTATAATTTTCTGAGCTTTGAGCGATTTTTGACACTCCATTGAAGTTGACTGATCTGCACAGGCAGATTTCCGAATCTGTAATGGATTTGACTTTTAAGGCACAAGTTGAGTCCAATTCGGTTTCCCTTTGCATCACATGCCTCTCACATGCCTTCCACGCCTATTCTGAAGTAGAAACGTCAAGAACTCCTTAGAACCTTCAAGAATCTCACGACAATTCCAATCCTTACTCAACAAGAAGTCCAAATTCCATATTGCTATGTAATTCGAATTCTTTGTTGCTTCCTCTTCCATGTGCACGGCATATGACCTTCTTGAGACTTCTATATGCTTCACGATCGTTCCATAGCTCTCCTAGTATGAGTAGAACTCCATATGCAAGTAGGTTTCCTAGTTGAATACAAACTTCTTTTCTGCGATTCTTCTACACTCTTCCGGAACCTTCTTGAGTAATCTTTATCCAACAGGGACTCCTTGTCACACTAGGATTCCATATTTGAGTAGAATTGGGTTTCCCTGTCCAAGTAGAACTTCTAATTTCCGCGACTTAAGAGTTTGAATCCAAGTCAGCTTCTGATTCCTACTCCAACTAGGATTCCTTTTCCTAGTCAAACTGGGAGAACTTCCATTTCTTCATTTCTTCTCATTTCTGCACCACTTGTGCTTTCCTTAGCCATTTTTGGACCTTGAGACTCCATTTTCACCTGAAAAAGACTAACTAAGTTAAATTGATCAAGATAAAGGAAATAACTTAGCAAAATATAGGGTTTAAACATTATAAACGTCGCATTTTATACTCCTATCATCTATGTGTAATGCGTTAAACATGACATGATTGACTAGCTTTCTAGGGTTTGATTGCATGTTTGATAGGATTAATCTAGGTGCTTTCGCTTAGGTTAATTAGCATTGAAAAGTAAAAAATGGGAATTCATTTGCTTTCGAATGTTTCACATGATCAACTCCTTTCTCATGACTTAGATGAACAATATTAGGGTTTGAGTCAATTTTAATCATATGTTTCGGTTTTGATCTTTGTTCTCTCATTCCATCTTTGTATTTATGTTTTTGCATTTTATTTGTTTTCTTTACTTAATTTATTTTCGAAAACCCAAAAACAAAATCTCCCCCCTTTTCGTAAATAATGTTTAATACTTGTGAATATCTTTGTGAATATTATACTTTGTTTTAATTTTAATTGTTTGTTTGTCCTACATTGACAGGTGTACCCTCAATCCCCGGAATAGAACGATCCCTACTTACTTATACTACTAACGATATTTTCAGGGTTAAATTATGCTCTTGCTTAAAGCTGTATCAGCAACAACCTTAGAATCATTAGTCCTGGTGGCTTTCGCTTCCACCCACTTAGAAACATAATCAACAACCAAGAGAATATAAAGAAAACCATTAGATGAAGGAAAAGGTCCCATAAAATCAATATCCCAAATATCAAAAATTTCGACAACTATAATAGAATTCAAAGGCATTTGATCTTTAGTTCCTAAATTACCGGTTCTTTGGCATCTATCACATGTCATACAAAATTCATATGCATCTTTAAACAAAGTAGGCCAATAAAAACCAGATTCCAACACCTTCCTAGCAGTTCTATCAGAGCCAAAGTGACCACCACATTGTCTAGAATGGCAAAACTCAAGTATAGCTTTTTGTTCATTATTAAGCACACATCTCCTTATTAATTGATCAGAACCATATTTCCACAAGTAAGGATCATCCCAAACATATTGTCTAGCTAAAAACTTAAGTCTAGCACGTTGAGCACTTTGCATATGACTAGGAAACGTTTTAGACACCAAATAATTTACAATATCTGCATACCAAGGCTCACTTACCTGGATTCCGAAGAGTTGTTCATCCGGAAACATCTCCACTAAGGGTATGGCGTCCTCTTCACTCACTAGTCTACTCAAGTGGTCTGCCACAACATTGTTAGAGCCCTTCTTATCCTTGATCTCCACATCAAACTCTTGAAGCAAGAGTATCCAACGAATTAGCCTAGGTTTTGCCTCCTTTTTTGACATCAGGTACCTTAAAGCTGCATGATCAGAATAAATAATAACTTTAGTACCCAACAAAGAAGATCGAAATTTTTCTAAGGCAAAAACAACAGCTAAAAGTTCTTTTTCAGTTGTAGAGTAATTGAGTTGAGCATCATTAAGGGTTCTAGAAGCATAGTAGATGGCATAAGGCTTCTTGTCCCTCCTTTGGCCTAGCACGACCCCAATAGCATAATCTGAGGCGTCACACATGATCTCAAAGGGAAGAGACCAATCTGGTGGAAGCATGATGGGCGCAGACGTTAGAAGTTCCTTCAATGTGTTGAACGCAGCCTTGCAATCCTCATGGAACTCAAACGCCACATCCTTTTGAAGAAGACGACATAAGGGCCTAGAAATCTTGGAGAAGTCCTTGATGAAGCGTCTGTAGAAACCTGCATGTCCAAGAAAAGAGCGGACCTCCCTCACACTTGTGGGGTATGGTAAGTACTTAACAAGATCTACTTTAGCCTTATCAACTTCTATTCCATGTTTTGAAACAATATGCCCTAAGACTATCCCTTGTTTCACCATAAAGTGACATTTTTCCCAATTAAGCACAAGATTAGTCTCTTCACAATGTCTAAGTATTAATTCTAAATTATTTAAGCAATCATCAAAGTCTTTACCAAAAACAGAAAAGTCTTCCATAAACACTTCAATAATTTTCTCAATAAAATCAGAAAAAACACTTACCATGCACCTTTGAAACGTACCTGGGGCGTTGCATAGTCCGAATGGCATTCTTCTGTAGGCAAACGTTCCAAAAGGACAAGTGAAGGTTGTTTTCTCTTGATCCTCATGAGCAATGGAGATTTGATTGTAACCAGAATATCCATCCAAGAAGCAATAAAACTCATGGCCAGCTAACCTCTCAAGCATCTGATCAATGAATGGCAAAGGGAAGTGATCCTTCCTAGTAGTGGCGTTTAGCTTCCTATAGTAAATACAAACCCGATGTCCAGTCACAGTTCTCTGAGGCACTAACTCATTCTCTGCATTCTTCACAACAGTTATTCCAGACTTCTTTGGCACAACTTGAACTGGTGAAACCTACTTAGAGTCTGAAATAGGGTATATGACGCCACAATCAAGGAGCTTGATGACTTCCTTCTTTACAACCTCCATCATAGGTGGGTTCAAACGTCTTTGAGCCTCCCTAGTTGGCTTGGCTCCTTCCTCAAGCAATATCCTATGGACACAAGTGGTAGGGCTAATTCCCTTGATATCTGCTAAAGTCCAACCAATTGCAGTCTTGTGTCTCTTAAGCATCTCCACTAACTTGTCCACTTGATTTAACGTTAATGATGAAGAGATGATGACAGGTAACGTCTCCTTGGTGCAGCTAAAAGTAAGCGCATAATTTAACCCTGAAATGTCATCGTTAGTATATAGTAAATAGGGATCGTTCTAACCGGGGATTGAGGGTACACCTGTAATTGCAAAAACAATTAATTAATTAGTAAAAGTAAAAAGTATTATTTACAAAAAGAAAACAAAGAATAAAAATATATACAAATGAACACAAAAGGGGGTTTAAGAATTATAAAATCAAAAGTTAAAGTAAATCAAATAAAGAAAACGTAAAAACATATATACAAGGGTGGAACGCAAGGAACAAAGATCAAAACAAATTCCATGTAATCAAATTCGATTCAAACCCTATAATTGTTCATCTAAGTCATGAGAAAGGAGTTGATCATGTGAAACATTCGAAAGCAAATGATTTCCCATATTTTACTTTTCAATGCTAATTAACCTAAGCGAAAGCACCTAGATCAATCCTATCAAACATGCATTCAAGCACTAGAAAGCTAGTTAATCATAACATGTTTAACGCATTACACATAGAGAAAGGCTATCAATTCAAGTGTACTACTTAGTTATGGAAAAGTCCACCTAATTGCAATCCTCTTCAATTAAATTTGATTCTTGTCCAGAACCTTTACTACTTTTGATTCAAGTTACACAAAGCAAAAAGTTGATTCATGTTCTTAAACCTAGCACCAATTACATACAAATCCTATAAGTGTCGAAATAAGATAAACATATAAAAGTTTTCTGTAAAGCAAATTTAATCGAACAAACTCACATAAGCAACTTAGAATCTCAATTATAGAATTCGAAAACTTTATTTAAACATAGAAATTGGGCTTAAACTTTGCCCTAAACGTTATTGTTAACTAGAAACAAGTTCATACGAAATCAAACAAGGAAACCAAAAAGGTTACAAGGAAAAGGAACGAATTACACCGTGAGTGGAGATGGAGATGGAGAGCTAGATGGTTGGATCTTGAATCTTGGAAGCAAGCCTTCAAGGTGGATGATGGAGGATATGATCTTCACGACTCATTCTTCTTCTTCCTCTCCTTGCTTGAAAACGCAGAGCTTTGCAACTAGAGAATGGAGAGAATTTTTCTGAATGAAGAGGTGTTGTGGTGTTGTTCTTCTGTTTGATGGTGTGTTGGTGTGTAGAATTGTGTAGAGAATGCTCCTATTTATAGGAGGATGACAACTTAGTCTCCAAGTCTTCAAGATTGATCCACACAGCATTAGCCAATCAGAGAACGCCACGTCAGCTCTGCTATGTCATCCAACCAATAAGAAACCTCCAATTTAACACCTTGATTTAGGGAGATTATTTTTGAATTAATTGCATAATTATTTTCTGATTTATCTCCTCAAATAACTATCCAATCATGCCACACAGCTTCGACCAATCACAGAATGCCATGTCAGCTCTGTTGAGTCATCCAGCCAATCAGAAGCCTCCAAAATAAATCACATAATCTTTCCAAATATATTATTGCTGATTTTCCCAATATTTAATCTGATTTTTCTCTGAATTTTCGGCTAGAATACTCTTGAGTGAAAATAGGAATGAATCTGGACTTGTTTTGGACTTTTTCTCCCTTAAATCTCTCCATGGCATCATTATCCTTGATCATCTCTTGATTTTTGACATTAACTCCATAATTTCCCATGGCAAAATCAGCTTTAATTCCCCATAATATCTCCCACGTCATCATGTGGTCTCCTAATGCCTTCAGGTTTCCTAGCCTCATCAGGATTCCTGCGTTGACTGGGATTCCTAGTCGGACCAGGAAAACTCCATTTCTTCATTTCAGCTCATTTCTTCTCCATTTATTCCAATGTACCTAGAAAATAAAAATTAAATTAAAATTTATTTATTTAAGTAAATAACTAAGTAAAATATGAGGAAATAATTATTAAAACGTCGTATAAAAATGCTCCTATCACTCCTTTTCCCCCAAATAGACATACTTCAAATGATCCGGTAATTGCTTAAGCTCTAAGGTGGGTGCCTGAATCACTGAAGGCAGAGGTTTATTAGTAGAGATGGGGAGTGAAAAGGAAGGAGATGACCTACCTCCAAAGGACATTGCCTCAAGGGAAGCAACGTTTTCAAGGTGGATGGTATCATAGAACTTCGTGAGATCTTCCTTAGGTATGGTGGCACTATCTTCCATGAAACCAACACCACTTGCAATGGTTGAGACCATGGTATCCTCCTCCATTATTTCCATGAATTTCTGTGCAAGATCATCAAGTATATCAATAGAAAAACATGATTGAAAGTCACTTAATGGATACCTCATGGTTTCGAAAATGTTGAAGCCAACAACTTCTCCGTCAAATTCCATTGACAAGGTGCCAGAATACACATCAATTTTGGTCCTAGCCGTCCTCATGAAGGGACGACCTAGCAAAAGTGGCGTTGACTTGGGAGAGGGCTCCTCCATCTCTAGGACGTAAAAATCAGCTGGGAAGATTAGCTCACCCACCTGCACAAGTACATCCTAAACTAACCCCTTAGGGTATGCATTAGATCGATCTGCCAATTGAATAATAACATTATCATGTTTAAGTTCACCTAGACCTAGAGATGCATAAACAGAATATGGCATAACATTTATAGAAGCACCTAAGTCTAGCATGGCATTTTCGAATCTAGTGGTTCCAATAACACAAGGGATAGAAAAACTCCCTGGATCCTTACACTTTTCAGGCATTTTGCGTTGAAGCACAGCTGAGACATTCTCACTTACCTTCACCACTTCTTTCTCACGATTCTGTCTCCTTGTGGTGCAAAGTTCCTTCAAAAATTTTGCATACTTAGGAATTTGCTTAATGGCCTCAAGGAGAGGGATGTTGATTTGCACTTTCTTAAAAGTTTCCAAGATGGCCTTTTCGGCCTCATCCTTCTTGGACTTAGCATATCTGCTTGGGAAAGGCAAAGGAGAAGAAGATGGATTAGTGATAGGAGCATTTTAATGCGATGTTTTAACTGCATTTCCCTACATTTTCTGCGTTATTTCCTTAATAAAACTCTGTTTAGGAAAGTTTCCATTCTTCGATTGGGAAAGTTCCTATTTGTAGAAAGTTTCTATTTTTCATTTTTGGAAAGTTTCCATTTTCAGTTTAGGAAAGTTGCCATTTTTCATTTTAGGAAAGTTTCTATTTTTCTTACTATTTTCTATTTTCAGGACCTCGGAGCTAAAAAGTGGAAATGAACTCACAAATGGAAAGAGGAGCTCGCCAATGTTGGAAGGAGACAAAATGAGATACAAAGGGCTGCATAAATAAGCTGAAAAGAAGAAATGAAGTTTTCCTGGTTCAACCAGGAAATCCTGTTTCAACCAGGAAACCTTGTCCAGAAGAGGAAACCCTGCCAAAACAAGACTCTTGAGTCAACCAAGAAAGGAAAGCAGAAAAATGATGTGTCATGGCATTGAAAGAAGCTTCTTGAAGACATTAGAAGATGACATGGCTTGAAGGTGACGCACAAAGGCCCAAGAACTCTCAAGAGGTTATGAATTTCGGCAAATGGATAAAGGCCCATGGAAATTAGGGTTTGTGACACATGAGAGATATTTTTGGAGAATATATATGTGTTTGCCGTAAAATACAAAGAGGAAAAGGAGGAGGCAACATGAAAATCTGAAAATATAATTGAAGATTTTGATTGGAGTAATTCAAGGGAGATTTTTAAGGGCAAAGAGATATTCTTGGAAGATTTAAATGTGATTTTTGGCCGAAAATGGTGAAGCAAATCAGCATTTATTTATGGAATTTCGGCAATTACTTTCCCAAGGATATTTGTGGCCGAAATTGGTGAAGCAAATCAGAATTTATTTATGGAATTTCGACAATTACTCTCTCCTAAGATATTCTTGGCCGAAATTAATGAAGAAAATCAGAAAATCCTTATATAATTTTGGCAAGGATATATATTAAAGGAATTTAGGGAATTAATTTGGAGAGTTTTGATTGGTTAGATGACACACCAAGGCTTACTTGGCATTCTACGATTGGTTGGACCACATCACAAGGCTTACTTGGCATCATACCATTGGTTGAAGTGATGTGGAAATTTCTGATTGCTTGGAGAACCCTAGCCGTGCCCCTATATATACTCACTTCCTCTAGATGTCAAAGGTTCCTCTCCCCCATACAATTTACACTTTAGAAAAAAATCAGAAAATCTTCTTAGCATAGCCGTGAGTTTCTCCATCCTCTAGTCATCTCCACGAGTTCAAGCAAGGCCAAGGGAGAAGAAGCATAGCCGTGAGCATCCATCATCCATCTCCAACCTTGAAGCTTGCTTTCGAGATTCAAGAGACCACCACATCAATCGTTCATCACCATCCCCATCTCACGGTGTAATCCGATTCTCCTTTGTAACCTTTGCTTTGAATTTCGTTGGTTATGAACTAGTTGACATATGTGTTTGAACAAATATTAATTTCTGGAATTTTTATGATTAATTGAGAATTTTCAGATTCATATTATTGTGATTCGAGAGTTGCTTATGTGGGTTTGTTTAATTAAATTTGCGTTATAGATAACTTTTGTATTTTAATCTTATGTGGTTGCAAACACTTAGGGTTTTGATATAATTGGTGCTAGGTTTAAGAACATGAAATCGACTTTTCGTTTTGTGTAAACTTGAATCAAAGTAGTAAAGGTTTTGTACAAAGATCGAATTTAATTAACGAGGATTGCAATTAGGTGGACTTTTCCATACTAAGTTGTACACTTGAGTTGATAGCCTTTCTCTATGTGTAATGCGTTAAACATGACATGATTGACTAGCTTTCTAGGGTTTGATTGCATGTTTGATAGGATTAATCTAGGTGCTTTCGCTTAGGTTAATTAGCATTGAAAAGAAAAAAATGGGAATTCATTTGCTTTCGAATGTTTCACATGATCAACTCCTTTCTCATGACTTAGATGAACAATATTGAGTCAATTTTATTCATATATTTCGATTTTGATCTTTGTTCTCTCATTCCTTTCTTATTTTTATGTTTTTGCATTTTAATTGTTTTGTTAACTTAGTTTTATTTTCGAAAAACCAAAAACAAAATCCCCCTTTTCTTGTACAATGTTTATAGTTGTGAATATCTTTGTGAATATTATACTTTGTTTTAATTTTAATTGTTTGTTTGTCCTACATTGACAGGTGTACCCTCAATCCCCGGAATAGAACGATCCCTATTTATTACGTACTACTAATGACATTTCAGGGTTAAATTATGCGCTTGCCTTTAAGCACATCAATTTTTGGCGCCGTTGCCGGGGATTGAAAAATCATTTGTCATATTGTGAATATTTGTTTTGTTTATATGTTGTGTTCGAAAAAGAAAAAAAAAAAATTTTACTTGTTAATTGTTCATAATTTGTTAGTTAATTAGTTAATTAATTACTTAGGTTGTTATTTATATTATTGAATACGAATTTTAATTGTGAGTTGTAAATTAAAGAAGGAATAGGTGAAGTCGTGTTTATTAATATTGGCCTAAACCCCTTATTGGTACCTAGTCCAGGTCCCTTAAGGTTGAGGGCGGCCTTTATTAACATTCATTGAACTGCCTTCACACTTAGGATCTTTTTCATCCAAGTAAGTATAGCCTATGTGGGATGGTGTCTAGGAAGGGGACAACGCTCATGACAGGTTCTTGAATCCAGAAGTGCTTACAAATGGGCCTAAACCACAATGTGGGAGTAGCTCATGCCAAAATGGATTCTACCTCTCGTGGTCGCCCTCCCCTACCTGGCCATTTTAGTAAGGTTGCCCAAAGGATGTAGGAGAGACTTGGTGTCTAGACGACTATACTTGGGCCGCACGTCCTCTTGATTTACCGCTTGGAATTTAAAGGATGTAGGGTTAAATTGTGAGGCTATTTCAGCCGCATCAAAATTCAAGAAAAATCCTGCTTATCCTATACTCACAATTTAACCCTGCAAAATGTAGTTGTCAGTATAGGATAAGCAGGGATCGTTCAGTCCGGGGATTGTAGGGTACACCTACACTAAAAGGTCAATTAACAAATAAAAGAATAAAATGGGGGGTTTTGAGATTTGGTTCTAATCTACTTAAAAAAAAAAAAACAAAACAAATAAAATTATGTACAATGATCGACTTCCGTAACCTAGACCACTACCACTCGAAAATTACTAAGTGTAAAAACAGAAAATTCATTTCAACATGCAACAAAAACGTGCCCATCTTAAATGCTAGATAAGAGCCCAAATGAAAAGCTGTCACGGTCCAATCCATTACTCATAGCAATTAACACGTAATTTCCAGTATCATTCAATCATTAAAGCATGATTTTTACCACTCTTTAGAACTAATTACTACTTGTTTAACTCAGCGTCTTAACAAATAATAATTACTCTTGGCAAATTAAGCAAACACACATGAATACTCAGCGTGATTCTAGCATGCAAACTTATTAACCTAACTCTGAAAATTATCTAAACACATAAAACGGCACAAGATTATAACATGCATCGTGAAAGAATTCTCGAAATTAACTCAATAATAAACTGGAAATCTCAAAAATATTAACAAAAATATTCTGAAAATCTCATGTCTCCAATTACACAACTCACAAATCCAAACACACAAAACCGAAACAATAATTATAAGTAGAGTCATAGTTACACTTTTGAAGCTTTCCTCAGCGGCTTAGCAACAAGGTGATGAACTCGTCTCTGCTATGGTGGTGGTGGAGCGTCCTTGACTCAGCGCCTAAGAACTCGTAGATTGATGGAAGGATGGTGGTCACGGCCTTGTATGTGATGGAGGTTTGAGAAGTGAATTGGGTAGAGCTATGGAATAATTTTCAGCTAGGAACTGATAAGCTAGGAAGTGATCTTGGTCAGGAAGTGATCTTGGTCAGGAAGTGATGATTTTTGGAGTAGAGAATGACTGCTATTTATAGTGGAATTCTCATCTCTTGTGATGCAATCATGGCCAATCATCTTGAGGTGATTTCTCCTCCAAATTTGCTTGATTTTCTCTTGACAAAGTCATGAATTTTCTGATTTCTTTTCCCCTTAATGGCTCATTGTATATGCCTTGAATAGCGACCAGATACATCCCTTATTCTTCTCCTTTGATTTGCACTAATTTCTTCAAGAATTGTGCACACAATAAACTCCTACAATTAAGAAAAATCAGAATTTAATTAGAGTTTATAATCAATAAGAAATCAGATAATTAGGAATAAATATTGATTAAAAACAATCCATTTTATCTCCTAGAATTCTTCCTGATTAATCCTTCAATTTTTCTTGATTTCATCACTCAAGAGTTTTTAATGGGATGGACTCTCATTAAAATACAAAAATCAGAAATAGAAAAGTTCAAATGAAGAAAGTTTCCTAAAACAAAATAGGAAATATTTCCTAAAATGAAAGAGGAAAGTTTCTAAAATGACTTGTCATTAATTTATGCTCATTTCTGCTCTTTTTCACTTGTTTTCACCATTTCCAACCTTGAAGTAGCTAAAAACACAAACTATATTATAATTATTAATTTTAAGAGAATAACTTAGCCAAATGAGGAAAAATACATATTAAAAACGTCACACTTTGTGCTCCTATCATCCTAATCCAACTAGGAAACCCTGCGAAATGGAGGAAGGCTTCCTTAGCAAGTTTCCAACGCAACCATGAAAAAGAAATGGAAAAATAATGTGTTTTGCGTTAGAAGATGAGAAGGCTTGAAGAAGAAGCAACGAGGCCCAAGAACTCTATGGATTTTCGGCAAAATGGATCAAGGCCCATCAAAGCCCATGACATTAGGGTTTGTGACGCAAAACCCTAACCCTAGGGATGTGTTGCCGTGAAAACCAAAGGGAGGAGGCAAAAGTGGCGTGAAAATCAAAGGGAAAATAAAAGATTACGCAAGAGATTTTCTAGGGTGAAGTTTATGGAAAGAAATCAAGAAAAAGCACCAAATGGCGTCTAGATTCATTCCTAGAAACCCTAAGTATATTTTGGCCGAAAATACAAGAAGAAAATCAGAAAATATTCAAGGAATTTCGGCAAGAATATATTAGGGTATCTTCTTGGAGTTTTATGATTGGTTGGATGACACACTAGGGCTTACTTGGCAAATTCTCATTGGTGGAAGGCATGTGGAATTAATAATTTAATTCCTTGGAAAATAAATCAGAAAATCACGGCTTGGAGGCCAAACATTGCCGTTCCCTATATAAGAAGCACCCTAGACTTCTAAGAGGACACCACTTTACAATTCAGAAAATTCTCTCTACGCGCGGAAGCTCTCTCCATTCTCTAGTTCAACCTTTGGCGTTTTCAAGCAAGGAAGGAAGAAGCAAGCTTAGGCCGTGAGCATCATCATCCATTCCACCTTGAAGCCGTGCACTTTGAAGCTTGCTTTCAAGCTTCATTCGTTCATTGTTCAAGTTATTCATCCATCTCTCCATTCACGGTGTAATTCAACTGATAGGAGCATTTTAATGCGACGTTTTAACTGCATTTCCCTACACTTTTCTGCGCCATTTCCTTGAAAAATCCCTGTTTGGGAAAGTTTCCATTCTTTGATTGGGAAAGTTCCTTATTGTAGAAAGTTTCCATTTTTGTCTTCATTTTTCATTTCTCATTTCTCATTTCTCATTTTTCATTTCTCATTTCTGGAAAGTTTCTATTTTTCATTTTTAGTAAGTTTCTATTTTCATTTTTTAGAAAGTTTCTATTTTAAGTATAGTTTCTATTTTCAGGACCTCCGAGCTAGAAAGTGGAAATGAACGCACGAATGGAAAGAGGAGCTTGCGAACATCAAGACGAACGAACATGAGAGAAAATGGCCCACACATTTGAGCAGAAATGAAGAAACAAGCTTTCCTAGTCCAACCAGGAAATCCTACAAAATGGAGGAAGGCTTCCCTAGCAAGTTTCCAACGCAACCATGAAAAAGAAATGGAAAAATATTGTGTTTTGCGTTGGAAAATGAGAAGGCTTGAAGATGAAGCAACGAGGCCCAAGAACTCTTTGGATTTTCGGCAAATTGGATAAAGGCCCATCAAAGCCCATATATTTAGGGTTTATGACGCATGAATAAACCCTAGGGGAGTGTTGCCGTTCAAAGCAAGAGAAAAACAAGGAAAGTGGCGTGAAAATCAGAATTATGTGTGGAGATTTTCTAGGGAGATTCTCTAGGGCTATTTTTATGGAAAGAAAATACTTGGAGATAATCCCTAGAAGTTTTGCCGTGAAAAAGGAAGAGATAAACAAGGGAGGACGCCAAAACCCTAGGGTTTTGGACGGCAAAGATATTCCCTAGAGATTTTTAAGGAAAGAGAAAAAGGTGGAGACCAAGGAAAGATCAAAAGAAGTCTAGATACATTCCTACATTCCCTAAAGAGTTTTGGCCGAATTTGGAAGCATAAAATCAGAAATTATCTCTTTATTTCAGCAAGAATTATTTAGGGAATTAATATTGGAATTTTGTGATTGGTTGCACCACCTCATAGGGCTTATGTGGCAAGAATTCATTGGAGGAAATTATGTGGAGGAAGCAAGCACATGCCGTGAACATCTCTAGGGTTTTGGACGGCTTGGACACCTAGGGGCCGTCCCCTATATATTCCTACACTTTCTCAACGTCAAGGGTTCCGAATTTCCACACTTTTGCGTTTATACTTTGAGAAAATAATTCAGAAATCTCTCTAGCCTAGCCGTGTTCTTCTCCATCCTCTAGGGCAACCACGAAGTGCAAGCAAGGCCAAGGAAGAAGAAGACAAGCCGTGCACACCATCCACCCTCCACCTTGAAGATTGCTTTCGAAATTCAAGAGACCCCATCATCACTTCATTCATCTCATCTTCATCACGGTGTAATCCGATTCTCCTTGTACCTTTGCTTTGTATTTTCGTTGGTTTTGCCTTAGTTGACACATATGTATGAACAAGTATTGTTTTCTGAAATTTTATGATGAATTGTTAATTTTCAGATTCATATATTGCGATTTATGGTTGCTTTTGTGTGAGTGTTTGATTAAATTTGCATGATAGAAATCTTTTGTATGATTATCTTGAATGGTTCGAAACATTTAGGGTTCTTATGTGATTGTTGCTACGAATTTGAGAACATGAATCAACTTTTTGGTTTTGTGTTCTTGAATCGATAAGTAGTAAAGGTTTTGTACAAAAACCGAATTTAATCAAAGAAGATTGCAATTAGGTGGACTTTTTCATACTAAGTTGCACATTTGAGTTGATAGCCTTTCTAGGTGTTTATTGCGTTAAACATGACATGATTGACTAGCTTTCTAGGGCTTGATTGCATGTTTGATAGAATTAATCTAGGTGCTTTCGCTTAGGTTAATTAGCATTGAAAGTAAAATATGGGAAATTGTTTGCTTTTGAACGTTTCACATGATCAACTCCTCTTGCATGCTTGCATGACTATGATGAACAATGATGAACTTGAATCAATTTTAATCATGAGTTTCGACTTTGATCTTTGTTCTTACATTCCATTTATATTTTTATGTTTTTGCGTTTTTAATTATTTAGTTAGCTTTTATTTTCGAAAATAGAAAACCAAAATCAAAAATCCCCCCTTTTTCGTAAATATGTATATATTTTGTTTTATTTTTGTAAATATTATACTTTGTTTTAATTTTAATTGTTTAATTGTTTGATAATGACAGGTGTACCCTCAATCCCCGGAATAGAACGATCCCTATTTACTTTATACTACTAATGACATTTCAGGGTTAAATTGGTCGCTCGATAAAAGCGACATCAATTTTTGGCGCCGTTGCCGGGGATTGAAAAATCATTTGCCATATTGTGAATATTTGTTTTGTATATTGTGACCGAAAAAAAAAAAAAAAAAAAAAAAAAAATTTATTCGTTAATTATTTTGTAATTGTCGAAAATTAGTAGATTAATTACTTAGGTTGTTATTTATATTGTTGAATACGAATTTTAATTGTAGGTTGTAAATTAAAGATGGAATAGGTGAAGTCGTGTTTATTAATATTGGCCTAAACCCCTTATTGGTACCTAGTTCAGGTCCCTTAAGGTTGAGGGCGGCCTTTATTAACATTCATTGAACTGTCTTCACACTTAGGACCTTTTATATCCAAGTAAGTATAGCCTATGTGGGATGGTGTCTAGGAAGGGGACAACGCTCATGACTGGTTCTTGAATCCAGAAGTGCGTGCAAATGAGCCTAAACCACAATGTGGGAGTAGCTCATGCCAAAATGGATTCTACCTCTCGTGGTCGCCCTCCCCTACCTGGCCATTTCAGTAAGGTTGCCCAAAGGATGTAGGAGGGACTTTGTGTCTAGACGACTATACTTGGGCCGCACGTCCTCTTGATTTACCGCTTGGAATTGAATTTGAAATCAATGGTATTTATAACAAAAGAAAATGTTGTGATGCACCTA
The DNA here is from genome assembly GCF_002994745.2 of Rosa chinensis. Classification (NCBI taxonomy): domain Eukaryota; kingdom Viridiplantae; phylum Streptophyta; class Magnoliopsida; order Rosales; family Rosaceae; genus Rosa; species Rosa chinensis. The sequence goes on along the minus strand of NW_020126822.1, from coordinate 33,176 downwards.
AGGTATATTGGATTAAACATAGTCTTGAAAAGGGTAGCTGTTTCAGCCCCATTGCACATCGAGACTCCCTGTTCCCGTACCTAAGTGTTGAAAATAATTGTAAAGAAAAGGAAAGAATAGAAGTAATTTTACTTAATTTCGTGAAAAAAAAAAAAAAAAAAAAAAAAAAAAAAAAGAAGATAATTAGATGTGAATAGTGACGTTTTGTTTGTTTGTGTGAAAGTTTTGTGTAAATGGTGTCTAATCGTGTTAAACAAAGGAAATGTAAAGAATTAATTGTGAATATTGTTACATTCTTGATTTATTATAAGTGTGTAAAATCGTATGAGTAGATAAGGGCCCTTTTGTTAATATTGGCCTTAACCCTTCATTAGTGCCTTTCTAAGGTCTTATGAGGTTGAGGGCGGCTTTTATTAACATTTGGAGAACTGTCTAACACATGAGTTCTTTCCAAGCTGAGTAAGGGGCATATAGGTGGTGTCGTAGGTTGAGACCCTGGGTGATGGGTTCAAATTGGATCTCAGAGATACTATAGACTGTGCGTAAACCACAATGTGGGAGTAGCCAATAGGGGCCTAAACCTCAATGAGGGAGTAGCCTCCGTAGTGTTACCAAAATGAGTCCTCCCTCTCACTTACCTCTTAATCTGGCCATCTAGCCTTCTGAAACAAAGGGAAGTGACTTATGTCTAGGCGACTATCCCTAGATCGTATCTCACCAATAGTAGTGGTTTCTATTGGGCTCGACTTACAACTTGTAATCAATTGAGATATTAACTTTATTTTGTAAAGATAATAAGATACTTGAACATAACCTCCACTTGTAAATTGTGTTGTTTTGTACATTTTATACTTGTATAAATTTCCTTTGTGGTTTATTTGTGAAAAGATTGTGGATAGTTTGTAATTTATACTTCTCTTTATACTTGTATAAATCATAAATAGTAAAGTCGTGAATAGTAACTTGTGAATAGTGACTCGTGAATAGTAAGGTTGATGTATAAATCACTAATTTGTAATTAACTCACTTTATACTTTGCTAACTTCTTTGAATTTTGATGATGTTCAGGATTCCTATGAATGACCGAGCCTTTTAGATCCTCTACACTAAAGGAAATTGAAGCAAGGCTCGCTCGCTTGAAGGGTCCTTCACTTCTTGAACAGACAAGCCCTTCCCCTTCGACACACAGAGGGTACATCTTTAACGAACAAGGGAAGAGGACCTACTGTTCTGAGGAGTCTACATCACCTACACCAAGTCCATCTCCTCCTTCACGTTCACCTTCACCTGTGATTTCGTCCAACTCTACACCACCACCTTCACCACCACCTGAAGAAGTCGAAGAAGAGAGAATGGCATCTATTAGGGAACTTTCCACTGCAACTGTTGAAGGAGGACCCCCTACAGGCATAGTATACCCTCCCCCTGCAGCTGGAAGACAAGCAGAGTTTGAGCTAAAGAGTGGTTTGTTGCACAAGCTCCCTATCTTCCATGGACTTAATATGGAGGACGCTAACAAGCATGTTCGAGAATTTCAATCTGTTTGTGCAAACATGCAACCACAAGGGGCAGATGAGAACCTTCTTAAGATGAGAGCATTTCCATTCTCTCTAGCTGATAGAGCCAAGGATTGGCTATATGAACTCCCTGCAGGACGTATCACTTCATGGGAGACAATGAGAAAGGCCTTCTTGGAGAAATACTTCCCAGCTTCTAAGGTCATCACACTTAGAAAGAAGCTCAGTGGAATAGAGCAAGCCCATGATGAGTCCTATGCTGCTTACTATGAGAGGTTCAATTCCTTACTTGCACAATGTCCTCAACATCAGATGAAGGATGAGACCCTACTCACATGTTTCTATGAAGGACTCTTACCCTTGGAAAGGCAAATGTTGGATGCTGCAGCTGGAGGAGCTTTTGTGGATAAGTCCCCTACAGTTGGGAAGGAGCTGATAGCTAATCGTGCCTTGAACTCTCAACAATATGAGGGGGTAGGACACTCTACTCGTAGGGTGCATGAGATGAGCAAGAATACTGCAATTGAGGACCAACTGAATAAGCTTACTCTACTCATGAACCAAGTGGTAAGTTCCAAGGGACCAAGTGCAACAATAGCTTGTGGGGTATGCTCTATGCAAGGGCATGTTACAGATCAGTGCCCTCAACTTAATGAGAATGGAGGATGGGAATCTGCAAATGCTATTGGAGGATATCAAGGAGGATACCAAGGAGGACCTCAACGTCCTAGACATGACCCTTACTCCAATACGTACAACCCAGGATGGAGGGACCATCCCAACTTCAAGTGGACTAACAATGATAACGTTCAGAATCCTCTTGGTGGGAACTTCCAACGTCCTCAAGGGCCTTCATTCCAAGGATCATCTTTTCAAAGGCCCTACATGCCCCCTCCTCAACAGAACTCAGGACCTTCAATGTCTCACTATGACAAAACGTTGGAAGCCTTGACTAGTTCCACCCAGGCCTTGACAAACTCTACTCAAGCTTTGATTCAAGGACAACAGACCCACACTAAGGATATTGCAGATCTTAAGAAACAGATGGGCCAAGTTGTGGACTTCATGAGCAAGATTCATGAGACTGGGAAGCTTCCTAGTGGCACAATACCTAACCCTAAGGGTAATGTGGAGAATGCATCAGTTGTGACTACGAGGAGTGGGAGACCATTTGTGGATCCACCCAAGCAACCCAAGAAGGTCCAAATGAGCATAGAAATTGAGGAAGACCAAGAACCCACCAAGTTGGGTATTGAGAAGGACCCTGCAACGTCAAAGGAAGAGACCAAGGCATCCTCATCTTTAAAGGCAAAACCGGAAATCAAAGGTAATAATTCTAACTTATCAAATTCGGTTATTGCTAACCCTTCTTCTTCTTGCATGCCCTTCCCACGCAGGTTTGCCCAATCTAAGAAGGATGAAAGTGACCAAGCTATCTTGGAAACTTTCAAGAAGGTGCAAGTAAACCTACCCCTCCTAGAGGCCATCAAGCAAGTCCCTAAGTATGCCAAGTTCCTCAAAGAGCTTTGCACTACTAGGAGAGTAAACCGTGAAAAGGAGGTGGTAAAGGTAAGTGAGAATGTCTCTGCCCTAATTCAGAGGAAGATCCCTCCAAAGTGTAAGGATCCTGGAAGCTTTACCATTCCTTGTACTATTGGTAACTCTAGATTTAAGAATGCCATGCTAGACCTAGGTGCATCTGTTAATGTTATGCCCTACTCTGTTTATGAAACCCTAGGTCTAGGGGAACTTAAATCTGACAATGTTATCATTCAGTTAGCTGACAGATCCAATGCATACCCTAGAGGTTTGTTGGAGGATGTGCTTGTACAGGTTAACCATCTTATCTTCCCAGCTGATTTTTATGTATTGGAAATGGAGGACTCCCCTGTAAGTTCCACTCCATTGCTTTTGGGACGTCCTTTCTTAAGGACAGCTAGGACGAAGATTGATGTGTATGAAGGCTCTCTTACAATGGAGTTCGATGGTGACATTATTGGCTTTAACATCTTCGAAGCCATGAGGTATCCCCTAGAGGTTAATGATTGTTTTTCTGCTGATATTTTGGATGAACTTGCGCAGAAAATGTTTGATGCTATGCATGAGGATACCCTAGTCACTACCCTTGAGAGTGGGGTAGGCTATACAAAGGAAGGCGTCACCATCTCAGAGGACAAGTTGAAAGACACTTGTGAGGAGAAAATCATTGAAAACGTCTCCTTCCTTGAGGCATCACCCTTTATAGGTAAGTCTGTTTCTCCCTTGTCCATTCAGTTATCCACTAACAAGACGTTACCTTCAGTGGTCCAGGCCCCAGAACTTGAACTAAAACCTCTTCCGGACCATTTGAAGTATGTCTACTTAGGGGACAAGGAGACCTTACCAGTGATTGTGTCCTCTGCACTAACAACTCCACAAGAACAGAAGTTGGTGGAAATGTTGAAGCAACACAAGACCGCCATAGGATGGACATTGGCGGATATCAAGGGAATCAGCCCTACAACTTGCGTCCACAGGATACTTCTAGAGGAGGGGTCTAAACCCACTAGAGAGGCTCAACGTCGTCTCAACCCTCCAATGATGGAAGTAGTGAAGAAGGAGGTTATCAAACTCCTTGATTGTGGGGTAATCTACCCTATTTCTGACTCCAAGTGGGTCTCTCCAGTTCAGGTCGTGCCCAAGAAATCTGGGATCACTGTGGTGAAGAATGCTGATAACGAACTGGTGCCTCAAAGGACAGTCACAGGCCACAGAGTTTGCATTGACTATAGGAGGCTCAACGCAACTACAAGGAAAGACCACTTTCCTCTGCCATTCATTGATCAGATGCTTGAGCGCCTAGCTGGACATGACTACTACTGCTTCCTGGATGGATATTCTGGTTACAACCAGATTGCAATTGCAAATGAAGATCAAGAGAAGACAACCTTCACTTGCCCCTTTGGAACGTTTGCCTATAGACGTATGCCCTTCGGACTTTGCAACGCTCCAGGTACGTTTCAGAGATGTATGGTAAGTATCTTTTCAGATTATATTGAGAAAATCATAGAGGTATTCATGGATGACTTTTCAGTTTTTGGAAAGAATTTTGATGATTGTCTTAATAATCTGGAAATAATTCTGAAACGATGCATGGAAACTAACCTTGTCTTAAACTGGGAAAAATGTCATTTTATGGTTAAGCAAGGAATAGTTCTAGGACATATTGTCTCTGCTAGGGGTATAGAGGTTGATAAGGCCAAGGTGGATATTGTGCGTCACTTACCCTCTCCCACTTCTGTGAGAGAGATTCGTTCTTTCCTTGGCCATGCAGGTTTTTACAGGAGGTTCATCAAGGACTTCTCCAAAATTTCGAGACCCTTATGTCAACTACTCCAGAAGGATGTGCCCTTCCACTTTGACAAGGAGTGTCAAGAAGCTTTTGACAAGCTTAAGGAGTTGTTGACATCTGCCCCCATCATGTTACCTCCAGACTGGTCCTTGCCCTTTGAATTAATGTGTGATGCCTCTGACTACGCAGTTGGAGCCGTTTTGGGACAAAGGAAGGAAAAGCTGCCCTATGCCATCTACTACGCCTCAAGGACTCTCAATGATGCACAAATGAACTACTCCACCACAGAGAAAGAGCTCCTTGCAGTTGTCTTTGCCCTTGAGAAGTTTCGCTCCTATTTACTTGGTACCAAAGTTACTATCTTTACTGACCATGCAGCTTTGAAATACTTGATGACCAAGAAGGAGGCGAAACCAAGGCTCATCAGATGGATCCTACTCTTGCAAGAATTCGACGTGGAAATCAAGGACAAGAAGGGTAGTGAAAACGTGGTAGCTGACCACTTGAGTCGTTTAGTGCATGCAGAAGATTATCTCCCTCTGGTGGAGACATTTCCAGACGAGCAACTCTTTGGACTTCAGGTAAGTGAACCATGGTATGCAGACATTGTGAATTATATTGTGTCTAGAAAGATTCCTGATACCATGTCACGTGCTCATAGGGATAGGCTTAAGAAAACTGTTAAGCAATATGTTTGGGATGAACCTTATTTGTGGAAGTATTGCTCTGATCAATTGATTAGGAGATGTGTGCCTGAACATGAACATAATGCTATACTTTCTTTTTGCCACTCTAAAGCATGTGGGGGACACTTTGGGTCTAAGAAGACTGCGTTTAAGGTGCTAGAGTCTGGGTTCTATTGGCCAACATTATTTAGGGATGCACATGCCTATTGTTTAACTTGTGATAAGTGCCAAAGAACAGGAAATCTAGGTCCTAGAGATCAAATGCCATTGTCCAATATAATAACTGTTGAAATATTTGATGTCTGGGGTATAGATTTCATGGGACCTTTCCCTTCATCTTTTGGGTTTCTCTATATCTTACTTGCAGTGGACTATGTTTCCAAATGGGTGGAAGCAAAGGCCACTAGAACTAATGACTCTAAGGTTGTTGCAGATTTTATCAAGTCTAACATCTTTAGCAGGTTTGGAATGCCTAGAGTTCTCATTAGTGATGGAGGATCCCATTTTTGCAATCGGACGATTGAGGCTCTCTTGAAGAGATATGATGTCACACATAAGGTTTCTACACCTTATCACCCACAAACTAGTGGGCAGGCTGAGGTCTCTAATCGTCAGATTAAGGGGATATTGGAGAAGACTGTGAACCCCAACAGGAAGGACTGGTCCTTGCGTCTAGAGGATGCTTTGTGGGCCTACAGAACTGCATACAAAACTCCCATAGGTATGTCACCATATCGAATTGTCTATGGCAAACCATGCCATTTACCTGTGGAGTTGGAGCACAAAGCTTGGTGGGCTGTGAAGCAGTTCAACATGGATATGGATGCAGCTGGGCTTCATAGGAAGTTGCAATTGCAAGAGTTAGAGGAGATAAGGAATGATGCCTTTGAAAGTGCTAAAATTTACAAGGATAAGACTAAGGCATTCCATGACAAAATGATTCGAAGAAAGACTTTTGTTGTGGGTCAAAAAGTTCTTCTTTTCCATTCTCGTCTCAAACTCTTCCCAGGTAAGCTTCGTTCTCGTTGGATTGGACCTTTTGTTATCACTCATGTGTTTCCTCATGGAGCTGTGCAGATAAAGAGTGAACATACAAGCAACGAGTTCAAAGTGAATGGCCATCGCTTGAAGCCTTACTATGAGGCATTTGTGGAACATGAAGTGGAGGATGTACCCCTCCAAAACGTTCCAAACCCTGAGGATTAAATGGAGGTACAAGTCTAGGCTGAAAGACTATAAACATTAAGCGCTGCTTGGGAGGCAACCCAATTCTGAAGTAGCTGTGGAGGAGTCATCAACGCAGATTTGTTTTATCTCTCCCTTTTACTTCTCCAATTTTTCTTTATGTTGGTAGTCATTTTCGTAAATTTCATCCCTATATGCTTAAGTGTTCCATTGCATGCTTTTTATTGATTACATTGAGGACAATGCAATATTTAAGTGTGGGGGAAGGGATTTACACTTTTATCTTGAGTCATATATTGAAAAATACAAAAAATTGAAAAATGTCAAAAATTTAAAAATTTTCGTTGCTTTTGTTTTTGTTTTGAGTCTTAGGATGCCCTTTCAACTGTCTAGGATGATTCTATATCTCTAAAATCATGACTAAAAGAGGATCACAAGATTGAGATGATTTTTAAACATGGTATTCTTTGGTTAATTGAGATATATGAAAAATGTGTGCCTTGTAGTGGATATGGATTCGAAAACTTTGGTACAGAATATGAGCATGTTAGGATGAGTTTTGATTCATATAAGCCCATGTGAGATAATTGAGCCATGTCCCTTTTTCTTGGAGTGAAATGAAAAATATATTCTTATTTTCTTGGCGATATTTTGATGATCTCATTATTCTTCATTTGATTGATTGCTTGCCATAGATTAAGTTTGATGGACTAGAGAATGCTAGAATTCACTCTTGTGCTTGTTGAGACGTTTGTCAATACATGGCCCTGATTCTGGAAGGGATAGAGGTACCCTAGGAATTTCCACCATTGCCAAATAAACCTGTGTCCCTAATTGTGCCCGTCGTGGGACTCCCCTAGATAAGCCCCTTTGAGCCTACATTGAGCCTTTTCATTCATCACCCTTAAAACCCTTAACCATGAAGCTTAGTATAGTTAAAACCCTACCCTTTGTTCTAAGAACTTAGTGGAGCTATCTTTTGAGACATACTTCGTGGGTTTGGTGCTAAGGATGAAAATTGAGAAGAGGTGAAAGTTAAAGTGTGGGGGTAGACTTGTCCATAAAAGAAAAATATATGAAAAAGCCGAGAAAAAGAGAAAAAAAAAAAAAAAAAAAAAAAAAAAAAATGTACGGCTAGAAAAGAAAAGAAAGAAATATTTATGGATTTTAGTCCCCCATACTTAGTGATTTTGGAGTTTACTTTGAACTGAAGGCCCACTACAGAAAAATTTGGCCTTTGTCCATTCACTATAGTTTAAAGGGAAGTTTACAATGAAGATTGGGCCCAACATGAAGACACTAGGCCCCTTTTATGCTACCTCTAGGGAAAGTGACGTTTTGCAATGCCTTGGTGGATTTCTTGAGGTCTCTACATCTACATGTGCTCTGCTAGGTTTTTAGGACACTTTGATAAATCCTTACCCTTCATTTCTTAAAACCTTGAGCCTTGGCCCCATTACAACCTTTAAGAAGACCTTCTTGATCCTTAAGATGGGACAGCCCTTGATGTGGAGATGAGTTACAAGAGTTGAACCTATGGCTTGGGTCCATCTGTGCAAGTAGTTGGTATCCTTCATGAGATCTTTAAAGAAAATTATACATGTGCTTTCGTTTCTTAAATTATGTGATATACTTGCTATCTTTCACATATACTTGAGTGTATAAGCTTTTAAGCATTGCCATGATCTGAGAGAAGAAAGAGTGGATATAACTTGTGAGGAGTTGAATCATACTTGTTTGAAACATGCTTAACAGAAACCATCACCATTGTTTCAACCAAGTCCTACTTGTGTATATGTAAGTTATGTGTTTTAATTAACTCTCGAATGCCTAACATTGAATTTTGGTTAAGTGCTAATCTTGGTGTTATGAAAGTAAGAGATTGCTGAGACAAATAGTTGAAGGGCAATAGAGTCATTGTTTTTGTCAAGTCTTTAAATTTTCGTTGAGTCTTAGTGTGTGTCTTAGTTTGATTTTGCTAAGGGACTAGCAAAAGCTAAGTGTGGGGGAATTTGATAGGAGCATTTTAATGCGACGTTTTAACTGCATTTCCCTACACTTTTCTGCGCCATTTCCTTGAAAAATCCCTGTTTGGGAAAGTTTCCATTCTTTGATTGGGAAAGTTCCTTATTGTAGAAAGTTTCCATTTTTGTCTTCATTTTTCATTTCTCATTTCTCATTTCTCATTTTTCATTTCTCATTTCTGGAAAGTTTCTATTTTTCATTTTTAGTAAGTTTCTATTTTCATTTTTTAGAAAGTTTCTATTTTAAGTATAGTTTCTATTTTCAGGACCTCCGAGCTAGAAAGTGGAAATGAACGCACGAATGGAAAGAGGAGCTTGCGAACATCAAGACGAACGAACATGAGAGAAAATGGCCCACACATTTGAGCAGAAATGAAGAAACAAGCTTTCCTAGTCCAACCAGGAAATCCTACAAAATGGAGGAAGGCTTCCCTAGCAAGTTTCCAACGCAACCATGAAAAAGAAATGGAAAAATATTGTGTTTTGCGTTGGAAAATGAGAAGGCTTGAAGATGAAGCAACGAGGCCCAAGAACTCTTTGGATTTTCGGCAAATTGGATAAAGGCCCATCAAAGCCCATATATTTAGGGTTTATGACGCATGAATAAACCCTAGGGGAGTGTTGCCGTTCAAAGCAAGAGAAAAACAAGGAAAGTGGCGTGAAAATCAGAATTATGTGTGGAGATTTTCTAGGGAGATTCTCTAGGGCTATTTTTATGGAAAGAAAATACTTGGAGATAATCCCTAGAAGTTTTGCCGTGAAAAAGGAAGAGATAAACAAGGGAGGACGCCAAAACCCTAGGGTTTTGGACGGCAAAGATATTCCCTAGAGATTTTTAAGGAAAGAGAAAAAGGTGGAGACCAAGGAAAGATCAAAAGAAGTCTAGATACATTCCTACATTCCCTAAAGAGTTTTGGCCGAATTTGGAAGCATAAAATCAGAAATTATCTCTTTATTTCGGCAAGAATTATTTAGGGAATTAATATTGGAATTTTGTGATTGGTTGCACCACCTCATAGGGCTTATGTGGCAAGAATTCATTGGAGGAAATTATGTGGAGGAAGCAAGCACATGCCGTGAACATCTCTAGGGTTTTGGACGGCTTGGACACCTAGGGGCCGTCCCCTATATATTCCTACACTTTCTCAACGTCAAGGGTTCCGAATTTCCACACTTTTGCGTTTATACTTTGAGAAAATAATTCAGAAATCTCTCTAGCCTAGCCGTGTTCTTCTCCATCCTCTAGGGCAACCACGAAGTGCAAGCAAGGCCAAGGAAGAAGAAGACAAGCCGTGCACACCATCCACCCTCCACCTTGAAGATTGCTTTCGAAATTCAAGAGACCCCATCATCACTTCATTCATCTCATCTTCATCACGGTGTAATCCGATTCTCCTTGTACCTTTGCTTTGTATTTTCGTTGGTTTTGCCTTAGTTGACACATATGTATGAACAAGTATTGTTTTCTGAAATTTTATGATGAATTGTTAATTTTCAGATTCATATATTGCGATTTATGGTTGCTTTTGTGTGAGTGTTTGATTAAATTTGCATGATAGAAATCTTTTGTATGATTATCTTGAATGGTTCGAAACATTTAGGGTTCTTATGTGATTGTTGCTACGAATTTGAGAACATGAATCAACTTTTTGGTTTTGTGTTCTTGAATCGATAAGTAGTAAAGGTTTTGTACAAAAACCGAATTTAATCAAAGAAGATTGCAATTAGGTGGACTTTTTCATACTAAGTTGCACATTTGAGTTGATAGCCTTTCTAGGTGTTTATTGCGTTAAACATGACATGATTGACTAGCTTTCTAGGGCTTGATTGCATGTTTGATAGAATTAATCTAGGTGCTTTCGCTTAGGTTAATTAGCATTGAAAGTAAAATATGGGAAATTGTTTGCTTTTGAACGTTTCACATGATCAACTCCTCTTGCATGACTATGATGAACAATGATGAACTTGAATCAATTTTAATCATGAGTTTCGACTTTGATCTTTGTTCTTACATTCCATTTATATTTTTATGTTTTTGCGTTTTTAATTATTTAGTTAGCTTTTATTTTCGAAAATAGAAAACCAAAATCAAAAATCCCCCCTTTTTCGTAAATATGTATATATTTTGTTTTATTTTTGTAAATATTATACTTTGTTTTAATTTTAATTGTTTAATTGTTTGATAATGACAGGTGTACCCTCAATCCCCGGAATAGAACGATCCCTATTTACTTTATACTATTAATGACATTTCAGGGTTAAATTGGTCGCTCGATAAAAGCGACATCATCAACCTTCTTTCTTGTAATCACTTTTGATTCTCCTTGTTTGATTTCGTTGGATGTTGTTCTAGTTAACATTGATGTTTGAACAAGGTTTATATTCTGAAATTTTATGTACCCTGCACCTGTGGAACAAGGTTCATCTGTGGTTCAAGAAGGACTTCCTACAAGTATTGTGTACCCTGCACCTGCCCCAGGAAAGACTGCGGATTTTGAGCTGAAGAGTGGATTGCTTCATAGACTTCCAACGTTCCATGGGCTCAATATGGAAGATGCCAACAAGCATCTTAGGGAATTTCAGTCTGTGTGTATCAACATGCTACCACAAGGAGCGGATGAGAATATCCTTAAGATGAAGGCCTTTCCCTTTTCTCTAGCAGACCGTGCCAAAGATTGGCTCTATGAACTTCCCTCTGGACGAATTACATCTTGGAACACTATGATGAAGGCATTCTTAGAGAAGTACTTCCCAGCTTCCAAGATCATCACACTCAGAAAGAAGATAAGTGGAATCAAGCAAGCTCAAGATGAATCTTATTCCGCTTATTATGAGAGGTTCTCATCCTTGATTGCACAATGTCCTCAACATCAGATGAAGGAAGAAACCTTGCTTACTTGTTTTTATGAAGGTCTCCTACCCTTGGAACGTGACATGTTAGATGCTGCAGCTGGGGGAGCCTTTGTAGACAAGTCACCTGCTGAAGGGCGAGCTATGATTGAGAATAGAGCAAAGAATGCCCAACAGTATGAGGGTGTGGGTCTCACAACTAGGAAGGTGAGTGAGATAGGTACTTCGGTCATTGAGGATAGATTAAATAAACTCACCCTTCTCATGGATCAAGTTGTGAGTGCAAAGGGAATATTGCAAGCTTGTGGAGTGTGTTCTATGCAAGGGCATGTGACTGATCAATGCCCTCAGTTATCAGAGAGTGGAGGATGGGAATCATTGAACGCCATTGGAGGCTACCAAGGAAATCATGGGGGCCCTCAACGTCCAAGATATGATCCTTACTCAAACACTTACAATCCTGGATGGAGGGACCACCCCAACTTCAAGTGGACAAACAATGAAAACACTCAAAATCCCCTTGGAGGAAGTTTCCAACGTCCTGAAGCACCACCATCTTTTCAAGGGTCATCTTTTCAAGGACCTCAAGGACCACCATTCCAAAGGCCTTACATGCAGAGCCAACATGCTTCAGGAAGCTCAAATCAAAGCGTCAACTATGACAAGATGTTTGAGGCTCTCACCAGTTCTACTCAAGCCTTGGTTCAAGGACAACAGACCCACACCAAAGACATTGCAGATCTTAAGAACCAAATGGGTCAAGTTGTGGACTTTATGAGCAAGATTCATGAAACTGGGAAACTCCCTAGTAACACCATACGAAATCCTAAGGGAAATGTGGAGAATGCATCTTTGGTGACTACTAGGAGTGGAAAGGTGTTTGTGGATCACCCTAAGAAAGCCAAGGAGGCTCAAGTGGCCATTGAAGTTGAGGAGGAACAAGAAGCTACCAAGAAGAGCCTTGAAAAAGACCCTGCAACGTCCAAAGAAGAGACTAGGACGTCATCCCCTTCTAAAGCAAAACCGAAACCTAAAGGTAATGATTCTAACTTGTCTAATTCGGTTATTGCTAATCCTTCTTCGTCTTGTATGCCCTTTCCACGCAGATTTGCTAAGTCGAAGAAGGATGAAAGTGACCAAGCTATCTTGGAAACTTTCAAGAAGGTGCAAGTTAATCTACCCCTCCTTGAGGCTATCAAGCAAGTGCCTAGGTATGCTAAGTTCTTGAAAGAGCTTTGTACCTCAAGGAGAAATAAAGGTGAGAAGGAGGTAGTCAAGGTAAGTGAGAACGTATCTGCCTTAATTCAGAGGAAACTACCCCACAAATGCAAGGATCCTAGAAGTTTTACTATTCCATGCACTATTGGTAACTCTAGGTTTGAGAATGCTATGTTAGACTTAGGGGCATCTGTGAACGTCATGCCCTATTCTGTTTATGAAACCCTAGGTCTAGGTGAGCTTAAATCTAATAATGTTATCATTCAGTTAGCTGACAGGTCTAATGCATACCCTAGAGGTTTGTTGGAAGATGTTCTTGTGCAGGTTAATCATCTTTTCTTTCCAGCTGACTTCTATGTGTTGGAGATGGAGGACTCCCCAGTGAGTTCAACGCCATTGCTATTGGGTCGCCCTTTCTTAAGGATGGCCAGGACCAAGATAGATGTGTATGATGGCTCTCTCACCATGGAATTTGATGGTGACGTTATTGGCTTCAACATATTTGAAGCTATGAGGTATCCTCTCGATGTTCATGATTGTTTTTCTATTGATATTCTGGACAATCTTGCACAGGAAATGTTTGATATCATGAATGAGGTTTGGTCACCACACTCGAGCAAGGAGTGGGATACACCAAGGATGGCGTCACACTCCATGAAGATGTGCTCAAGGAAACATGTGAGGACGAAATCATTGCTAATGTGTCCTTCCTTGAGGCATCATCCTTTGTAGGTAAGTCTCCTCCACTCTTGTCCATTCAGTTATCTGCTAATAAGACTTTACCTTAAGTGGTTCAGGCACCAGAACTTGAACTTAAACCTCTACCAGACCACTTGAAGTATGTCTACTTAGGAAACAAGGAGACTTTACCAGTGATAGTGTCCTCCTCTCTTACTTCTTATCAAGAGGAGAGATTGGTGGAGATGTTGAAACAACACAAGACCGCCATAGGATGGACATTGGCGGATATCAAGGGAATAAGCCCTACTACTTGCGTCCATAGGATACTTCTTGAGGAGGGGACAAAACCCACTAGAGAGGCTCAACGTCGTCTCAACCCTTCTATGATGGAAGTTGTGAAGAAGGAGGTCATCAAACTCCTAGATTGTGGCGTCATATACCCAATTTCAAACTCCAAATGGGTGTCCCCAGTTCAAGTTGTACCTAAGAAGTCAGGAGTGACTGTTGTGAAGAATGCAGAGAACGAACTGGTGCCCCAAAGGACAGTTACTGGCCACAGAGTTTGCATTGACTACAGGAAGCTCAACGCAACAACAAGGAAAGATCACTTTCCTCTTCCATTCATTGATCAGATGCTTGAGCGTTTGGCTGGACATGATTACTACTGCTTCTTGGATGGATACTCAGGCTACAATCAGATTGCCATAGCCAATGAAGATCAAGAGAAGACGACATTCACTGGTCCTTTTGGAACATTTGCCTATCGTCGCATGCCCTTTGGACTATGCAACGCCCCAGGTACCTTTCAGAGGTGTATGGTAAGTATATTTTCAGATTATATTGAGAAAATCATAGAGGTATTCATGGATGACTTTTCTGTTTTCGGAAAAAGCTTTGATGATTGTCTTAATAATCTTGAAATTATCTTAAAACGTTGTGTGGAAACTAACCTTGTGCTTGATGCGGCCAAAAGCGAGCGCATAATTTAACCCTAAAAAATCATTAGTAGTATAAGCAAGTAGGGATCGTTCTATTCCGGGGATTGAGGGTACACCTGTCAATGTAGGACAAACAAACAATTAAAATTAAAACAAAGTATAATATTCACAAAGATATTCACAAGTATAAACATTATTTACGAAAAAGGGGGGATTTTGTTTTTGGATTTTCGAAAATTAATTAAGTAAAGAAAACAAATAAAACGCAAAAACATAAAAATACGAATGGAATGAGAGAACAAAGATCAAAATCGAAACATATATGTCAACTAGTTCATAACCAACGAAATTCAAAGCAAAGGTTACAAAGGAGAATCGGATTACACCGTGAGATGGGGATGGTGATGAACGATTGATGTGGTGGTCTCTTGAATCTCGAAAGCAAGCTTCAAGGTTGGAGATGGATGATGGATGCTCACGGCTATGCTTCTTCTCCCTTGGCCTTGCTTGAACTCGTGGAGATGACTAGAGGATGGAGAAACTCACAGCTATGCTAAGAAGATTTTCTGATTTTTTTCTAAAGTGTAAATTGTATGGGGGAGAGGAACCCTTCTCAACGTCAAAGAGGTGGGTATATATAGGAGCACGGCTAGGGTTCACAAAGCAATCAGAATTTTCCACATAGCTTCAACCAATGATAATTCGCCAAGTAAGCTTGTGATGTGGTCCAACCAATCATAGAATGCCAAGTAAGCCTTGTGATGTGTTCCAACCAATCAAAATTCTCTAAAATAACTCCCTAATATTTAATTGCCGAATTTCCTTGAAATTATTCTGATTTTCTTCATGAATTTCGGCTAACATTCCTTTAGGGAATTTAGGGATGAATCTAGACGCCTTTTTAGCTTTTCCTTGGTGCACACATATTTTCCTTCCATAAATATCTCCCTTGAATCTCTCTTGGCGTCATCTCCTTGATTATTTCTGATTTTCACGTTGGCAATCACACCAAATTATTCCTCCAACAATATTTCTTTCCATAAAAGTCTCCCAAGAAAATCTCTCCTTGAAGTCCTCAATCAATCATCTTCAATTCCCACGTTGTCACCTTGTTTTTCCTTAAGTATTACACGGCAAATATATTTTCCTTTTTTAAAAAAAACTCTTCCTTGACTCTCTCCTTGCCATGTCATCTTCATGAAACTTCTCGTTCCATTTATGAACTCAATTCTGCTTATTTATTCCAAAAACCTGAAAATAGAAGCTTTCTACAATAAGAAATGGAAACTTTCTTAAACTAAAATGGAAACTTTCTAAAAATGAAAAATAGAAACTACAAAACGGAAACTTTCTACAATTAGGAACTTTCCCATTCGAAGAATGGAAACTTTCCTAAACAGAGTTTTATTAAGGAAATAACGCAGAAAATATAGGGAAATAACAGTTAAAATGTCGCATTAAAATGCTCCTATCAGTGCTAAATTGGGAAAAGTGTCATTTTATGGTTAGACAAGGTATAGTTTTAGGGCATATTGTCTCTTCTAGAGGAATAGAGGTTGATAAAGCTAAGGTAGACCTTGTGCGTTACTTACCCTCTCCCACTTCTGTGAGAGAGATTCGTTCTTTTCTTGGCCATGCAGGGTTTTACAGGAGATTTATCAAGGATTTCTCCAAGATTTCGAGACCTCTATGCCAACTACTCCAAAAGGATGTGGCGTTTGTGTTTGACAAGGAGTGTCAAGAGGCTTTTGACAAGCTCAAGGAACTATTGACGTCTGCCCCTATCATGCTACCTCCAGATTGGTCCTTGCCCTTTGAATTGATGTGTGACGCCTCTGACTATGCAGTTGGAGCTGTTTTGGGGCAAAGAAAGGACAAACGACCTTATGCCATCTACTACGCCTCAAGGACTCTAAATGATGCACAACTGAACTACTCCACTACAGACAAAGAGCTCCTTGCAGTTGTTTTTGCCCTTGAGAAGTTTCGTTCCTACTTACTTGGTACCAAGGTGATTATTTATACTGACCATGCAGCTTTGAAGTACTTGATGACCAAGAAGGAGGCGAAACCGAGGCTCATTAGATGGATCCTACTCTTACAAGAGTTTGACGTTGAAATCAAGGACAAGAAGGGTAGTGAAAACGTGGTAGCTGACCACTTGAGTCGTTTGGTGCACGCAGAAGACCCTCTCCCTTTGGTGGAGACATTTCCAGATGAACAACTCTTTGGAATCCAGGTAAGTGAACCATGGTATGCGGATATTGTGAATTACATTGTTTCTAGGAAGATTCCTGATACCATGTCACGTGCTCATAGAGATAGGCTTAAGAAAAATGTCAAGCAATATGTTTGGGATGAACCTTATCTGTGGAAATATTGCTCTGATCAATTGATTAGGAGATGTGTGCCTGAACATGAACATAATGCTATACTTTCTTTCTGCCATTCTAAAGCATGTGGAGGTCACTTTGGGTCTAAGAAAACTGCGTTTAAAGTATTAGAATCTGGGTTCTTTTGGCCAACGTTGTTTAAAGATGCTCATGCATATTGTCTAACTTGTGATAGATGCCAAAGAACTGGAAATCTTAGCTGTAGAGATCAAATGCCTTTATCTAATATCATAACTGTTGAAATATTTGATGTCTGGGGGATAGATTTCATGGGACCTTTTCCTTCATCTTTCGGTTTTCTCTATATCTTGCTTGCTGTGGATTATGTGTCGAAATGGGTGGAGGCAAAAGCCACTCGAACTAATGACTCTAAGGTTGTTGCAGATTTTATCAAGTCTAACATCTTTAGCAGGTTTGGAATGCCTAGAGTTCTCATTAGTGATGGTGGTTCCCACTTTTGCAATCGGACGATTGAGGCTCTCTTGAAGAAGTATGATGTGACACATAAGGTTTCTACACCTTATCATCCCCAAACAAGTGGGCAAGCTGAGGTCTCTAATCGTCAAATCAAGGGGATATTGGAGAAGACTGTGCATCCTAACAGAAAGGATTGGTCCTTGCGTTTGGAGGATGCTTTGTGGGCCTACAGAACTGCATACAAAACTCCCATAGGTATGTCCCCATATCGAATTGTCTATGGCAAACCTTGCCATTTACCTGTGGAGTTAGAGCACAAAGCTTGGTGGGCTGTGAAGCAGTTTAACATGGATCTAGATGAGGCTGGGCTTCATAGGAAGCTACAATTGCAAGAGTTAGAGGAGATTAGGAATGATGCTTTCGAAAGTGCCAAGATCTACAAGGAAAAGACTAAGGCATTCCATGATAAGATGATTCGTAGGAAGACTTTTGTTGTGGGACAGAAAGTTCTTTTATTCCATTCTCGTCTTAAACTCTTTCCAGGTAAACTTCGTTCTCGTTGGATTGGACCTTTTGTTATTACTCATGTGTTTCCTCATGGAGCTGTGCAGATAAAAAGTGAACAAACAGGTAACGAGTTCAAAGTGAATGGCCATCGCCTCAAGCCATACTATGAGACGTTTGTGGAGCATGAAGTGGAGGATGTACCCCTCCAAAACGCTCCACAACATGAGGATTAAATGGAGGTACAAGTCTAGGCTGAAAGACTATAAACATTAAGCGCTGCTTGGGAGGCAACCCAATTCAGAAGTAGCTGTGGAGGAGTCTACACACGCAGATTTGATTTCTCCTTCCCTATTTCTCCTTCTTTTCACGTTTTCTTTTTGTACTTAGTAGTTATTTTCGTAAATTTCCACCCTATATGCTTAATTGTTTCATTGCATGCTTATGATTGATTACATTGAGGACAATGCACTATTTAAGTGTGGGGGAAGGGATTTATACTTTTATCTTGAGTCATATATTGAAAAATACAAAAAAAAAAATTGAAAAATGTCAAAAAAATAACAAAAATTTTGTTGCTTTTATTGAGTCATTGAGTCATGTTTTGGGTGAAATAATTTCTTCATCGTAGGCGCATCTATTAAGGTGTGATGTCTAGGTCTGGTTTGGATACGAGAAGTGCTAGCAAAGGGTCTCGTCCCCTGCTAAACAAGTGAGATGAGCTCCGCCAAAATCGTTCCCCTCCTTACCTGGTCACATCCCAAAGGAGTTACCGAAAGGAGAAAGGAAATAACCCTAGTCCCTAGTTAACGTTTGAGTCTTTTGTCATTTTGTTTTAAGTCCTAGGATGCCCTTTCAACTGTCTAGGATGATTCTATATCTCTGAAATCATGATTAAAAGAGGATCACAAAATTGAGATGACTTTAAAATGGTATTCTTTGGTTAATTGAGATATATGAAAGATATATGCATGTGTAGTGAATATGGATTTCGTGACTTTGGTACAGAATATGAGCATGTTAAGATAAGTTTTGATTCATAAAAACCCATGTGAGATAATTGAGCCCATGTCCCTTTTTCTTGGAGTGATAAATGAAAAAATATATTCTTATTTTCTTGGCGATGTTTTGATGATCTCATTATTCTTTCATCTTGATTGACTACTTGCCATAGATTAAGTTTGATGGACTAGAGAATGCTAGAATTCGCTCTTGTGCTTGTTGAGGCGTTTTATCAATACATGGCCCTGATTCTGGAAAGGATAGAGGCACCCTAGGAATCACCACCATTGCCAAATAAACCTGTGTCCCTAATTGTGCCCGTCGTGGGACTCCCTTAGAAAAACCCCTTGAGCCTACATTAAGCCTTTTCTTTCATCACCCTTAAAATCTTTAACCTAAACCTTAGTATAGCTATAACCCTACCCTTTGTCCTAAGAACTTAGTGGAGCTAAATTGAGACTTTACTTGAAGAAATTTTGGCGTGAATAATGAAGGATGAGAAGAGGTGAAAGTTCAAGTGTGGGGGTAGACTTGTCCATAAAAGAAAAATGTATGAAAAAGCCGAGAAAAATAAAGTGAAAAAGAAAAAAATTGTACGGCTAAAGAAAGAAAGAAAGAAAAAAGAAATATATCTATGGATTTTAGTCCCCCATACTTGGTGAGTTTGGAGTTTGCTTTAAATTGAAGGCCCATTACAGAAAAATTTGGTCTTTGTCCAACTCATTAGTAACCAAAGGAAGTTTAGAGTGAAGTTTGGGCCCAACATGAAGACATTAGGCCCCTTTATAACACCCCCATGGGAAAGTGACGTTTTTGCATACTTGGTGGATTTCTAGAAGTCTCTCTACATTTGCATGAGCTCCGCTAGGTTTTTAGGACACTTTGTTAAATTCCTTACCCTTCGTTTCTTTAAACCTTGAGCCATGGCCCCATTACAACCCTTGATAAGACCTTCTTGATCCTTAAGATGGGACAACCCTTGATGTGGAGATGAGTTACAAGAGTTGAACTTATGGCTAGGGTCCATCTGTGTAAGTGGTTGATATCTTTCATGAGATCTTTAAAAGAAAAATTTATACATGTGCTTTCGTTTCTTACATTATGTGATATACTTGCTATCTTTCACATATGCTTGAGTGTATAAGCTTTTAAGCATTGCCATGATCTGAGAGAAGAAAGAGTGGATATACCTTGTGAGGATTTGAATCATACTTGTTTGAAACATGCTTAACAGAAACCATCACCATTGTTCCAACCAAGTCCTACTTGTGTATATGTAACTTATGTGTTTTAATTAACTCTCGAATGCCTAAACATTGATTCTTGGTGAAGTGCTAATCTTGGTGTTGTGAAAGTAAGAGATTGCTGAGACAAAAAGTTAAAGGGCAATAGAGTCTGTTATGTGTCGAGTCGTTAATTTTTATTGAGTCGTAGTCGTGTCTGTGTTGTGATTTTGCTAAGGGACTAGCAAAAGCTAAGTGTGGGGGAATTTGATAGGAGCATTTTAATGCGACGTTTTAACTGCATTTCCCTACATTTTTCTGCGCCATTTCCTTGAAAAAATCCCTGTTTGGGAAAGTTTCCATTCTTTGATTGGGAAAGTTCCTTATTGTAGAAAGTTTCCATTTTTGTAGTTTTCATTTCTCATTTCTCATTTCTCATTTCTCATTTTTGGAAAGTTTCTATTTTTCACTTTAAGTAAGTTTCTATTTTTCATTTTTAGAAACTTTCCATTTTTCACTTTTAGTAAGTTTCCATTTTTCATTTTTTAGAAAGTTTCTATTTTTCATACTAGTTTCTATTTTCAGGACCTCCGAGCTAAAAAGTGGAAATGAACGCACGAATGGAAAGAGGAGCTTGCGAACGTTAAGGCGAACAAATATGAGAGAAAAAGGGCCACAGAAATGAGCAGAAATGAAGAAACAAGCTTTCCTAATCCTACTAGGAAACCCTGCGAAATGGAGGAAGGCTTCCTTAGCAAGTTTCCAACGCAACCATGAAAAAGAAATGGAAAAATAATGTGTTTTGCGTTAGAAGATGAGAAGGCTTGAAGAAGAAGCAACGAGGCCCAAGAACTCTATGGATTTTCGGCAAAATGGATCAAGGCCCATCAAAGCCCATGACATTAGGGTTTGTGATGCAAAACCCTAACCCTAGGGATGTGTTGCCGTGAAAACCAAAGGGAGGAGGCAAAAGTGGCGTGAAAATCAAAGGGAAAATAAAAGATTACGCAAGAGATTTTCTAGGGTGAAGTTTATGGAAAGAAATCAAGAAAAAGCACCAAATGGCGTCTAGATTCATTCCTAGAAACCCTAAGTATATTTTGGCCGAAAATACAAGAAGAAAATCAGAAAATATTCAAGGAATTTCGGCAAGAATATATTAGGGTATCTTCTTGGAGTTTTATGATTGGTTGGATGACACACTAGGGCTTACTTGGCAAATTCTCATTGGTGGAAGGCATGTGGAATTAATAATTTAATTCCTTGGAAAATAAATCAGAAAATCACGGCTTGGAGGCCAAGCATTGCCGTTCCCTATATAAGAAGCACCCTAGACGTCTAAGAGGACACCACTTTACAATTCAGAAAATTCTCTCTACGCGCGGAAGCTCTCTCCATTCTCTAGTTCAACCTTTGGCGTTTTCAAGCAAGGAAGGAAGAAGCAAGCTTAGGCCGTGAGCATCATCATCCATTCCACCTTGAAGCCGTGCACTTTGAAGCTTGCTTTCAAGCTTCATTCGTTCATTGTTCAAGTTATTCATCCATCTCTCCATTCACGGTGTAATTCAACCTTCTTTCTTGTAATCACTTTTGATTCTCCTTGTTTGATTTCGTTGGATGTTGTTCTAGTTAACATTGATGTTTGAACAAGGTTTATATTCTGAAATTTTATGATTGAATAAAGGATTTTCGATTTCTATGTTGTGATTCCATAGTTGCTTATGTGTGATTGTTCGATTGAATTTGCTTTATAGATAACTTTTGTATTTTAATCTTATGTGGTTCGAAACACTTAGGGTTTTGATATGAATGGTGCTAGATTTAAGAACATGAAATCAACTTTTTGTTTTGTGTAACTTAAATCAAAAGTAGTAAAGGTTTTGGACAAAAATCGAATTCAATTGAAGAGGATTGCAATTAGGTGAACTTATTCATACTAAGTTGTGCACTTGAGTTGATAGCCTTTCTATGTGTTTCATGCGTTGAATATGTATGATTGACTAGCTTTCTAGGGCTTGATTACATGTTTGATAGGATTAGTCTATGTGCTTTCACTTAGATTAATTAGCATTGAAAAGTAAAATATGGGAAATCGTTTGCTTTCGAATGTTTCACATGATCAACTCCTTTCACATGACTTGGAAGAACAATATAAAGTTAATTCGAATTTAATCATGAACTTGGTTTTAATCTTTGTTTCTTACATTTCATTCTTGTATTTGTGTTTTTGTTTATACTTAGTTTTAATTCTTGTTTTTAACTTTCGAAAAACCAAAAACCTAAAACCCCCTTTGAATTCGTAAATAAGATGTATATGTGTGAATATTATACTTTGTTTTATTTTAATTGTTTAAATTGTCTTACATTGACAGGTGTACCCTCAATCCCCGGAATAGAACGATCCCTACTTGCTTATACTACTAATGATATTTCTAGGGTTAAATTATGCGCTTGCTTTTAGCGTATCAAGTTGCTTATGTGGGTTTGTTTAATTAAATTTGCGTTATAGATAACTTTTGTATTTTAATCTTATGTGGTTGCAAACACTTAGGGTTTTGATATGAATGATGCTAGGTTTAAGAGCATGAAATCGACTTTTCGTTTAATGTAAACTTGAATCAAAGTAGTAAAGGTTTTGTACAAAGATCGAATTTAATTAACGAGGATTGCAATTAGGTGGACTTTTCCATACTAAGTTGTACACTTGAGTTGATAGCCTTTCTCTATGTGTAATGTGTTAAACATGACATGATTGACTAGCTTTCTAGGGTTTGATTGCATGTTTGATAGGATTAATGTAGGTGCTTTCGCTTAGGTTAATTAGCATTGAAAAGTAAAAAATGGGAATTCATTTGCTTTCGAATGTTTCACATGATCAACTCCTTTCTCATGACTTAGATGAACAATATTAGGGTTTGAATCGATTTTAATCATAAGTTTCGGTTTTGATCTTTGTTCTCTCATTCCATCTTTGTATTTATGTTTTTGCATTTTAATTGTTTTGTTTACTTAGGATAATTTTCGAAATCAAAATCCAAAACCCCCTTTTTCGTAAATAATGTTTATACTTGTGAATATCTTTGTGAATATTATACTTTGTTTTAATTTTAATTGTTTAATTGTTTGCCAATGACAGGTGTACCCTCAATCCCCGGAATAGAATGATCCCTATTTGCTTATACTACTAACGATATTTTCAGGGTTAAATTATGCGCTTGCTCAAAGCGTCATCAATTTTTGGCGCCGTTGCCGGGGATTGAAAAATCACTTGTTAAATATGTGAATATTTGTTTTGTTTATTTATTGTGTTCGAAAAAAAAATTTACTTGTTAATTGTTTGTAATTCTGTAAATTAGTTAATTAATTACTTAGGTTGTTATTTATATTATTGAACACGAATTTTAATTGTGAGTTGTAAATTAAAGAGGAATAGGTGAAGTCGTGTTTATTAATATTGGCCTAAACCCCTTATTGGTGCCTAGTTCAGGTCCCTTAAGGTTGAGGTGATGTCGCTTTTATCGAGCGACCAATTTAACCCTGAAATGTCATTAGTAGTATAAAGTAAATAGGGATCGTTCTATTCCGGGGATTGAGGGTACACCTGTCATTGTCAAACAATTAAACAATTAAAATTAAAACAAAGTATAATATTTACAAAATATAGACATATTTACGAAAAAGGGGGAGTTTTTGGTTTTTGGTTTTAATTTCCGAAAATAAAATCTAAGTTACCTAAATAATTAAAATGCAAAAACATAAAAATACAAATGGAATGCAAGAACAAAGATCAAAGTCGAAACTCATGATTAAAATTAATTCAAGTTCATCATTGTTCATCATAGTCATGCAAGAGGAGTTGATCATGTGAAACGTTCAAAAGCAAACAATTTCCCATATTTTACTTTCAATGCTAATTAACCTAAGTGAAAGCACCTAGATTAATTCTATCAAACATGCAATCAAGCCCTAGAAAGCTAGTCAATCATGTCATGTTTAACGCAATAAACACCTAGAAAGGCTATCAACTCAAATGTGCAACTTAGTATGAAAAAGTCCACCTAATTGCAATCTTCTTTGATTAAATTCGGTTTTTGTACAAAACCTTTACTACTTATCGATTCAAGAACACAAAACCAAAAAGTTGATTCATGTTCTCAAATTCGTAGCAACATTCACATAAAAACCCTAAATGTTTCGAACCATTCAAGATAATCATACAAAAGATTTCTATCATGCAAATTTAATCAAACACTCACACAAAAGCAACCATAAATCGCAATATATGAATCTGAAAATTAACAATTCATCATAAAATTTCAGAAAACAATACTTGTTCATACATATGTGTCAACTAAGGCAAAACCAACGAAAATACAAAGCAAAGGTACAAGGAGAATCGGATTACACCGTGATGAAGATGAGATGAATGAAATGATGATGTGGTCTCTTGAATTTCGAAAGCAATCTTCAAGGTGGAGGGTGGATGGTGTGCACGGCTTGTCTTATTCTTCCTTGGCCTTGCTTGCACTTCGTGGTTGCCCTAGAGGATGGAGAAGAACACGGCTAAGCTAGAGAGATTTCTGAATTATTTTCTCAAAGTATTAACGCAAAAGTGTGGAATTTCGGAACCCCTGACGTTGAGAGAAGAGAGGAATATATAGGGGACGGCTTCTAGGTCTTCAATCCGTCCACAACCCTAGCAAAGCTCACGGCAATCTCTTGCTTCCTCCACATAATTTTCTCCAATGATTTCGTGCCACATAAGCCCTATGAGGTGGTGCAACCAATCACAAAATTCCAATATAAATTCCCTAAATAATCTTGCCGAAATATATATAGATATTTTCTGATTTCCTTCACCAATTTCGGCAACAATATACTTAGAGAATAAAGGGGGACGAACCTAGACTCCTTTGAGAGCTTTTTGTGTTCAACACATATTCTCTTTCCTTTAAAAGCTCCCTAAGAAATCTCCACGAAATCTCTTTATTTTTTCTGATTTTTCCTCACGGCAAAACCCTAGTTTTTCTCTTCATTATCTTTTGCCGAATTCCCTAGGGTTTGCACGGCATCCCCTTGTTTTCCTCTTGGCTTGGACGGCTAGGTCTTCTAGGGTTTTATCTCTTGATTTATTTCCATAAAAATAACCCTAGAAAATCTCCTTTTAATTTCTGATTTTCTTGGACGCCACCTCCTTGTTTCTCTCTTGCAAATTCACGGCAACAACAACCTTAAGGGTTAGGGTTTGCGTCACAAACCCTAATGTCATGGGCTTTGATGGGCCTTTATCCAATTTGCCGAAAATCCAAAGAGTTCTTGGGCCTCGTTGCTTTATCTTCAAGCCTTCTCATTTTCCAACGCAAAACACAATATTTTTCCATTTCTTTTTCATGGTTGCGTTGGAAACTTGCTAGGGAAGCCTTCCTCCATTTTGTAGGATTTCCTGGTTGGACTAGGAAAGCTTGTTTCTTCATTTCTGCTCAAATGTGTGGGCCATTTTCTCTCATGTTCGTTCGTCTTGATGTTCGCAAGCTCCTCTTTCCATTCGTGCGTTCATTTCCACTTTCTAGCTCGGAGGTCCTGAAAATAGAAACTATACTTAAAATAGAAACTTTCTAAAAAAATGAAAATAGAAACTTACTAAAAATGAAAAATAGAAACTTTCCAGAAATGAGAAATGAAAAATGAGAAATGAGAAATGAGAAATGAAAAATGAAAAATGAAGACAAAAATGGAAACTTTCTACAATAAGGAACTTTCCCAATCAAAGAATGGAAACTTTCCCAAACAGGGATTTTTCAAGGAAATGGCGCAGAAAAGTGTAGGGAAATGCAGTTAAAACGTCGCATTAAAATGCTCCTATCAAATTCCCCCACACTTAGCTTTTGCTAGTCCCTTAGCAAAATCAAACTAAGACACACACTAAGACTCAACAAAATTTAAAGACTTGACAAAAACAATGACTCTATTGCCCTTCAACTATTTGTCTCAGCAATCTCTTACTTTCATAACACCAAGATTAGCACTTAACCAAAATTCAATGTTAGGCATTCGAGAGTTAATTAAAACACATAACTCACATATACACAAGTGGACTTGGTTGAAACAATGGTGATGGTTTCTGTTAAGCATGTTTCAAACAAGTTTGATTCAAATCTCACAAGTTATATCCACTCTTTCTTCACTCAGATCATGGCAATGCTTAAAAGCTTATACACTCAAGTATATGTGAAAGATAGCAAGTATATCACATAATGTAAGAAACGAAAGCACATGTATAAATTTTCTTTTAAAGATCTCATGAAAGATATCAACTACTTGCACAGATGGACCCAAGCCATAGGTTCAACTCTTGTAACTCATCTCCACATCAAAGGCTGTCCCATCTTAAGGATCAAGAAGGTCTTATCAAGGGTTGTAATGGGGCTAGGGCTTAAGGTTTAAGGAAATGAAAGGTAAGGATTTATCAAAGTGTCCTAAAAACCTAGCAGAGCATATGTAGATGTAGAGACCTCAAGAAATCCACCAAGGTATTGCAAAAACGTCACTTTCCCTAGAGGTAACATAAAAGGGGCCTAATGTCTTCATGTTGGGCCCAATCTTCATTGTAAACTTCCCTTGAACTATAGTGAATGGACAAAGGCCAAATTTTTCTGTAGTGGGCCTTCAGTTCAACGTAAACTCCAAAATCACCAAGTATGGGGGACTAAAATCCATAAACATTTTTCTTTCTTTTCTTTTTAGCCGTATACATTTTTTTTTTTTTTTTTTTTTTCTTTTTCTCGGCTTTTCATATATTTTTCTTTTATGGACAAGTCTACCCCACACTTTAACTTTCACCTCTTCTCAATTTTCATCCTTAGCACCAAACCCACGAAGTATGTCTCAAAAGATAGCTCCACTAAGTTCTTAGAACAAAGGGTAGGGTTTCAACTATACTAAGCTTCATGGTTAAGGGTTTTAAGGGTGATGAATGAAAAGGCTCAATGTAGGCTCAAAGGGGCTTATCTAGGGGAGTCCCACGACGGGCACAATTAGGGACACAGGTTTATTTGGCAATGGTGGAAATTCCTAGGGTGCCTCTATCCCTTCCAGAATCAGGGCCATGTATTGACAAACGTCTCAACAAGCACAAGAGTGAATTCTAGCATTCTCTAGTCCATCAAACTTAATCTATGGCAAGCAATCAATCAAATGAAGAATAATGAGATCATCAAAATATCGCCAAGAAAATAAGAATATATTTTTCATTTCACTCCAAGAAAAAGGGACATGGCTCAATTATCTCACATGGGCTTATATGAATCAAAACTCATCCTAACATGCTCATATTCTGTACCAAAGTTTTCGAATCCATATCCACTACAAGGCACACATTTTTCATATATCTCAATTAACCAAAGAATACCATGTTTAAAAATCATCTCAATCTTGTGATCCTCTTTTAGTCATGATTTTAGAGATATAGAATCATCCTAGACAGTTGAAAGGGCATCCTAAGACTCAAAACAAAAACAAAAGCAACGAAAATTTTTAAATTTTTGACATTTTTCAATTTTTTTGTATTTTTCAATATATGACTCAAGATAAAAGTGTAAATCCCTTCCCCCACACTTAAATATTGCATTGTCCTCAATGTAATCAATAAAAAGCATGCAATGGAACACTTAAGCATATAGGGATGAAATTTACGAAAATGACTACCAACATAAAGAAAAATTGGAGAAGTAAAAGGGAGAGATAAAACAAATCTGCGTTGATGACTCCTCCACAGCTACTTCAGAATTGGGTTGCCTCCCAAGCAGCGCTTAATGTTTATAGTCTTTCAGCCTAGACTTGTACCTCCATTTAATCCTCAGGGTTTGGAACGTTTTGGAGGGGTACATCCTCCACTTCATGTTCCACAAATGCCTCATAGTAAGGCTTCAAGCGATGGCCATTCACTTTGAACTCGTTGCTTGTATGTTCACTCTTTATCTGCACAGCTCCATGAGGAAACACATGAGTGATAACAAAAGGTCCAATCCAACGAGAACGAAGCTTACCTGGGAAGAGTTTGAGACGAGAATGGAAGAGAAGAACTTTTTGACCCACAAAAAAGTCTTTCTTCGAATCATTTTGTCATGGAATGCCTTAGTCTTATCCTTGTAAATTTTAGCACTTTCAAAGGCATCATTCCTTATCTCCTCTAACTCTTGCAATTGCAACTTCCTATGAAGCCCAGCTGCATCCATATCCATGTTGAACTGCTTCACAGCCCACCAAGCTTTGTGCTCCAACTCCACAGGTAAATGGCATGGTTTGCCATAGACAATTCGATATGGTGACATACCTATGGGAGTTTTGTATGCAGTTCTGTAGGCCCACAAAGCATCCTCTAGACGCAAGGACCAGTCCTTCCTGTTAGGGTTCACAGTCTTCTCCAATATCCCCTTGATCTGACGGTTAGAGACCTCAGCCTGCCCACTAGTTTGTGGGTGATAAGGTGTAGAAACCTTATGTGTGACATCATATCTCTTCAAGAGAGCCTCAATCGTCCGATTGCAAAAATGGGATCCTCCATCACTAATGAGAACTCTAGGCATTCCAAACCTGCTAAAGATGTTAGACTTGATAAAATCTGCAACAACCTTAGAGTCATTAGTTCTAGTGGCCTTTGCTTCCACCCATTTGGAAACATAGTCCACTGCAAGTAAGATATAGAGAAACCCAAAAGATGAAGGGAAAGGTCCCATGAAATCTATACCCCAGACATCAAATATTTCAACAGTTATTATATTGGACAATGGCATTTGATCTCTAGGACCTAGATTTCCGTTCTTTGGCACTTATCACAAGTTAAACAATAGGCATGTGCATCCCTAAATAATGTTGGCCAATAGAACCCAGACTCTAGCACCTTAAACGCAGTCTTCTTAGACCCAAAGTGTCCCCCACATGCTTTAGAGTGGCAAAAAGAAAGTATAGCATTATGTTCATGTTCAGGCACACATCTCCTAATCAATTGATCAGAGCAATACTTCCACAAATAAGGTTCATCCCAAACATATTGCTTAACAGTTTTCCTAAGCCTATCCCTATGAGCACGTGACATGGTATCAGGAATCTTTCTAGACACAATATAATTCACAATGTCTGCATACCATGGTTCACTTACCTGGATTCCAAAGAGTTGTTCATCTGGAAACGTCTCCACCAGAGGGAGACGGTCTTCTGCGTGCACTAAGCGACTCAAGTGGTCAGCTACCACGTTCTCACTACCCTTCTTGTCCTTGATTTCCACGTCGAATTCTTGCAAGAGTAGGATCCATCTGATGAGCCTTGGTTTCGCCTCCTTCTTGGTCATCAAGTATTTCAAAGCTGCATGGTCAGTAAAGATAGTAACTTTGGTACCAAGTAAATAAGAGCGAAACTTCTCAAGGGCAAAGACAACTGCAAGGAGCTCTTTCTCTGTGGTGGAGTAGTTCATTTGTGCATCATTGAGAGTCCTTGAGGCATAGTAGATGGCATAGGGTAGCTTTTCCTTCCTTTGTCCCAAAACGGCTCCAACTGCGTAGTCAGAGGCATCACACATTAACTCAAAGGGCAAGGACCAGTCTGGAGGTAACATGATGGGGGCAGATGTCAACAACTCCTTAAGCTTGTCAAAAGCTTCTTGACACTCCTTGTCAAAGTGAAAGGGCACATCCTTCTGGAGTAGTTGACATAAGGGTCTCGAAATTTTGGAGAAGTCCTTGATGAACCTCCTGTAAAAACCTGCATGACCAAGGAAAGAACGAATCTCTCTCACAGAAGTGGGAGAGGGTAAGTGACGCACAATATCAACCTTGGCTTTATCAACCTCTATACCCCTAGCAGAGACAATATGTCCTAGAACTATTCCTTGTTTAACCATAAAATGGCATTTTTCCCAGTTTAAGACAAGGTTAGTTTCCATGCAACGTTTCAGAATTATCTCCAGATTATTAAGACAATCATCAAAATTCTTTCCAAAAACTGAAAAGTCATCCATGAATACCTCTATGATTTTCTCAATATAATCTGAAAAGATACTTACCATACACCTCTGAAAGGTACCTGGAGCGTTGCAAAGTCCGAAGGGCATACGTCTATAGGCAAACGTTCCAAAGGGGCAAGTGAAGGTTGTCTTCTCTTGATCTTCATTTGCAATTGCAATCTGGTTGTAACCAGAATATCCATCCAGAAAACAATAGTAGTCATGTCCAGCTAGGCGCTCAAGCATCTGATCAATGAATGGCAGAGGAAAGTGGTCTTTCCTTGTAGTTGCGTTGAGCCTCCTATAGTCAATGCACACTCTGTGGCCTGTGACTGTCCTTTGGGGCACCAGTTCGTTATCAGCATTCTTTACCACAGTGATCCCAGACTTCTTGGGCACGACCTGAACTGGGGAGACCCACTTGGAGTCTGAAATAGGGTAGATCACCCCACAATCAAGGAGTTTGATAACCTCCTTCTTCACTACTTCCATCATTGGAGGGTTGAGACGACGTTGAGCCTCTCTAGTGGGTTTAGACCCCTCCTCTAGAAGTATCCTGTGGACGCAAGTTGTAGGGCTGATTCCCTTGATATCCGCCAATGTCCATCCTATGGCGGTCTTGTGTTGCTTCAACATTTCCACCAACTTCTCTTCTTGTGGAGTTGTTAGTGCAGAGGACACAATCACTGGCAAGGTTTCCTTGTCCCCTAAGTAGACATACTTCAAATGGTCTGGAAGAGGTTTTAGCTCAAGTTCTGGGGCCTGGACCACTGAAGGTAATGTCTTGTTAGTGGATAACTGAATGGACAAAGGAGAAACAGACTTACCTATAAAGGGTGATGCCTCAAGGAAGGAGACGTTTTCAATGATTTTCTCCTCACAAGTGTCTTTCAACTTGTCCTCTGAGATGGTGACGCCTTCCTTTGTATAGCCTACCCCACTCTCAAGGGTAGTGACTAGGGTATCCTCATGCATAACATCAAACATTTTCTGCGCAAGTTCATCCAAAATGTCAGCAGAAAAACAATCATTAACCTCTAGGGGATACCTCATGGCTTCAAAGATGTTAAAGCCAATAATGTCACCATCGAACTCCATTGTAAGAGAGCCTTCATACACATCAATCTTCGTCCTAGCTGTCCTTAAGAAAGGACGTCCCAAAAGCAATGGAGTGGAACTTACAGGGGAGTCCTCCATTTCCAATACATAAAAATCAGCTGGGAAGATAAGATGGTTAACCTGTACAAGCACATCCTCCAACAAACCTCTAGGGTATGCATTGGATCTGTCAGCTAACTGAATGATAACATTGTCAGATTTAAGTTCCCCTAGACCTAGGGTTTCATAAACAGAGTAGGGCATAACATTAACAGATGCACCTAGGTCTAGCATGGCATTCTTAAATCTAGAGTTACCAATAGTACAAGGAATGGTAAAGCTTCCAGGATCCTTACACTTTGGAGGGATCTTCCTCTGAATTAGGGCAGAGACATTCTCACTTACCTTTACCACCTCCTTTTCACGGTTTACTCTCCTAGTAGTGCAAAGCTCTTTGAGGAACTTGGCATACTTAGGGACTTGCTTGATGGCCTCTAGGAGGGGTAGGTTTACTTGCACCTTCTTGAAAGTTTCCAAGATAGCTTGGTCACTTTCATCCTTCTTAGATTGGGCAAACCTGCGTGGGAAGGGCATGCAAGAAGAAGAAGGGTTAGCAATAACCGAATTTGATAAGTTAGAATTATTACCTTTGATTTCCGGTTTTGCCTTTAAGATGAGGATGCCTTGGTCTCTTCCTTTGACGTTGCAGGGTCCTTCTCAATACCCAACTTGGTGGGTTCTTGGTCTTCCTCAATTTCTATGCTCATTTGGACCTTCTTGGGTTGCTTGGGTGGATCCACAAATGGTCTCCCACTCCTCGTAGTCACAACTGATGCATTCTCCACATTACCCTTAGGGTTAGGTATTGTGCCACTAGGAAGCTTCCCAGTCTCATGAATCTTGCTCATGAAGTCCACAACTTGGCCCATCTGTTTCTTAAGATCTGCAATATCCTTAGTGTGGGTCTGTTGTCCTTGAATCAAAGCTTGAGTAGAGTTTGTCAAGGCTGGGTGGAACTAGTCAAGGCTTCCAACGTTTTGTCATAGTGAGACATTGAAGGTCCTGAGTTCTGTTGAGGAGGGGGCATGTAGGGCCTTTGAAAAGATGATCCTTGGAATGAAGGCCCTTGAGGACGTTGGAAGTTCCCACCAAGAGGATTCTGAACGTTATCATTGTTAGTCCACTTGAAGTTGGGATGGTCCCTCCATCCTGGGTTGTACGTATTGGAGTAAGGGTCATGTCTAGGACGTTGAGGTCTCCTTGGTATCCTCCTTGATATCCTCCAATAGCATTTGCAGATTCCATCCTCCATTCTCATTAAGTTGAGGGCACTGATCTGTAACATGCCCTTGCATAGAGCATACCCCACAAGCTATTGTTGCACTTGGTCCTTGGAACTTACCACTTGGTTCATGAGTAGAGTAAGCTTATTCAGTTGGTCCTCAATTGCAGTATTCTTGCTCATCTCATGCACCCTCGAGTAGAGTGTCCTACTCCTCATATTGTTGGGAGTTCAAAGCACGATTAGCTATAAGCTCCTTCCAACTGTAGGGGACTTATCCACAAAAGCTCCTCCAGCTGCAGCATCCAACATTTGCCTTTCCAAGGGTAAGAGTCCTTCATAAAACATGTGAGTAGGGTCTCATCCTTCATCTGATGTTGAGGACATTGTGCAAGTAAGGATTGAACCTCTCATAGTAAGCAGCATAGGACTCATCATGGGCTTGCTCTATTCCACTGAGCTTCTTTCTAAGTGTGATGACCTTAGAAGCTGGGAAGTATTTTTCCAAGAAGGCCTTTCGCATTGTCTCCCATGAGTGATACGTCCTGCAGGAAGCTCATATAGCCAATCTTTGGCTCTGTCAGCTAAGGGAATGGAAATGCTCTCATCTTAAGAAGGTTCTCATCTGCCCTTGTGGTTGCATGTTTGCACAAACAGATTGAAATTCTCGACATGCTTGTTAGCGTCCCCATATTAAGTCCATGGAAGTAGGGAGCTTGTGCAACAAACCACTCTTTAGCTCACTCTGCTTGTCTTCCAGCTGCAGGGGGAGGTATACTATGCCTGTAGGGGGTCTCCTTCAACAGTTGCAGTGGAAAGTTCCCTAATAG